>NC_143141.1:74656281-74964742 GCF_059928025.1 Delphinapterus leucas | reverse complement strand
AGGTGGAGGTGTCCTTGTTTTTTTCCTACGAATCTGAATGCCGAAAGGCACAGCAGAGAATTTTCACTCACTTGGGAGAAAGCCAATCTGTAGGTTGGAAAAGACAATAATAAAGGTATCATAACATTAAATTAATAAAACACAATACAGCCACAAAGCTCCAACCTTCCTTATACCCGATGCTCCCACTCCCTGGGAACTTATGCTAATGAAATAGTTCAAAAGAATAAAAGTGCTATACGCATAGCAATGTTCATTACGGCATTATAGACAGTGCCTAAAAATTGGAAACAACTTAAGATCTAGTAAGAAGAATGGTTAAGAAAACGATTTTACACCCTCAAGATGACATAGCTAGTAGGTGATTATTGCCAGGGTTGTAGAAACACAGGAAATGTTTACAATATCATCTTAGTGTAAAATAGTGTAACATGAAATGCTACATACTCATGGATCTCAGCTCCTTAGAAGTACTTTGTATTTAATTGATGTTTTATTTGGATAATTGTAGATTCACGTGCAGTTGTAAGAAATAATACAAGGGCTTCCCTGGTGGCTCAATGGTTGGGAGTCCGCCTGCCGATGCAGGGGACGTGGGTTCGTGCCCCGGTCCGGGAAGATCCCACATGCCGCGGAGCGGCTGGGCCCGTGAGCCAAGGCCGCTGAGCCTGCGCGTCCAGAGCCTGTGCTCCACAACGGGAGAGGCCACAGCAGTGAGAGGCCCACGTACTACAAAAAAAAGAAAAAATAAAAAAGAAAGAATACAAAAAGCTACCACTTTTACAGTTTCCCCCATTGGTGACATCTTGCAAAACAAGGATATTGACAGTGATATAATCCACTGACCTCATGCAGATTTCCCCAATTTTATTATACTCCTGTCTGTGTGTGTGTGTGCGTATTCTGTACAATTTTAGCACATCGGAATGGTTTTTTTAAAGAACATGTCCATGTGTAGAACTGTGTGAAGGTGGTGGGATGTGAGAGATTTTCTTTTCAATGTTTCTCATTAATGTTGCTACGTTATCAATTAAGAGGAAGGCGTGGACAGCAAAGGCAGGTCGAGAGAGGAGGGGGCCTGGGCCAGGGCTGCAGGAGGCTGAGATGCCCGCCTGGCCGGGCCTGGCCTAGCTCTGTGATCTTGGGCAAATCAAGCAACATCCCTGGAGCTGCAGTTGTCAGCAGCCGAGTGGCGCACATTCCCTGGGCCCTTGCTCGCTAACAGGGCTGCTGTGATGTTGTTTTTGCCAAACTCAGGCAATGTCATCCAGGGCCTGAGCACAGTCAGTTCACCAGCCCGGCCAGAAGATGAGCCTGGGACGGGGTGGCAAGGGCAGCTCCCGCAGGCTTCTTACCACTCACAGCCCAGCTGCTACCAAAAAGGGAGATCTCACCACCCTCCATCTCTCCAGCAGGCAGACAACGTGCTGAACGGCTTCCCAAATATTTACCGCTGAAGAGGCCCTGTCTGTAGAATTGGACTGTCAGGCTCAAGAGCAACTCCCGTGGGGCAGCTGGAGGAAGACGGGGCCTGATAGGAAAGGAGCTCATGAAACAGTGCCCACTGGCCTCCTCCGATGCTCCCGAGAAAGTCGCCTGACTTGGGCTTTCTCCCCAGGGGGGTCCCTAAGGCGTCCAGACGTGCCCTGTGTTGCTTTGTGCTGAAGGGGTCCCACACCCTCTCCACTGGGGAGAAGAACCGAAGGCGCGTTTCTGAAGGTGTTTCAAAAGGAGATGTTCTGTGTTTTAACTCCAGCTCCTTCAAATGCCTTTTCTGTGACAGCTCCAGGCTCACAGCTCCTCAGACATCCTGACTTTCATCACGGTTAGCCTTCCTGTCCCCTCAGCCCAGGACGCCCCACAGCCCTGGCCTTCTCCTCCTGTGGATTACCCCCACCCCTGATCCTTTAAGGAGGGGACAGCAAATATTTTCTGTAAAGGATCAGATAGTAAGTATTCCACACTTCGCATGTGGTCTCTGTCACCACTAGCCACATTTATTTATGGACACTTGTTATGGGTTGAACTGTGTCCCCCAAAAGATAGGTTGAAGTCCTAACTGCCCAGTACCTGTGAGTATGACCTTATTTAGAGATAGGGTCTTTGCAGATATCATCAAGTTTAGATGAGGTCATTAGGGTGGGCCCTAATCCAGTATGACTGGTGTCCTTATAAGAAGAGGGACTTTTTTGATACGGACACACCCACAGAGAGAACACCATTTGAAGACACAGAGAGAAGATGGCCATGTAAAGATGGAGTGATGCTATCACAAGCTAAGGAACACCTGGGGCTACCAGAAGCTCAAGAGGCAAGGAAGGATCCTCCCTAAGGCTTCAGAGGGAGCCTGGCACTGCCAACACCTTGATTTTGGACTTCTAAGCCTCCAGAATCGTGGGACAGTAAGTTTCTGTTGTTGTAAGCCATGCAGTTTGTGGTACTTTCTTATGGCAGGCCTAAGAAACTCATAGAGAGCTGAAATTTGAATTTGACATAGTGTTCACATGTCACCAAATACTTCTTCTCCAGGTATCATTAGTCAAGCTAGAACACAAGGCAGCCTCGGGATCTGGCACAGACACAAGTAGGCAGGTAAGAGCCTGGGACGAGGGCTGTCTGGCCTTTCCCCCAAAGACCGTGCCTCTCCACTGAGCCCTCTCTCAGGGCCTCTGAGACAGCCGGCCACACCCCTTGCTAAAACAAATAAAGGCTTCAGCACCACACAGCCGTTCTCCATCCCAGCTTATTGGATTAGCAGTGACCCCCATCCAAGCCGGGCAATCAGATTCTGTCCCGGAAACCTGGTGTGGAGTGAGAGACTGGGTCAACTAGGCATGGTGCCTGGACGGAAGATTAGGAAGGTTGGGACACCAGCCCTCTAGAGGGGCCACGGCAGAGGTAAGGGAAGGAAACAGACAAGGGAGGGCCACGGGCAGCGTGCACATGGCCCCAGGGAAGGAATGCTGGAGAGGGCCACTGTCTGGGTGTCCCTCCGTACTCTGCTTCCTGCAGCTGGGTGTCCTGAAATGCCTGACTGCTGATTCCAGGGCCCCCTCGATGTTAAATAGCTCAGGGGGCTTGCAGCTCGCCAAACCGGCTGCCCTGCGGCAGGCTCACAGGGAAGGCGGGACGGGGCGGCCCAGAGCAGGTCCTCAGAGCGCCTGCCCCCGTCCAGGGAGGTCCCACCTGCCTTCTCGGGCTGGGATGCCTTACTTCTGCCCGAGGAAGGCATCTGGGGTGACTTCTGGGAAACAAGGATCCCCCAGAAAAGAGGGAGGGAGGTGGGATTCCAGCAATTTCACTGGTGGCAGCATAGGTCAAAGACTAATTCCATAACGTTAGATCTCGTTGACTGAGGACGCATACACGTGCTCTCTTGAACACCTGGCATACACGTCTTAATCCTCACAACAGCCCTGGGAAGGAGGCTATCAATTGTTCCCACGTTACAGGTGAGGAAACGGGGTCTTTGAAGAGGTTGAGCTGATTGCCGCACAGCTGGTAAAGAGCTGGGATTCTGACTCTGGTCCGTCTGCCTTTTCTGCTTTGCTGCACTGAATCCTTACCATTATTAAGATCCACAGTTCTAGATTTGATTCCTCCAGCTTCTGTGGCCTTGGAAATGTGAGTCAGTCAGTTGCAAGATAGGGGTGTCAGTGTTTCTATTCTAATTTTTCCAGAAGCTGAGCAGTCTCCCAGCGGTCTGAGGGCAACCAGCCATGAGTATCTTCTACTGACCTCTCTGGCCTTCCCGTCTCCCTGAGTAGCCTGTGTGTTCCGTGATGTAGACCCTCTGCCCTCTCCGTCCTAGAAACCATGTGTGATGGCATCTGGTTGCTCTTGTTTTGGGTTGATCGGCCCCTTTCAACTCCATGTCCTTCTGGAACCAGGGGGTCTACCTCCCCCACCCCACTACCCTTCAGCCATATCACTCTGACTTGGCCAATCAAGGTACCCAGCTCCCTTGGACACAGTGACTGTACCCAGTAATGAGATGGTACAGGATTAAGCAGGACCAATCAGAATTCTTCCCTGAGCTAGATGGCTGTCAGCTGAGAGCATGTAAATTTAGGGCTGTCAGTGGCCATCTTTCCCCCGTCTGGAATCAGTCTGTTTACAGAGGGAAGCCAGACACAGCCAAACAAAAACAAATGATAGAAGTGGAGAGAGCTCGAGAGAGCTGAGAGAGAGAAAGCCAAAGAGAGAGACAGAGAGACAGCAGAGGCACCAAGCCTTGGCGCCAGGTCTCGAGGTCTGTTCAATGCTGTGAATAATCAACCCTGCATCCTTCCTAACTGAAAGGGTCTGCTTCCTTTTTGTTAAGCACATGGTTCTGTAATATGTCACCATGACGAAGGCAGTATGATTCACCCCATGAGGTTCAAGGGGTGGAGGATGAGCTGATCAGAAAGTTTCTCTCGTGGTGACAGCCAGCCACATCTTCCTGTTGGAAATAAAGACAGCCCCTGTAGCTCTGCCCCACTGTTTGATCTGTCCACTCTGTCTGCCCTTTGGAATAGATGGTGTGTTCTACACAGCCAGACCTGGAGATCCAGAACACCTATCAGACCTTCCCAGTGTGGGCTCCAGCCATACAGAAACCTGGATAGCAGTTCTTGGGGCCCTGCCTCTCTCCTAAACCCCACGTCAGTCCATGCATTTCGCCTCCCAACCCTCCACCCTTCACACCTAGTCCAAGCTCTGCCAAGCCCCCTTCTGTCAGTCAGACAGGATTCTGTTTCCTTTTGTGACCTAGCCTACCCCCTTGCCATCCCTTGCCCCCTCAAGTGGGCCTCCCTCCCTGCCCGGGCCATCCCCAAGTTCCTGGACGTTCTCACTTCAAAGTCCTCTGGTCAGTGTTGCCTCCTTCCCTAGGCTCATACACAGGCCTGGTACCTCGTCTGCCCGGGGTTCACAGGGCCTGAGAGGCCCTTCCAGAAATGCGGATGAGAGGGGCCTGGCTGAGTCCAGGGAGAGCTGCTCTCGGGCTGCCCACCCCGAGTGACTGCTTCAGGCGGCACCGTGGCCTGGACGGCGGCCCAGCGTGCACAGCCCAGTTCCACAGAGTGGGCAAGACCTCCTGAAGGTGGAGGACGCCAGCTGCCGGCCACCTGCACGGAAAGCCTTTCTTCACGAAGGGCACACACGTCACGGTCCATTTTTATTTAAAAGAAAAATATATATACATATATATATATATACACACACACACATACATTTAGAATTTGAGGGTTGTTTAGAGTTTATGTACATAGGTTTATACATATACACACATTTACATATGTATATACAATAGAATATATACTATATATAAATAAAAATCTAGAAGTAAATATACTAAAATGTCAATAATGGTGGGAGTCTTAAAAATAAAAACTTTATTGAGGTATAATTTACATACAATAAACTGCACTGTATTTAAGAGTACAGCTAAATGAGTTTTGACAAAAATATACACCCATGTAACTACCACATGATATTTTTATTTTCTCCTTTGTGCCTTTCTTGAATTTCTAATGTTTTTAAATCAGTGGACAAGTATGACTTGAGTAATTGGATAAAAACATGTACTGTGAGAGAGGGAGAGAGAGAGATGGAGAGAGCTAGGTCCCAGGTCTCTGGCCTTGCGCTCTAGGGGAAGCCAGCCCTTGGGTGGGGCAGGTTGACTGGGGGTCTCAATAACCATCGCTCCCGAGGGCTCTCCACAGCCACTGTCTGAGGACCTGGTTAAAGCAGAACATTAACCCATTTTTTGGATGAATAAACCACAGCTCAGGTCAGCGACTCTGTCCCCCACTATGTGGAGAGTCAGAGCCAATAAGGGATGGTTTTGGACCCCGAGTCCCACCCTCTTTCCATAGGCCTTACTCAGGTAGGTGTGTGGAGCCTGACTGGACTTTCTCCAGGTGCGTTCAGGGGTCCCTGGCTCCCCAGAGCTGCAGGGAATGAGGCCATTGGCCTGTCTAGAGACAGCAGCCTCAGAGCCCGGCCCTGAAGGACAACGACCCCCTCTCTTTAGTCATCAATTTGATTCAGGTGGGGGATGGTGAAAGCTGGCCCATATCAGGAGACCTGCTCTTTCTGGGAACCTACTGACACCTCATCCACACTCAAAACAGGAGAGCACCTGCCAGTAGGACCCACCTTCTGTCCCGGTCCCCAGCACGGTCAGAACTCTGCTCCATGGCAGCTAGGACAGGGAGAGCAGCACCCCCTAACCCCCGCACCCCAACACACACGTCCTCTCCGCTTCCAGGGAGAGATCCCACCACAGCTGATTCCCCTCAGGCTGCACACCCAGGAGTCATCAAGGCCCCCTCCTCTGACTCAGTTAACCTAGAAACCCAAGCGCTGAGGACTAACATGGGGGAAAGTGCACCGCAACCTGAGGCTTCCCTGGGAGGAGGCTGCAGACCAGGGCAACCTGTGCACATCCCAAACTGTGTCCATTCCTGGACACTACCCCTTCCCCCAACACACACACACACACACACACACACACACACACACACACACACACACGATTGGTATATACAGCATTTACTGTGCTCCTGTATAGGCCAGCCCAGCCCTGTGCTGAGCATTTACACAACAGTTATCACCTGTAATTTTCACACTAACCCCATGATTGCCCCTATTTTCCTAAGTGGCCGAGGCTCAGAGCATGAAATAACCTTCCTAGGGCCAGGGTTGCAACCCAGATCCTCTAGGGGCCCTAACCACTACGCTCCTGTCACCGGCCACCACCGGAGACCCCGTCCCCATCACCACACGCGGCGGCATCCAAGAGTGCTTCCTCGGACAACTGCGTGGAGAGAGCCCCAAGCCCCCCCAGGAAAGGTGAGCCCCTGACGCCTCTGCCCTTTCTCCAGCTGCTGCCCCACCTGTCACACAAGCTCAGAGGGCCGGCCCTCGCGCACCCTCACGCACTGCAGATGGGAGCGCGCGGTCTCTCTGGGGCCAGTTTACTAACATAGGACGTGAGCCCTTTCAGCTGAAATTACACTTCAAACTGTTTAATGCTAGAGGGACATCCCTGGCGGTCCAGTGGTTAAGATTCCACGCTCCCAATGCAGGGGGCGCAGGTTCCATCCCTGGTCAGGGAACTAAGATCCCACATGCGGGGGACTGGGGGTGGGCAAAAAAAACCCAAAAACGTTTATGCTAGAAAATGGCCAGCTATGGGCACACGGCTGAACATGGTCCCACTAGACTGCGTGCCCCTTGCAGACAGGAATTTGTCTCGGTCATAGGGGGACCTGGGGCATCCCCGCTGGTGAAGACGCCCACCTCCGCTACCTCCCGCACCTTCCCGCACCCCCGGGCGCAAGCCCCACCCAGGTAGGGAGGGACCTCTCTGCTCTCAAGGAAGCCAGAGCCAGGAAAGTAGGGCGGCCGGCAGGCATGGAAGGCGGTGCGCGCATGCGTGCGAGGCAGAGGCCCACCCCCTCCCCGAAGTACCCAGGCTGTGCGGAGAGGCGTCTGGGGCCTGCTGGAGGAAAAGCTGCCAGGTTTGTCCGGATCGTCAGGCAACACCGGGGACCCCACCCCCCACCCCGACCCAGCCAAGCTGCAGATACCCGAGCGCACCGCACCCCTCCCATCACACTCTGCTACTTTTCTGGTAACTATGCTGTGTTTCTTGTTTTACAAAAATATATGTAAAAGTACGCTGATTGGTGAGGGGACACGATAGAATGCTCACTCCAACACAGTTTGATAATATTTAGCACCCTCCAAATAAAAGACAAGAAAACAATCTAAATGCCCAAACAGAGGATGATTAAATAAATATGGTATATCTAGCAGGTAGAATAGTATGCAGCCTTCAAAAATGATGTTTTCAAATAATATTTAGTGACGTGGGGAAATGTTCACAATAAAATGTTGACAGAAAAATAATATCTGGCACACAGTAAGCTCTCAAAAAATGTTAGTAATTATTACAAAATGGTATGTTAATGAATAATACAATTTTAAATGAGTAAACTGTGTATGTATCTAATGCGAAAGAAAAATGAAACAAATTCCAACAGCAATTATCTCTGGGATATAAGATGATGAATGACTTTTTTGCTTTTTCCCTTTTTTGGTTATTTAAAAATTTGGTGCAATTAGTATAATTTTAGGCTGCAGAAGAAAAAGCGTCACGTTATATTAATTAAAAAAAAAACCCATGGTCCACTCTCTAGGGCAGGGGTCCCCCCAAAAATGCTGGGGACCGCTGCAGTAAAGGACAAAACAGAGTCTGTTTCTGCCCTCCTGGATTTCCATTTTAGTGAGGGAGTCACAATAAATGAGTAAATAAAACGATTACCAATTGTGGTAAGAACCACAATGGAAATAAGGGGCTGAAACAGAAAATTAGGGAGGAGGGCATCCAAATCTGAGCCTGGGTAGCCTCTCTTGGGGAGGAGGTACCAGTGGGAGTGTCTGCACACAGTTGGAACTATAAAATAGGAGGTCTCTCACTGAGGTACCCCTATGCCCTGGCTTCCAGCTCCTGCATGCCCCCGACTCCAAAGAGGCAGTCCCCTGGGGCGGTGGGTGGAGAAGGAGCCAGGACTAAGCAGGGAAGTGTGAGGGGCTGCACACCCAGACCCTTGAGGAGGGAGTGGGGAGCTGCCACAGAGACTCTAGGGGACCAGCCCAAGACATGTGAGAGGCAAAGCAGGGGCACTAACTCAGGCTGCAACCTGCAGCCTTGAGTGTGCAGACAGTTTTTGAAATTCGGATGTTGCCACTATGCACCCTGTGACCATGACAGAGTATGTATCCCATCTGTAAAATGGGATAATGGTACCTGGCACAGAGGGTTGTGGAGATGTTAGTACAGAATGATTTCTGGTACGTACTGAGCACTCAACACACGTTAGTGATAACAGCAATTATAATAACAACAGAACGTTTATGTACCAGACTTGGTCTGGGCCGTGGGGATCCTGCTGAAACAGGGAAAAGTCCCTGCTCTTGCGGAACTTTCATTTTAGCAGGGAAGATAAACAATAAACAGGTAAGCCAAAATAATGAGTCAGAATTGCAGAGGGTGATAGCTACAAAGATAAGGAATAAATTAGGAAGGAGTAGAAACAAGATATCCTGAGACAGAGAGCAGTCAGGGAGTGTTTCTCTGCCCTGAGACCTGAATGAGGGGAAACAGAGGAGGGAGACGAGCAAGCTTTCCAGGTAGAGGGTGCAGCTTGCGCAAAGGCCCTGTGACAGGAAAGAGCTTGGCGCGTTCACGGGAAAGAAAGCCAGTGTGACTGTCTGAGGCTGGTGGGGCTTTGGAGACCAGGGTGAGAAGGTTTCTTCTTGCTGCAATAGCACACAGCTGATGGGATTTTTTGAGGATTTGATTTTTAATGAGATTATTCTGTGTATTAAATGGACCGGAAGGGACAGGAAGAGAAGCAAAGAGACCTGTTGTGGTTTGATGGGGCCAGAGACCAGTTAGGAGACAGGTGATGGGGACCTGGGCTAAAGCTGCAGAAGCAGGGTAGTGAAAGATGGCTGAAGGGAGGATATATTTAGAGGTGAGGACTGTCAGAGCAAGCCGGCGATACAGGAAGTGACAGAAAGGGGGGAATCAGGGATGAGCCCCAGGGTTTTGATGCCAATTAAGCGCCGGTTACTAAGATGTAGAAGACAAGGAGCCAGTTGGGAGGAGACCAAGAATTCAGGTTTTCAGGTCACAATTCGGATTTTCAGGTCACATTTAAGGTGCCTATTTAACCTCCAAGAGCGGGGGGGGGGGTGCTATCACAGCTGGATATATGAACCTGGGTCTCTGAGGGAAGTCAGGGTTGGGGCAGGTGTGGGAGTCCTGGACCCTCCCACGTGCAGAGAACAGGAGGAGGAAGGGACCCGGGGGCATAAGAAGATGCGGGGTGTGATGTCAGGAGCCCAGATAGAAGGTTTCAGGGAGGAGGGGAGTCGTCGGTCCAGCTCCTGAGAGGTCATGGGGATGGGGGTGAAGGCCCTGCCGGGGCGGTTGGAGGGGAACCAGAAGTGAGTAAGCAGAGCCGGCAAGGGCTGGGAGTGCTTTCAAGTTTTGCTGTAAAGTGGAGCAGAGAAACAGGGCATCTGGATGGGGGTCAAGGGACAGTATGCGTGTGTGAGATGATGGGCAGCATTAAGGAGATGCCTGGGGAGAAACGGAGAAGACAGAGGGAGCTATGGCCCGAGCAGGAGGGCAGAGTGGGATTCAGAGCCGGGTGGAGGGAGGTGGCGCAGCAGAGCAGGTCAGCTCCCTCTCAAGACAGGCAAGAGGGGTGGGCTGGGGGAGGGAGGACAGGAGATAACAGAAGTCCTCACACTGGGCCAGGCAGGACCTCAGTGATGGATTAGGGCTCACGTAGCTGTTACATGAGCCAAGTCAGGGCCAGGCAAGGGATGGACGCCTTGTGAGAGATTGGGGTATATTTCTCTATGCTGGTATCTTTCCTTCCTCCGATGGAGTGGAGGCCTTGTGATTCCATCAGAGGCGAAGCTTCTCAAAGGCTCTGGGTTCCCTCCCTCCAGCCAAGTGCACTGACCTTGGCTAAAGCCCTGGGCTCAGGGGGGCTGCATGGTGGCGCATCCCACGGGCAGGGCCCCTCCCCACCCAGCGCCCATGCTGTACCCACGCTGGGGTTGGGGGTAGGGCACCCGAGGCCACATGCTTGACCACAAGACAAAACCCAGGTTTCCAAAGAGAAGACCCAGGCTCAGGATGGGTAGCTGACCTGCCCGAGGCCACGCAGGATCCAGATCCGTGGGTTCTGAATGGTGGTCTTTCTTCTGAGACAGTTCAGGGCACTGGGGGCTTCGGGGTCGAGAAGGGGTGAGGGGTTGGCAGTGTCGCTCTCTGAGGTTTGAATCCATCTCTGGAAACTGCTGTGAGCTGTCCACCTCTCAGAGGCCTTCGCCCCCAAGCCCCCAGGCACTTCCAACCCAGCCGCACCCCCTCCTAGGATCCTAGCTGAGGGGAGGAAAAGGTACACTGAGGTGAGTGGGCCATGGCCTTTTAAGGTGTGTTGAAACTTAAGAGAAAGGGAGCTTTGGGCTGATGCCAGGAGACTGTCCAAGGGGAGCCCCCGTGCCCCTTGCACGTGACTTCCCCGCGTCCCCATCTCCAACATACAGTTTCTTCCCCTCACTGCAGCCCCTCCTCCAACACCCACATCCCCCAGGAATTACACCCAGCGCCCCTGCCTGCACCTCTGGCCCTGCTACTTATGGCTTTGGCTCCCCCAAACAGCCAGCGCCCCCAGGCAGCCTCTTCTCTCCCTCCTTCCTCTATTCCACCCCAGATCCACTGAGTCAAACATGGTGAGCCCAGGGAAGGTTCTCTTGAACCAGCCAGCCCGGGTCTGGTGGTGTGTGGCATCTCCTCCCCGCCTGGGGCCGACCCACCTGGGCAGTCAACCCTGTCACTCCCCATCTATCTTGACTCCTGCCCAGCCCTGACCCTTCCCTGTCTTTCCCAACCCCTCTACCATCAAGTGACACCTCATTTAAACCCAGGAACTTCACAGGATGGTTTTTATTAATGAAATGGCCCTAGCAGCTCCCTCCCATAAGCTCTAGCCAGACCTCCCACCCTCAGCTCTGACGACGCTGGGGTGCTCAGCCTTGGCTCTCAGAGCCAAAGGACACCGAAGATACCCTCCCATTTCTCCTTAGACTTGGAGCTAGAGTCTCAGGGATTCAGTCCGAATTCCACCCCCCACCATGCTTCCTCCAGGCCGGCACTCCAGGTGAGCTAATTTTCAAAACTTAAGTGACCAAATAGCGTTGCTTCCACCTCTGGCTTCTCGCTACAGATTTTTAGCTTCTCACACACACAAAGTGTCTTGAGTCTTTACTTTCCCACTGAGATTAACACATTTCTGAACTGGTCAAACTAAAGACTACATTTGTTTCTTTCTGAACTGAGAGTCTCAGAGCTGAAGATACACTGTTGGCTGACCTTTGGGAGGAGATCAGGCGAACATGTCAGGAGCCAACCAAAATGTTCATCTACTTTGCCCCAGTAAGTCTCATTTCTGGTAATGTTATCTTAAAGAAAAAAATACAAAATATAGGGGGGAAAAGCCAACACATAAAGATATTTATTGCAGCTCTATTTATAGCTAAAATAAAATGCATATATATATATATAAACAAACATCCAACAAGAAAATGCCATGCAGCCATTTTTTAAAAAAGAATTCTACATCAACATTGAAAAATATTGAGAAAAAAGTAGGATAACAGTTAAATATACATTTACAATTTTGTAAAGAAAATAAAAAGTGCCCATGAAAAAAAAGCCTGTTATTTTCCCCTTTTTCTCAAATTTCCCCCTTATAATTTCTTTCAAAGCTGCCAGCAAAGTGGTGCAGTCCTAAACCTCCCCCGAAATCTGCTGTAGGAAAGAAACCTTGAATAATCCTCCCTGAAGACAAGAAATCATTGGCGGGATCTGCTTGGCACTTAGGAAATGGAAATGCAGCATGGAATGCCAGGGGTCTTAGAGAGGAGATGTGATGGGAAAAGCCCAGTTCTTCTATGTGTTCAGATCAGTCTCTTAGATGGGACAACAGGGAACTAGTAACTGCCAGGCAAAGAGTCACGAGGACAAAGGGGACATCATGTGTGAACGGGCTCTTCCAACCACAAGGCACCGTCCACTTGCAAGATAGTGCTGAGGAGGGGTGGGTCAGCCAGAATGACCCAGACTTGGGGTCTCAAGGAAGGTCAGCAGGAGCCCCAGTGGCTGTCCAGCGCCTCTTAACTGACCAGGGCAGCCCTCGGACTGCTGGCCAGTAGTGAAAAAGGATCTTCTTATGCTGAGCTGAAAGAGACCGACTTCGGCCGACTGGCCCCACTTCCGCCTGCCACGTGGAACTGCCCCAAATCATCCCAGCCCCTTGGGCTCTCCCTGTCATTGTCTGCACCATTCTCTAAATTCTCCCATTTTTGGGGCCAAACACCTGTGTCTCCCAGGGTCCCTTGCACAGTCTAGACTGTCCACCACCCGGCTGCTCTCCTCCGGATGCCCTTGTGTTTTGGAGAAACCCCACACAGAGAGGAACGGTGCCCGTAACCAAAGCCCTCTAGCTTGTCTGACACAGGCACAAGGCCCACTCCTCTCCCGGCTCTAGTCTGAAAATTTCTATAGCTCAGCCTTGGACAGAATCTGCTCTTCCTGCAACCTTGCTTCACTCTAACTTATCTTTGAGCTTCCTGTCAACCAAACCACCCTTTTTTTGCACCCAGTTTACAGTCCCTATTGAATGTTCATGCAGGTGATGTTTTTAAAGGGAGGAACTGCACTGTCTAGACCCAGTGCTAGGACCTCCCGGTTTGGGCACTTAACCCCTCTGAAGAAGGTTGCCAACAGTCATGTCAGGGGAAAGGAGACGCAAGACAAAAGGACATTATTACGGTGCTTTTTCCGTTTTTCTTTTTTGCACAAAAACAGTCCATTTATTCAAGTGTTCTCCAGCACAAGTACATTAGAAAGGAGCTTTATTATATGCTTCTGGGCACAAAAAAAAAACAAAAAAAAAAAAAACAAAAAAAAAAAAACAAAAAAAAAACGTGATGAAGGCGGAACTGACAGACTTTCTACATCTGCTGTACGCACTGACCTCTTTATAATTATTTCATAACAGCTATGTCACGAGCATCACTTACACAGAGATACAACAGAACACCAGGGCATGGGGGTGGGGACCCGTGCAGGGCCCTTTCACACTTGCCCCTCCCCGATGTCCCAGAACCAGACTGTGAAATGTACATTATTATTGTCAATAAATAGAGAAGCAACCCTAAAAAAAATACAGTGGTGAAAGGATGCTGGAACCAGGGAGAAAAAAAAAAACAACAACAACAAAGAGTCAGAAGAGGAACTGAAGAGAAAGGAAAGAGGGCTGGGAAGGGAAGGGTCTGGGGAGTTAAGTCCTGCATTTAGCTGCGTGGAATGTGCAGTAAAAGTGCTCTCCCGCCGGGGTCAAAGCGAAATCGTCTGTAACAGTAAAAGTTATTACCAAATCAGCTACGGAGTTTATTCTTCAGTATGAATACATGATTTCCCACAAATAAGTAAGCACCCGCTACTTCAATGCCTCAGCTAAAACACATGAAATCGCTCATTTAGTTTTCAAGTACAAAGTTAAAATGCCTTTTTAATAATAATATATCAGAGTAAAATAATAGTCTCTTTTAAACTCCACTACAAGAAAACAAAACAAACAGTCATTGTCCAGACAGCAGACTTAATTTAACAATATATATTTTTAATAAAATGTTTTAGCACCTTGTTGAGTCACCTCCTCCCTCTGCGTATTCTAAGGAATTTCGGCATTTTTGTGGTTGGTTGGGTTCTAGGGCTGTGCAACCAGATCAGTCTGTGAAGTGAAATGGGACTCAGGTGATGCTTTCGGATCCCTGCTCATGTCCTCAGGCCCAGGGCTGGAGGCCGTGAGACTAGAGGCTGAGAAAGCCGCCCTCCCATGCCCCTGCGGGGCGTTTTCCAGTTACTGGAGTTACAGGAATCTGCGGGCCTCCGTTCGGGCGATTTGGCCAGCCACGACTAGCTAAGGACCTTCCACCCTTGCCCTCACTGCTTCTGACCTGCTTGTTTCTCCCCCTCCCCAGGCTCCACTGCTGAGGATCAGCTTGATAAACAACCCAAGGCCCACTCAGCCGGGTCTCTGGAACACACCGGTGCAAGAGGGGCTGCTCTCGCTTCCTGAAGACCCCAGCCTTCCTTTACCAAAACGTAAAGACTCGAGAGCTTCTGCTAGAACAGTGGAGTCCATCCTTGATAGAAATCTATTCTCTTTCCTCTTAGATCCTCCAAACACTTGTGGTTAATCCCTGCCTCAGCAAGGAATGGCCGGGAGAGCCATTCCAGCTCCACGCCAGCCCTCCAGAGGTGGAGGAAAGAGGGCAGGACAACTCCAGTGTCATCTCTAATCACAAGCGCTGGGAGGGGCCAGACTAGACCACGCCCGATGACAAATTCAGATTCCTCATCTCCTGCGATCAAAACGGGGCCTGGCTAGAAACCCAGTTCTCACCAGCATCTTGGCTCTGCTGCTACCCTGACCACAGGCAACGACCAGCCCTCATCAGATCACAGTGCGAGGCAGGACCCACGGCCCTAACCCTGCAAGTTTCCTGAAAACGACACCTCTGAAAAATACCAGTGCCACAGCCTCTCTGCCCCAAGCAGAACAGCGACAGGAATTCAAAAGCGCCTCCAAGATCCACTTTATGTGTAATGATGTCATCAGAGAGATGAAGGCTAAGAACACTCCCCAGGTGGCTCTGCTGAAATAGTTCCTTCCCTTGCTCCTGTTACAGACCTTCCTGTGCTGGAGACCGTGGGCTATTCCCATCTAATTCCCATCCCATCAATTCAGGCTTCCCCAGAATTGCCAGCTATGCAGGAAGTAAGGGGAGCCGGCCCTCATTAGACCAGTTCGATGTCCACCACCAGCCTTTCTTCCTGCTGGGTCTGCCTGTCCCAATCTGCACTCTAGCGACTCACCAAAAACCCACAGGCATCTTCGCCAGCCGCCACTCCCAGGCCCGTCTCAAAAGCAAAGCGGTCCTGCGTGCTCTTTTGGGAAGTTTGCTTTCTAGAATGTTCAATAGCAGGAAGGTTCTGGGGTCTAGAAAGAAAAACAGACAGTGGCACACCTGGGTTGCCATCACTGACTGCAGGACCCCACGGGTCCTGTGCTCCTCGGTCAGCTCCCGGGAAAGGCAGGCAGCACCAGCCAGCTTGAGGCCCACGGCGCTCAGCGGCGCCGGCTGGAGACGAGCTTCCTCCTCGGGCAAGCGACCCAGGGCCCTGTGCCCTGCCGAGCCCCAGCTACCTACCCCCGGCAAGAGGCACAGGTCCCTCTGGCACCTGCAGCAAGTAGGGGGCATCATCCTCGGCCCTAGAAACGCTCGTTTCCAGGAACTTGTAAATTGGCCTCTGCTCTTCAGAAAGAAAACCCCACTGGGAACACACTCCAGAATTTTCCCTAGGCCTTCGTGGTTTCTCCCGCTGCACTGCCTCTACCCTGAGCCTCACGCACAGCAAGTGCCACGACCCCCACCTGCATCCCCGCGCGACCTCACCTCAGCCTGTCCAAGCACAGCTCCCCTTTAGAAGGGGACCTGATCACTGCCCCCAGGAGCACCCCCAGAGTTGGACAGCACCCCGGTGTGGCCAAGTTGGCACATCCCCAAGGTCCCCTGCACCCTACCAAGCTCTACTATGGGACCAAGCCCACGGGTGTGGCTGGAAGAAAAGCTGGTGATCGTTAAACTCTCATCCCTTCGAGGGTGCATCTGGCCCCTTCTGGGGCCTAGTCAGGTGGCCAGACTGCGCAAAACAGGTCATCAGCCACAGCAAGCAAGCTGGCCGGCCCGCGCCGAGCCCTCAGGCTCACCACATCCTTGGCTACCGAGTTGCTTCCCCACACCAAGCCCCTGGGTGGAGCTTGGGCCACTGGGAAAAGCAAACTCCTGCACACAAGCAGTGGACAAAAGGCCTCGGAGAGCCAGGAAGTCTGTCTGCAGAGGAAGAGACTCTGCCCTGACACTGGGGCTGGGAAGACCTTAGCTTTGGCCGCCAGGGGAGGGAGCACCTTGGACTGCCTGCGGCAGCCCTCCTCCCCCAGCCCTCCAGAGCAGTGCTGGTGGGCTCTGGGCCGGGAAGATGGAGCCTGGCTGGAGGGGGTGGGGTGAGCACCACAGTTCGGTACAGACTCCAACGAGGGAAGGGCCGAGGGCTTCCCCCACAGCTGCTCCAGCCCCGTGGGAGCCCACCATCACCACCTGGCATCACGGCACAGAGCTGGCAGGAAGCAACTGGGTATCATCTTAAAAACCAATCTGACAAGGAAATGAGTAGCCTGGGGTGCGGCACTAAGCACCCCTAAAAGGAGTGGGAGACCGCGGCCACCAGCTGTGAGCTTACTCCTGAGCAATGAGCACGGGATTCAAAGCCTGGTTTAGTTTTGTCACCAATTACTAATTTGCTTTATTCAAAAGATGAGGTTCACTGTCCCATTTTTTTCCAATGGAAGCCCCCTGGCCAAGACAGCCCTGGACATCAGTTTCGTTTTGGTCGGGGGAGAATAGGTAGGGGGAGTTGAGGGCTGACTGGACTGGTGCCTAGGGTTGCAGGTCAGTGTCACAGGTTGCTAACAGAAGAGTCTTTTGACATCACCAGGGGCAAAAGAGATAGAACGCTACCTGCTAGAGGAGAGCACCTGCTGAAAGAAAACCTCCTCCTTTTCCTGCCCTCAGCACCTAGCAACTTCTGGGATTGACAGTCTACCTGCAATTAGGGCAACAGAGGTAAAGAGCTGCAGGGCCGACTCTGCAAAGTCCTGAATCCTGGGGAGAAGAGCGCTGGGAGCTCCCTGGCTCTGTGTGTGTGTGTGTGTGTGTGTGTGTGTGTGTGTGTGTGTGTGTGTGTGTGTGTGTGTGTGTGTGTGTGTGTGTGTGTGTGTGTGGTCTGTGTGTGTGTGGTCTGTGTGTGTGTGTGTGTGTGTGGTGTGTGTGTGTGTGTGTGGTGTGTGTGTGTGTGTGTGTGTGTGTGGTGTGTGTGTGTGTGTGTGTGTGCGTGCGTGTGGGATTGACTGGTGTGGGGCCTGTCTGCAGTGGGGCCCGAGACTCAGCATTCTGAGCCTCCTTCCCCCGCTCCCCACTACAAAATATTTCTTATACGTGACCCTATCTATGTATTTATATAGCGCCTATCACCGTAGGCCCTATCTTTCTAGGGATGCGAACGTGGGACCATGTGCTTGGCAGCACACCTCCCAGCCCTGCCAGTCCCAGGAGGTGCCATTCCCCCCTCCCATTATAAAATATATATCTCTATATGCCACATTATCTACACCCCATCTACCCAGGCAGGCATCTGCCTATTGGGCCCTCACCCTGGAGCCACACATGCCGTCCCTGCCTACAGCCAACACCAGGCTGCCTGCCTCGCCGGGAAGCGGAACCAAGTGTCGTGCACTTGGGGCTCCAGGTGCTGCTGACTCGAGGTAAGAGCACAGCTATCATCAGACCGAGTACTAGAAAAGAAATACACACCACTCCAATCACACACGCGAGGAGAGAGATGCCTGGTCCTCCCTCCAGCCCTGACACACGTGACTCGAGAGGAGGGAAGCAGAAGAGAAGAGGGACGCGCCCGGAAGGCCGGCCTCGGGGACCCCCTGGCCGACGCCCAGCTGTCGCAGCGCCCGGTGGCCCACCTGGCCCGAGGGGTGGGGAGCCAGGGCACCAGGGCCACCACTGACTTAGAAGCACCCTGCTCCCCGCACCTTGGTTTGAAACCTAAAGGGAGGGGGGGTTGGGTTTTTGTTTTCTTAAAGAAAATCTGAAAACAAACATAATTATAACCAGAACCATAAGAATAATTATAACAGAAGGTGCCATCAGCCTCCCAGTATAAACGCAGCCTTTGGAGATGACCAAAAACATCACATTCCAGGGGCCGGAAGCCGCCCTGTGCGCAGAGGGTGGATGGTGGGGGCCTCATAAAAGAACACACAAAAAGCGACTTAGACAGGAAAGCACCAGTACGTTTTGTATGTTTTTTTATTTGCTCCAGGTGGGGTCTGAACTGTCACTTGCCCGCACTCTGGATTTTTTCTGACCCCACCGCAAGGAGCCCTCGAATCGGCTAATGTGAGAAATTGGGAATGAAGACCCCTCATCCTGCCATCTTGCCGAGGGAGTCTCCTTTTCGAAAAAAATCAAAAGGTTATCTCATGAGCCTGGATGGATCCCACTCTCAGCTTTCCACGGTCCCGACCACTGAATTTCACCCCCTTTTTTGGCAGGGAGAAACGGGAGAATGCTGTTCCCAAATTCTCCTCCTTCACCTTGTTAAACACCAAGGGGAAATTAAAAAACCCCACCACGGTTAACGGTTCACCTCCAAGCTGTCTCCCTTTCTCCATCCTTGGTTAAAACCCTTTGCACATAAGGCAACGTGGAAGCTGATGTTTTTACTCATCTCGCTGTTGTAAAGCACCATTATGAAGTCGGGTTGTACAGTAGTTAACAGTACCTTTTATATATATATCTCATATCTATCATATATATATAAACTGTAAACAAGAGGTAACAGCGGCTTCTAGAAACTGATTTTCTTCAAGGTTTCCTGTGTGGTAGGCACCTGAATACTGTATAAAAGGGTCTTGTGTGGTGTTCTCGTCTCTCTGCTGCTAGTTGGGTTGTGTTTTGCATGACCAGGAATGGTGCTGGCAAGACAGCTCAGTGGCTGGGAGGGAACTCTGCCGCCTGAGTGTCTATTTTCTGTCCTCTGCTTGTGCTCCTATCTGATCAGGCTAGAGACAACAACAAAAAAAAAGATACATAGTAAAAAAAAACAAAACAAAAACAAAAAAAAACAAAAAAAAACCCAAAAAAACCCCCAATATATAGATTTCTATAGAATTTCCTTCTTTCCTTCACTCCCGTCTTTCCTCTGCAAGGTATGTTACTATTTTTTGTTACTGATTTTTTTTTTTTTGCTGCAATAAACCCTCTTGTTTCAGTCACAGCAAGAAACAAAAACCCAAACAAACAGAAAACCCCTCTGAAAAGAGTAGAAAACAAAAGGTTTGACCGAAAAAAAGGGGGTGGGAGGGTGGGGAGGGAGCTTGGTTTTGTTTTTAAATAGGACTGAAGATTAACATTGAAAAATTCAGGAGATGATGTCCAACCCTTTTTACAAGGCAAAGCCTTCCGGTATTTCTGCCTCTGTGGGGTTTTTTTTTTGTTTTAAATTCCTTTTCCTCTTCTGGGTGCTGATACTTCTCTCCATCCTCATGTTCTTGGTATTTTGTTGTGTTTTGTGTTTTTTGTTTGTTTGTTTAAACCTTGTTTCACTACCTCGGTTTGCCCTCACGTCCCTTACACACAAGCAAAATATTCCTTCAGCGGAGCGAAGAGGTGGCGGATGACGGGCACGCTCCACGACCGGCCCAGCAGTCTCTGCCTCGCCAAGCGGCTCATGTTGGAGACGTCGGTATAGTGGACAGGGAAGCCAAACACCCTGGGGAGAAAAGGCAGACAGGGCAGGAGTCAGCGCCAGCCTGGGCAATTCTGTGTCCTTAATAACCTGTTCGAGACTCAGGCGCCCGGCTACTCTCTGTGGGTCTGAAGGTATGTTAAGATGATCACTGCCTAGAGATTTCCCACACAGTAGAAACAGAGTTAGCGTTTGTGAGAAACACCTCCAGGACACGCTCCACCTGAAATTCAGACCCACAGTGGGTATCTCAACTCTGTATGTAATAAAAATACATCCCTGGTATCTTCCCCCGCAGAGAACGGAAGACTCTGCAAGGGGGCCAAACCCTTGCCTGATGTCAGGAGTTCCTGCTTGCTCTGGCTGTCTGTGTAAATGGTCTTTTTGTCTGGCTAAATGGCAGTTACCCCAAGAATGAGGAATCTAGCCCAGGTCCAATCTGTGCCAAAGCAGGGTGCTGAGGCTTTAAGGCCCACCTGGTCCCACACTGTCCTGGTCTGCAAAGCACATAACATCAGCAAGTGTGACGTAGGGAAGCTCCTGCAGCCGCAGTGCTTCCTTGGAGCTCAGAAGGACCGCTGGGAGCCAAGGCATCGGGGGTTGATTCCTAGACGCCCCCCTTACTTTAAACCAGCCTTACAACGCACAGGAGTCCTCCCCCAGGAATCTGCCATGTTGGGAAATGCTTGGGAAAACCCACTGCTCACGGGGTATCCGCAGGGGATCCGAGCCTGGTGCAGAGGCGGAGATCCCTCCCACCCGCTCCTGCCCGACACCAGCGTGAGTGGGTACCTTTCCATTTCAGTGCACCATAAGATGTCCTCTTTCTCATTCATGAAGACGGGGAAATGCTGGTCTTTGCCCTGCTTTATGGAGTTCGACCTAGTAGTAATGGTCCTCACTTTGCTGAACTGGAAGACGAGGAGGGGAAAAGAGAAATGCGTGCTCATCTGCTCCTGCCAGGCACCTGCCAAGGACTGGTGCGTCCAAAGGTGACAAGGCCTGGTCCATCCAGGGGCCGGGGTCAGGCTCCAGTCGTGAGCCTCCACAGACCCCACTGCCCTGCTTTTCTTCCTACACTGAGGTCACCCGGCCATCCTCAGTCCAATCCCACTGGCCAAGGGCTTGACAGACAGCAGCTTGAGCCACTGTCCTTTGTAAGTCTCCTAAGAATTGTTTTTTCCCAGGGGTAGTGACTTACAGGCAAAAGGATGCCAAATTACTCAGGGGCGCAAAGATACCCCTGGGGTGCCAGCAGTCCCAGGAGTTTTCTCCAGAGAGAAAGGGAGCTTCCACATCACAGGAGAAGCTCTGCTCTGAAGGCTCGTGCAATAGGTCCTGGCTCAATCATTCAAAAGCCGTAGCAGACGCAGGGACCTTGGCAAAGACGTCTTAGTGTCTGCCTCCCACAGGAGCAGCGGGCGAGCTCAGCACGGAAGGGCTGCAGGCAGCAAGGATTCCTGACCTCTCCCCCAGCCCTCCAGGCTTCCCCCCCCACACACACCCCCGCCCGACCCTCCGGCTCTGGCCAACTGCATGCACAACCCCCTCAGTCGCATCCTCTGCAGGCGGGACACACAGCCCTGGTGCTGTTCCAGCCCATCCTGCCCTTCTCCTTACCCCCAGCAGAGGGCTTTGATGCTGGGGCTAACCTTGGCTATTCTGCCGTGCTCCAGACACTCCTGCAGCTCCAGCTTATCATTCACAGTGGATGCCAACGGCCTAGAAGGCAGAAGAGAGGGAGTAACAACAGAGACCAGGACGATGGCAGGGATGCACCCAGGGCCCTGACCCAGCAGTCATCTGACTCACATGGGGAAAGTAAAGAGGACCCCGTCACCCACGTGCGTCGTAACCCCCTTCAAACTCCCCAAAACACATGCGACATACACTGCAGCCACTCACAGACACAAGTCCCCCAAGCATTAATCCTTAAAGGTAAATTCAAAAGTGGTCTCAAACTACAAATGAACAGACAACGCCTGCCCAGACGGGGAAAAGCCCAATTATTTTTAAACCTGTTACTTAAAAATAGACTGAGTCTTAAAAGTACCCATCACAAAGCAAGCTTTGGCATGACAGAATGTCCTGTATTTCGACTACGGTGATGGTTACATGGGTCTGTACACTGGATGAAATTCATCAAACTGTACACCTGAAATGTACCGTTAGTTAACTAGACAAATTCTGCACAGTCCCCAGAAGACTAAAATTTTGTGACACGGAACGTGTCACTTCTCAGAAGGCAGACCAGATCACTAGATATCACCTTCGCTGCTGGCCTTTTCTGACATTTAGGATTACTTAATAAAGGTTTCACAGAGCGGTCCACCATCTCTGCATGGGAATCACCCCAGGACCCATGGTCAAATCGCGCCTCCAGACTCCTCCCTGTTTATGCGCATATACACTCTACTTGGTCCCTCGCGGTACCTCTGCTCCTCCTGGAAGCTCAGAGTTCTAGAATTTTAGAGTTGGAAGAAGCATGTAAGAACAATCCCCCCAAGGGCTGTCAGGGTACACTGAGTTACTGGCTCCATAAAAATACTGGACTACATAAGCCAGTCCATTTTTCCAATACGCACAGACATCCATCCTGGGAACATTAGGGAGACACTGAGACAGTTTTCAGGTCAGCTGCCCACTGACCCATCTCCTTCCCAGCCAACAAGCCCTCGCAAAAGACGGCAGCTTTGCCAAACAGGTATGAGACCGGGGAAGTTCCTAAAACTTCATGCTATTGGCAGAGAGGCAGATTAGATGACTGAGGCCAGGTTAAATGATGTTCCCAATTTGTAGGTGTACCAAGGAGGCTTAAAATCCACACTCAAAACATGGTGCAAAATATTTCTTTCCAATATCTAGATTGGGTGGATCTCCCTCTGCTTTTGAACCACTAACTCTCAACCAGAATTCCTTTCTTCACATACGCCTTTTTATAGTACGATTATTACGCTGAGGAAATGAAATTTTCTTCATTCCTGGACATTAAAATCTCTGTGTAACCTAAACGAAGAGCATCCTTCCAAAAAAGGATTTGAAGCCAACAAAGTGTGTGGATAATAAGTGGAGCAGGGCCCTCTAAGCTGCAAGGTGCCTGCTGCTTCGAGATTCTCTCTCCTGGAGCCCGATGTGGCCCAGCTGTGGGCACCACTCTCTTTCCCATCCCCAAACACATCCTCCACAGCTTTACCTCAGGGGACTAGGGACCAGCTGACTCTAGACACATCACCAACGTAGGAGAACCAACCATATAACTCAGCAGCACGATGAGTCCTCTTCTGTGTCAAGAGTGTGCTTTTTAAAGGTCCCATTTGGGACCACTAGTCCTTGGTTTCTCAGGCAAGTATTTTCTACACCTGACTCCCCTTCTTCCTCAAGGAAAAGGAAACAAAGAAGAACACGGCAGAGCAGCAAGCTGGTCAGCAGGGGAGGCTGGCCCCCTCCTCGGGGCGTCATCCTGCCTGCAGACACCCACCCGCGGCCACCTGGGCACGGAGCTCTCA
Source organism: Delphinapterus leucas (assembly GCF_059928025.1). Lineage (NCBI taxonomy): Eukaryota > Metazoa > Chordata > Mammalia > Artiodactyla > Monodontidae > Delphinapterus > Delphinapterus leucas. The sequence continues at coordinate 74,941,207 of NC_143141.1, read as the reverse complement.
CCAACCTGTTCATACCGGGAAGGTTCCCCCAGAAGTAGCGGGCCCTGTGTGCAGCTGACACTTCTTTGGCATCAATCATCACAGGGTTGGACTATAAAACAGGACAGAGGTTAAAGATGAGTGAGAGAGAAATGTGAGAGTGCCAGGAAATTGGCTAGTTTAGAGCCTCAAGGGCTCTTACTTCTCTCTCGAGAGGCCACACTGGGAGAGCCTGAAGGCCCCAGGAAAAGCTGGAATTAAACCCAGCTACGTTCCACATGCTCCCACTGGAACAGTCTAGACCCGCACAGTCCACACTGCGATGATGGAAATGTTCTATCTGCACTGTTCCATGTAGTGGCCACTAGCCCACCAGCTGCAGATGGCGGAGTACTTGAGAGGAGGCTGGTGTGACTGAGGAATTTTAATGTCAATTTAAATACCACACATGGCAGATGCCCACCACACTGGACCACACAGCTCCAGCTCACCCGGAGGCTTTGAGAAAGAAAGTTCCAACGAGTGTGGATGTGTTCGCTGTAGTACGTCCACATTATGAACCAGACACACCAGCTTGAGGCGTTTGCCCCCAAGACCCGGGAGCACAGGCTCGGGCTCCCAGACTGCCCGCCCCAAGAAGGACTCTGGCTGCAGAAACCCTCTGTGCACAGCCCAAACCAGGCTCAGCCAAGTTGGGACCCACAAAATGGGAAATAGAAACTGAGATAAGCTGTGTTTTCTTCCCAGGTGCCATAAAGCATCCGTCACGGTGCCAGGGAGCGAGGACAAGCGATTCTGGTTGGGAAAATTGCTTCTGGTATCTCAAAGGTTCCCCCAGGGAAACGCCACACAGACCCCCAAGCCCAGGAGTCTGACACTCCACCCTGTTTACAACAGTCAGGTCCTCCAAGTGCTGAGGCCCACACCCACATACCACCTCTTACAGTGAGGCCGCGGGTTCTGTCCAAGCTGTGCTTCCTCCCTGTCTACTTGGGAAGCCCAGAGCTTCCCAAACGGGCCCCTTGCGAAGCGGAAGTCACCAGTCCCCAGCTCCACAATGCAGATGAGACAGGGGTAAAGCAGCAGTCCAAGGTAGAAGCCATTAGTGAGCTGACCAAACCAAGGGTGCTGGCTATACCTCGAGAAATCGCGAGATGTCCCTCTTGTCACTAACGCCCATGGCCACCACATTCTCAAAGAGCCAGAAGAAGGGGCGATCATCTCCCTCCTTGGGCCGCGCATCATGCAGGAGGCGGTAGAACTCAAAGAAGAGCCGGCCAGTGCCCTCTGAGAGGTCGGAAGAGAAAGCCATCAGCTGGGGCTGTCTGCAGGAGACAGTGGTGTGGCCCGGGCACGGGGAGGGCAGGGGAGGACAGGGTCGTTGGGAGTAGCCGTCCCAGGGCAGAAATATCCAAGTAGGAAAGAGACGTGCGAAAGCACCAGCTCAGAAGGCGGAGGGGTGAGTGCAGCACCTACCGTAGAGTCCCTTGCGGGCAGGGTTGACGATGGAGAGATCATTGCAGGGACTGCCCCCAATCACCAGATCGAACGGGCCCCACTCCTGGATCTGGGAGGATAAAGGTAATGTGATGGGCCTGATGTCCGGGGACAGAGGCAGAAAGGGAGAGAGAAAGGATCTGTGAATTTGGCAAAAAAAGTACTTTGGCATGGGAGAGAAGAGACCCGGCTGCTTTGAATGCTCTCTACATACACACGTACATTCATATACACACACGCGTGCGCACACACAGTGCAGCCATGGGCAAGTCACTGAGGCTCTCTGGGCTGTTTCCTAAATAATAAAGGGAAAGGACTGAACTGGACCATCTCTGAGGCCAGTGGGGAAACCAGTGTGCCCCCAGCAGGAAAAGCAGCCACTCAGGGGGGACAGCGGTCCAGGCTGGGCAGCTGAATGAAAGGTACTCTGTGCTCTGCGCACCTTGGGCAGGTGTCTGGACCATCTGAACCCCTCCATATGCCCTTCAGGATGCCTGAGGGCCTGTAGTTCGAGGTCGACATGGATAACTGGAAAAGCAAGGGGCCACTCAGGCAGGATCCCGCCAGATCCCCCCCTCCCCAAACTGGAGGCTGGCGAACCTTTCGCCAGCAGTACTGGGAGGATGGGAACCTCACTGCAACCCACAGCGCTCCACTCAAGAGGGCCAGGAAACCAGCCAGGCCCAAGAAGCCTGGCCCCCAATTCCCACTGGAATCTGCCCCGATCCTCTAGAGACAAGGAAGGAAATGGAAGAGAAGGAGGGAGAGAGTTCAACAGGGGAGGGGGGAGAAAGGAAAAGAGCAAATGGACAAAATGAGAGGAGCTGGCGCTGTCCCCGGAGCTAAGTGACGTAGAGAAGGTGGGCGGGGCCGTGGCGGCACTGACATACATGCTTCTGCGTGACGCTGCGGACGTCCCCGACGTACATGATCTTCCCCTGGTGCCGCACCATGCCCACCGTGATGGAGTCCTCGCACACCTCGGAAGCGATGTAGCGATCCACCTGAATGCCCAAGTCCTTCAGCACCAGAAGCCCTGTGCCAGCCAGCAAAACGCACCGTCACTGGGTCACCTCCCTGGCACCCCAGTCTTTGCAGGGGGTCCCTCGGGCCAGCCGGACACATGGGTCAAAGGCAGGCCCAAGCCCTGCCCTGCCCTGAAAGCCGCAGGAGACTTCTGGATCAAACTGGAGTATCAATAACAAGGACATCAAACAGGCTGTTACTTCGAGGCTCTTTCACGCCTAATTTGATCTACTCAGGAAATAGTCAAGACAGGACAGCAGGGGGTTTCGGGAAGCAGGGACAACAACAGGTGACTTCTGGGTGGGCTTTGCTGTTTCTGTATCTTGCATATACTGGTCCTTCCTCAGCCCTTCTATCACCTCCTGCTGCAAAATTCAACCATCCGTCAAGACTCAAGGTAAATGCCACCCACTCTAGAAGGGTTTCACTGATGCCCACCCCAGCCTACAGCCCCCGGGATGGCCTCCCCACTCCGTAAGGCCCAGCACCTTCTGAGGTGGCACATCCTCCACCTCAGAGCAGCTCGCACGCCTGAGCCAGCCCTTCTCTTGGGTTGCAAATGTCTTCACGACAGAGTGGGCGGTCTCAGTCAGCGTGTTTCCTCCTGAACTGACTACTCACACTTCCTGACCACGGCCCCTCCCCAAAGGCTTGCTGAATTGAGGCAAGGAAACAGAACAGACCCTGTGTCAGGAGACACAGCACCATTCCCACTGCTCCCAAAAGACCTCCCCACAAGGAGCCTGCACGGCCTCTTGGAGTGTGACGTGGCTTAAGAAGGCTTCAAGGTCCTAGCCTGGGAAACCAAAGCTGTACATTAACTCCTTTAGGTTCACATGACATCAGCACTGAGCTGGGAACAGAAGACAGACATCTGGCCCAGGTGCCTTCCCCACCCTCTGGCCAAGGTCTCCGGGCCCAGCCTGCCCATCTATCTCCCTTTGGTCCCATGAAGACAAGTTCTAAGGAGGACTATTTGTTTCCTAAGGACTGAAAAGCCTCAGCCTTGGGGCAGGGCTGAGGGGTGTATATGAGTATTCACGTCAAGAACCACATGAAATTAAAAACAGCGGCCACACGGTGACCCGGTATTCCCTAAAAGTTAATGGTTTAAGTATATAAAGATGCATGTACGAGGATGCTTGTCACAGAACTGCTCATAGCGGTGGGGAAAAAAGTAAACAACCCAATAGGGGGTTCATTAAATAAATGATGGTAGTTTCCCTCCATAGAATCCTATGTAGCATTTATAAATAATGTAGTTCTATATTGGTTGACATGAAAAACCAGTCATGATATCATAAATGAAAAGGCACGTTACGACACATTTTACTATGTACTATGCATTTTACTATCCTTTTGTCTTATTTATCTACCTACATATGATTATATAAACACACACATGCACAGAAAAAAAATTCTGAAATCTAAAAATGTAAAAGGACATATACCAAAACACTAGTCATAGGATTACGGGCGATTTAAATATTCTTTAGACTCTCTTGTTTAGAGTTTGTTTTTTCACTGCGACTTATAATCAAAGCACAACAGGACTGCCCATGATTTTGCTTTAGGTCGCCAAGTCTGTCCTTTGAGGTTCTGTGAAAATCTTCCATAGTCTCTGACCAGCGATGGCTCTATCCTCTGCTGGAGCGCCTCCCTCCCACTGCCCCCGTTCCCGCCCCCCGCCCCCGGCCTCACGTCCCCAGTAAGGCAATGCCCACCAAACATGCTGGTTTACCACTTAGTTTTACTTTTCATTGAACACAGAAGTTTCCTCCTTATGGTAATATTTTAACAGTTGTAACGTTAACTGTCACTCTGTTTTGCCGAAGTTACGCACACACAGTCCCCTGAGCCCAGCTCCCACGTCCCAGGACGAAGATGCCAATGACTCTCACCTGTAGCGATTCCATCAAACAGGGACAGCACCCGGATAGGCTTCCTCTTCTCGGCTGGGACAGGTGGGTAAACCTTCGGAGGGTCCTAGGCAGCCAGCACAACAGGCCAGGTGAGTGTCCAGGAGTGTCCGACAGACCCGCACGCGGGGCTGGCCTCCCGGCCAACTGTGAGCGCTTGGGATTTCCAGACCTGCACAGCCCGCTCGCGGCTCAGGCCCCGCTGCCCGGCGCCCAGGCCCCCGACCAACCGAAGCGTTCTCGCTCTGGTGGAGTCTGCCCTCTGGCTTTGGCAGGCGGGGGGTGAGGAGAGCCACCCTCGGCCCAGCACTCACGAATTCCTGGTCGTGATTATTGGCGAAGAACATCTGGAGCCGAGAGGGCCAGTCTTCTCGCCGCCGCAGCAGCCCGTAGGTGCCCTTGTGCCCGCACATGTAGCAGTTCCAGGGGTCTTCCTTAATGGCTGCCTGCGCAGCTCCCGGCCCCACCAAGAGATCCACACATTCAACGCAAAAGCACCTGGAAGGAAGCCCAGTGGAGCGGAGGGGACTCTCACCCCAAGGCCAGTCCCGGATGGAGTGTGGCCGCAGTGCAGGGCAAAGAGGGAGGGCCACTACGCGCGGGGGCGGGGCCTCACCTGCAGCAATTGTTGTTCCCGCACATAAGCACCTCGCGCCCCCCACAGCAGATGGTGCAGTAGGACTGATAGCCGTCATCATCATACTGGTACGCGCACTCCAGGAAGCAGTTCTAGGGAGCACGGCGGAGGCTCAGAGACCACCGGGCAGCACCCAGGCCAGCCAGGGTGAAGGCAGGCTATGAACCCAGCCTCTGGGCTTTGGCCTTGAAACCTCGACACAGAGCCCTGGAGACACGACCCCGCTACCCATCCAGCCAGGGTCCAGCCCAGACCACAGATCTGGGAAGGGGACACCATGCCTCCCCACTGCAGTGGACAAACCAAGGAGAGGCGCGTGGGAAGGCCTGGAAAAGAAGGCCTGCACCGCCTTGTGGTCCCCCGCGCCCAGGGCACAGCGACCCACCCATCAGCCTGTCCACGCCCACTTCACACTAGCGACTGTGAGACACTGTGAGCCCACATCTGGGGACGTGAATGGGGCTTTAGAGGGGGCAGGGATCTCTCAGAGGAAAAGCAACAGCAAGTCAAACGCTTGAAACCCAAGGATCCATTTTATCAGGACTCTGCTTCAAGAGCAAACCTCGGAGTCAACCTCGCAGCTATCCCAGGTGCCTGCGGCCCAGAGGCCAGGAGGTGTGGCCAGCCGGGGCCTCGCCTCTGCCGGGTGTGCCCCTACCTTGCAGTTTTGGCACATTCCTCCGATGAAAAGAGGGTGCTCCAGGGTGACGTTGAGGCTTCCACAAGAGATGCAAATGTCTGGGCAACAGAGGAAGCGGAGTGAGAGTCACAGAAGGGCCCCCTCCCCGCTTGGGCCGAAGCCCAGCTCCAGAAAAGCTATAACAAGGGGCGTGCTGGAGCAGCAGCCAGAAAAGAAGGCAGGAAAGAGTCTGGGAGGGGCCCCATGGAACAGGGAGGCAGCGCGGCCCCGATCTCAGGAGCCCACTCATCTCCCTGAGCAGCAATGCCGCCTTCCAGGAAAGGCATGGTACGAGGGTTAAGAACCCGCTGTGAGAACGGGGCCTGACCCTGTGTTACTCTGGAGATGTCCTTGGGCAGTCAACCCTTAAGGCCTAGGCCCCTGCCCTCATCCTTCCTGGCCCTGAGGGCCCCGAGCTGGACACACCATCACTAGGCCAAGGGAGACAGATATGGGATGCACTAATGACCCCCAGATGAGAGAAGGTGAGGAAAGGTAAAAGGGCAAGTTCCGATCCAAGAGAGGCCACCCTTATCTGACCCACTGGAGTGTCCCAAACCCTAATGACCAGTTCCCACCACCGACAGGAAAGATCGTGGCACCGGAAGATAGATGTGTGTGTCAAGCAGGCTGGAGGTGGTGGGACATGAAGGACACATCCTGTCACCAAGTACTGATGTCCCACGGCATCGTACCTTCCTCGGTACCTATAGTACTCCGTGCCGGCCACCACCTTAGGGCCCAAGTGGAACAGACAATTGACTTCCCAGGGCCAAGGCCCAGCTGCCCCCTCAGGACTCACCCTCGATGTTCCGGCACTTCTGCCGCACCTCGTACACCAGCCGCTCTGCAGAGGGGAGGAGAGCCCGGCGTCAGAGGAGGCCTCGAGGGTCATGCCCATTCCTCTGAGCGCCGGCCTCACCCTGCCGCTCTCTCCAGAGCCAGGCCAACTACCTCTTGTGCGTTCATCAATTATCTCCTTGACCTTGGGCTTTTCAGTTGTGCTCTTTCGGGGCTTTTTGGCTGGTGGGGGCGGTGCATAGGCAGCTGCCTCGGGTTCAACCCACATGTCTGTGTAAACTTCTTTGTAGGGGTTCTTCTCCTCTGGATCGGGAAAGCACGTGATGAGGTCATGGTTACTGGCTGACGAGGAATCCCAGCTCTCTTCCCCTGGACCATCTACCTACAACGGGGTGTAGCAGGGTGCGGCCCGGTGCCCAGCTTGTTCCTAGCTCCCAAGTCTCTGGTGCCAGCAAGCCAAGGGGGAGCAGGTTGTTCAAAGTCCCAGAGTGGCACTGGCCCTACCTGGCCCCAGGGAGAGGGAGACGGCGGCCATTCCCACTGCGAAGCTTGATGGAGGAGGCCTTGACGGCCCTACCTAAGCACGGCTTTCCGAGCCTGGGTGCGGAGCTGCTGGTGCACCTGCGTTTACCTTCTGGGGGCTCCAGGCCCTTGGGGCCAGAGGGCTGGAACCCTCCCAGGGCCCATTCGATCATCTGTTTGTTCTGCACCTCCACAGCCTTGGCAGTGTCGCTCTCGTCGTTGTCGTGGCACATCGGGAACAGCTTCCCCGCTCGGCTGCTGGCCACCTGGAGGGCAACACGTGTGGGGAGAGTAGCGAAGGTGGGCTCAGGCAAGAGGTGGGAGAAGGTGCAGAAAGGAGACGAGTAAGGAGAAAAGGAGGCCCGAGGGCCTCCCAGGCAGACCCTCTGCCCAGGCCTAAGCCCTGTGCTCCAGCTTCCAGACCAAAAGTGGTCCCTGCCGTCTGAGCTCGCCCTGCTGAGTCCCTCGGAGGGGCACTGACCTGCAGTACTTCGTAGATGGCCTTGCGGTACATGGGCTGCTTGTTGTAGGTGGCCTGGTGGAAGGCGCTGCAGAAGGAGCTCAGCGGCATCAGCTTCTCCACACACACCTGAAGGCACAACCCGCCCTCGTTTGCTCCTCCTTCCACACTCACCGAGCACCCACCGCTTGCCTGGCGTGGTCAGGGGTGGGGGCATTAGGGCCCGGCCTCTGCCCTCAAGAGGACCGGATGCACCAGTAAATAATTACATGACGTAAAGGAGGAGTCCAAGCCCCGGTGTCGGGGAGGACCTGAATGCAGGTGGAAGGGAATTCTGGGTACAGGGTTCCTGGAAGACATCCGACTCTTGTTTGGAGTGCAACCTAATGATCTCAAGGGCTTCCTCCAATCACACATATACAGAGTGGAGACGAGCAGAGCCCCCTCCTACTATCCCAATTCCGAACCACGCCCCCAGCCAAAACCAGAGGCCCCGGGACCAAGACCCCTTCCTCCCCGCCCTCCCCTGCCAGGCTACCGCCAAACCCCATGACTCACCACTGAGAACTTGCCATCTCCGAACCACATGACCCAACGGGTGCCTTCTGCTGCTCGGCTCCGGCCCGTCATCCACCAAGACACAATGCGGCCTGGCCACCAGGAGAAGCCCCGCAGTTTCCCCCACACCAGCTCCCCAATGCCAAAGCCCCGGCCGTCCTGGAGCCCCAAGGAGCAGAAGTCATTACATGGTGGTCACGAGGCCCTGCCACCCTGATTCCCCCCAAAGCAACCCCAGCCCTGGGCATCTGAGGGTCAGGACAGCCAGGAGGGAGCGCCACCTGAATGGACAGAGCGAGACTGGAGAGACAAAGAGGCCTGGGGTCGGGTAGAGAGAGCAGGACGGGAGGAGCTGGACGAGGCGGGTGAAGCCAGCCGCTCACCTCGTACTCCGGCTCGTCATCGGCTGCCTTGGCGGCGTTCTTGTCCCCAGCGTCAGCCCCCACGGGCTCGGGCGTGGTGGCCACAGTGGGGGACGCAGGGTCGGTGGGCTGCTGCACAGCAGGAGGACTGGCCTCCTCCACCTTCTGAGACTCGGTGGACCCCTGGTTTTCTTCGACAGCATTCATTACGGCAATCACCTTGGCTTTCTTCTCAGCCTGGGGAAACAAGGAACAGAAGTTACCTTGAGCTGACACTCAAGGGGCTCTTCTCAACCTCTCCAGGGTCTGGAGACAGTGACAGAGGGTAAGGGGCTGGAGAGAGGAGTTCTTCCCTCATCAACTCAACCGGCTTGCCACGGAAAACAGAAAGACGTGAAGTTGAGAGGTGAGCTCAGATCACTAGGCTCTCAATGCCAGCCTTCTCTGCCTCCTAGGAGCTCTTCCTCCCTCGTCTAATCTTCCTCAATTGTCAGCATTATTAGTTGCCCATCTTCTGACACCGAGAGATCAATTCTATTCAGATACTAACCACGCCCCTTAGATGAGGCACAGACCTTGGCTCCAGCCTCTCCTATCTTACTCCCCGATCTAGAAACGGATCCTCTTGTCCTTTTCTCCATAGTTTTCCTGGGCAATCGACCCCTTCTCTTCCTGGTCTTGGCTTCCAGACCACAATTCTAGTTTCGTTGTGATACGTAACGAAGAAATCACTGTTTTGTGTTCAGAGCGCACGGTTCCTTCCCCATCTGCTCAACCACCACGAAAAGCCCCAGAAGAGCTTGCCTGCTCCCGTGCTCACACGCCATCCTGGAGTTCTCAGGATCACATCTAATGTATGTTGTCACCAGATTCTACGCCTTCTTTCTACGTGCACCTTTCAGATCCATAAATACACTTATTCTTTCAACAACTATTTAGGGAGTCCACAGTATAGCCAGGCATCCTCTCTGCCATCCCACTGACAAATTAATCCAAACCCAAGTATTCTCCCAATTTGAACAGCCTCCATCCTTTCACCGTTCACCATCTCATGCTCATGTTTCAGGCTATGACCTGCATGCCCATTCCTTCTCAAAACCTGCTCCAGTATTCCCATCACCCTGCAGAGGAGAATGAAATGCCTGATACTTAGCTCTGAGGGCCATTCAACCTAATCTCACCCATCTCACCCCAACGGCTGAATCTAGGACACGTGGCCCTCAAGCTTCAAGGCTCTGCACCCGTTTTCACCACACCAGATTCAAAGGGAAAAAAATCCCACCTTCAACATGAAGCTTTCCCTGAGAGCTTAGAGCTGTGACTACAAACCCACCCTCAAGATTACCTGGAGTATAAGACCTCTAAGCTGGAAGTCACAGCATTTATATTCCTGTCTTAGCCTTGCAACTAATTAACAGCCGACTTTGGAGCAGTCCCTTGAGTTGCTCCACCTAAAAAGGAGTTTGAACGGAAGGATTTCTGTTAACCTTTTCTGACTGGTTGAAGAAGCTGACGTATGTATGTACCAAGAATTCCAAGGCCTCTTCACAGCCTGTCAATGGACCCCCAGGTCCCAGGTTAAGAACAGCTCAATGGTCTACTGTCTCTTAGATTCGTTTTATTTTGATCTATCTTCAAGTCTTTGCCTCCTGGCCACAGACCAAATCTGCTTCTTGTGGCAATTCCTAAAACACGAGGATGGAAGTCTTAGCTCTTTCTCTGACTCAACAAATTCTAAAATGGGATAAAGCATCCTTTGCCCCCAGCCCACAAACAGCTGGGAGAGAGAGCTCCGAGGTGGGGTGAGGGTGGAAGAACGCAGAGGACCTGCTCCTCCCTCCCAAGCCCCACCCTCACCTGGGGGATTCTGCCCCACCCCTTCCTAAAATCTACCTCCTCCTCTCCCACAAGGTGTGCCTAGGTGTGCACTCAAGCCTGTGGTGAGAGAGGTTCTCTCCCAGAATTGTCAGCTGTGGCTGCGCTATCCCAGGGCCAGATCTGCTCAGATAAATGCCCTGCCTAGCAGTCTCTGCTCCCTTCCCTCCACCATGCCTCCGTGAACTTCAGGCACGGCCGCTGACCTGGACCAGGGTGCTGCCTTGGGTGGAAGGCAGCACCATTCTGCCAAAGGACCCAGTTTCCAGGGGCGACGGGCCCCCTCAGCCAGAACAAGGTGCGCAGGTGGCAGGAGGCGGCAGGGGGAAAGGATCCCAGCAAGCAGCGCTGGGGGGGGGGGCCGGGGCACACGCGTCGGGCTCCCCCCGGCCTCCCCCAGTCTAGAAGGCAGTCGTGCCTGACACCACCCTCCTCACTCCCCCTCAGCCCCTTTGTCTCTCTTCTCAACCCCTCCACAGTGAGTTCCTGAACATTATTCTTCCCCCACAACTTCCCCCAGCTTGTCAGACGGTGCTGCTGACGGCTGTTAAGCGCCCCCAACCCAGTAGGTGCAGGAGAACACGCACCCAGCATGGTTTGGCAGGCAGGGGAGGAAGGGGCCTCCATCGGGACAAGGCCAGAAGGGGTGGGGGAAGGAAGAAGGGGGGTGGGTTAGCAGCAGGAGGCAAGAGGAAAGGGGAAGAAGGGGCGAGAGGGTGGCTGGGTGGGGGAGGGGCTCATTAGAATAGACTTGCCTAGGGCAGTGCGGGAGGCCCCTTTTCCATGTTCATGCCAACCCCCCGGACAATAGGAGAAATAAGGGTTAACTCTGGGCTGGGGCTTTTGGGCTAAAGGCTCCCCCCCACCTCAGTTCAGAAGGTCCTACCCCAGAGTAGCCAAGAGACTGGGCAGGATCAGGAAGACACCACACCAGCCCCACTACGGCGGCTCGAGGAGGCCACTTGGCCTGGAGTTTGTTCTGCCTGGAGAGCCACTGGTAACTCCACTCTGGTGGAGGCATGGCCTCCCCATCCAGTCCCATCTCCTCGGGCAGCTGTCCCGCCTCCACCTCTCTCTGCGACTCAGGCTGCTTCCCATTCCAAAGGTCAGAGGTCCAGGGACCCACGCGGACCCCGGGCTGTCCCAGGTGCCTCTCCCATCACAGGCCGGCGTCAGGCCACCCCACAGCCCCCTGTCAGGGTCACACTGCTCCCTCCCACCCTGACACCACTTCTTTCTGGCGGCCTGACGGTGGCTCCCAGGAACAGGCAGGAGAGGAAACTGTCCCTCTCAAGAGGCCACAAGCTTGGCACGGCCTGAGGACGGCGTGGTCCACCAGCCAGGAACACAGGTCAGCAAGGAAATGCCAACAACCCATCTGCCAGCCAGCTCAGCAAAACCGCCGCTGCTAGCCCAACTCCACGGGCCGGGGCCTGCCCCCAGCCTTCGCTGACCACTGCCCCAGGCTCACAACAGGCCTGCTCTTGCTGGCCCCTGAGCCGCCAGGTCCCACCTGAGCGCAGGAAGGAGTGGGGCTTGGGGCTCCTGAGGAGGAAGTGGGTGGGACAGCAGTAACTCAGCATCTCCAGAACTCAGGCCAGGCAGGGGAGCCAGCTCCTGCGGGCCGGGGAGGCAGACTTGACTCTTCTCAAGCCCAGAGGGCTGCAGGCCCAGAGATCCTCCCACCGGCCCCGGCCGCCTCCCCGCCCCCAGTTTCCCCAGGGCTCCATCCAGGAACCTACCCATAAGGCCAGGTGCAGCCCCTCTGTGGTCCGGCTCAGGTGTGAGCCCCAGCCCTGAAGCTCTGTAAGTAGCTGCCCGTCTGGGGGGAGGGGAAGGGGGCGATGGGGCTGGGGGGCGGAGGGGGCCAGAGAGAGGGGGAGGGGGAGGTGGGGGGGAGGGATTGAACATTTTCTTTGTCTAGAACTCCAGGTCACGTGGGCCCCGCTGGAGTGCCTGGTTGGCTGCGAGCGGGCCGGGGGAGGGGGCCGGCTCTCAGACGCTGGCAGTGGGCCAGCCCCTCTCCTTCGGTCCGAGGGGCGCGGGCCGGCGCTGGGGCCTGGGGGCGCGGCTGGGCCTCCGCCCGTTCCCAGGGCCCCGCCCAGGCCAGGCTGGAGGCGGTGCCCGCCCCCTCCAACCGGCCAGCCTTCCCCGCCCCCTCTCCTCCAACTCCGCCAGAGCCCGGCGCGGAGCCGGGGGGCGAGGCCGGGAGCCCGCGGGCCGCGCGGGGAGGGAAGGAGGAGAACCGGGAGGGAAGGGGCTGCCCTCCAGCTGCGGAGGTAAGGTGCGAGCGCCCAGAGAACCAGGAGCGCAGGCAAAAGGAGAGAGGAGCTTTCGGGCCGTCTGGGAGAGACAGGAGAAAGTTGTTAAAAGTGAGTCTCAGCAGCACAACCAAAAAAAAAAAAAAGGAAAAGCTTACAGATGAGCGAAGAGGCCCAGGAAACTGTAGGAAAACTCAAAGCACACAGAGATGGGCAGAAAGCGCCCGTACAGAACTGGGTGCGCTCCAGAACGGGAACTGGGAGCGTTGCCGGGGAGGGGGGGGGTCTCCTCTGCCTTAAACGGCGTGGCGTGAAGAGGAGTTCAGGCTTTGAAAATCACTTCCTGGCCAAGTCCCTGGGTCCCCTAGGTCACTCTGGGTCAGCCTTGGATGTCTCATTTTCCTGTTTGCAAGGTGCGGGGTTGGGGGGTGGGGAGGAGGAGTTCAAAAGTACAGCAATTCCTTCATTCCCAGGCACATACATCTGCTGCTCAAGACTGCACTCCTTCGGAGCCTCCAGGTGCAGCTGCAACCATTTCAAGTTCCCTCCTCCAGAGCAGAGGCCCCGCCCCCCAAGAAGAATATATATGTGTGTGTATATATATGTATATATATATACATACATACATACATATACTCTCTCACTCTCTCTCTCTCTCTCTCTCCCCCTCTCCCTCTCCCCCTCTCTCTCCCTCCCTCCCTCTCCCTCCCGACATCAAAGAAGCAGACACTGTTGGCCCTGCCCTCAAGGAGCTGACAAATTCAACTAGACTTGGAGAGATTGGAAAAGATCGTTGAAAAGCATCTATAAAGAGAACTACACCACAAATACCAACCACCCTGATGGGCCAGGATGGCTTGGAAGCCAAACAAAAATAAGTAGTATCAATGATAAATGAGGTTAAGGAGGTCAGTGTAGAGCAGAGGCTGAACCTGGAGGATGAATCAGATTTGGAATGAGGCTGGATAGGGAGGAAATAAAAGATGTTAGGCTGGATAGGGAGGAAAACACTTGCCCACCTTCACCTCCCGCCCCACAATACAACTAAAGCTAAGGGGTGCGGAGAGAGATGTTGATGGATATATCCTATCGCAGTGAAGAATAACCGCAGGTTTTCTTACATGACAGGGTGAATGGGTATTTTGGAAAGATTAGCCTGGGGACCTCCCTGGTGGTCCAGTGGGTAAGACTCCACGCTGCCTGTGCAGGGGGCCGGGTTCCATCCTTGATTGGGGAATTAGATCCCACATGCGTGCCACAACTAAGATCTAGCACGGCCAAAATAAATAAATATTCCTTTTAAAGAAAGAAAGATTAGCCTGGTTTGTTTGCAAGATGAATTAAAAGGAAGAGGGGCTTCCCTGGTGGCGCAGTGGTTGAGAGTCCGCCTGCCGATGCAGGGGACGCGGGTCGTGCCCCGGTCCGGGAAGACCCCACATGCCGCGGAGCGGCTGGGCCCGTGAGCCATGGCCGCTGAGCCTGCGCGTCCGGAGCCTGTGCTCCGCAACGGGAGAGGCCGCAACAGTGAGAGGCCCGCGTACCCACCCCCCCCCCAAAAAAAAAAAAAAAAGGAAGAGCAGGGGAGCTGAGGGTAAATACTCCCAGCAGGGCAGGGCTGTTTGGCCGGCCACACTCTCAGAGGATCTGGACTGGGGTTCTGGTTCTATCACTGTGACCTTGGACAAGCCACTTAACTCCAAGAAGTCTTTTTTCACTTGCAAAACAGGAGTGATGACATCTGCCCTCCCAGGCCCTGGAATACCAGCATCACTTAAGGAGATAATGCCCCCAGGTGCCTGGCTTCCAACCGCAAGCTGCGGGAACAAACCAGCTGGAACAGGTGCTGGTATAAGGAGGTCAAAAGATGGGCTGTGAAGGAGAGCCTACCTACCATCCCTCCTGGGGCTCAGCACCCTTCTGGGGGCCGTCAGAACAAGCAGGCCCTGAAAAAGGAAGAGGACTCCAAATCAGAGCGAGCCTTCTCCAAATAATACTCAGGGAGTACAAACTTCCTCTCCCCACCCTGACTGAGATCCAGAACCCATACAGCAAAGAGGAGCCGTTCCATAAAACACAGGCCCTATTCTGCTCCAAGCCATCTTTCAACCCAGTCAAGGTACCTGCTTGGTATAATTTTTCAGAAGATCCCCAAGCAGAGATGAGAAGCCGTGAGTTTCTACCTCCTGCCTGCTCCCACCCTTTAAGAAATATAATAAGACTTGCTTGGCTTCTCTCACTGATGCCTCCCCGGCATCCTCCCAGGCCACTTTAGACCTCACCCCAGGCCTCCTCTCAAAATGAAGTTTCTGATCTGGCTTGGCCGGCTCTTTTTAAAAACACTATCTCACCTATGACATCTCCTTTTCCATTATTATGTGGCTAAACACCTTAGACTCTACACTCCATGGTCTTGGGACTTCTTCAGTAAGTAATGATGCCTATGCATGCAGTCAGGACTCAAAGTGTCAGGATGGACCAGGGCCATCAGTTTCACTTTTTCTTGGCCCACTTAATAAAGTAGCCTTTCCCTCCAGCTGCCAAACTTCCTTATTCTCATTCTTTAAAATTAAGCTCAACTTGGGGGGAGGGGCAACATAAGAGTAGGGGATTAAGTGGTACAAACTACTATGTATAACATAAACTACAGGGATATAGTATACAGCACAGGGAATATAGTCAATATTTTATAACAACTATAAATGGAGTATAATCTTTAAAAATTGTGAATCACTGTGTTGTACACCTGAAACTTATATTGTAAATCAACTACACCTCAATAAAAAAAATTTGCTTTAGTGAAATTAAGCTCAAATCTTACCTCTTCCACACAGCTCCCAACTGAAGCAAAAAAAGCCCAATTCAAAGGTGTCCCCTCGCTACTTAGAGCACCGCCCCTCTCCTGTAGCTACACAGACAGGTAAGGTTACCCTTTTCTATACTGTAAGTCACTCAGACTGAGATTCGTGTCCTCTTTGTACTTGGTGGGCAGAGAGAGACCTCAACGCAGAAAAGACCCCGAGATCTAGGATAAGAGGTGACTTTAGCAAAAGGTCAGGAAAAAACTAGGGCAGCCTTCTAGGATCCTCAGGTCATATATGTCCTCGACCTTCCAAAGTAACCCTCCCAGGTGGTTACTGGGATAGGTCTTTTGATTAAGATAAAGATAGTCAACCTAAAATAGCAGGGTCATGTAAAGTGAGCCAGGTTCTTGGAAATGTTCTAGAAGTATGTTGAGAGGAGGAACCCCTGGACGAAAAGACGATCTGGCGGATGTCAAGAGCCTAAAAGAAGCGCTGGAGAGGAAGTGTCCAGCATGGTCCCAAAGGGAGGGTGACCTGAAAGAGAGGGCACATTTCCTGCCTGGCAGGCCGATAGCAGTGATCCAGGAGGCCTGATGAAAACGCCTCTTAAGGACACCTGACTCTCAGCACTTATCCCGTGTTCATCAAGCAAACTTCTAACTTTAATTACATTTTCCAGTGACTCTGATACCAGTAAGTTGCCAGAAAACATCAGGACCACTAGGTCCTGTATCACTAGGATCTGCGTTGAAAGGACAAGTCCTGTTATAAATCTGTAAACTGAACATCCTGGTGTACGTCACACTCCTGTCTCTGAAGAGCACGATTGTAAGATGTGCTGTGAATCCGACTTTCCAGCTCACAGAGCTGACGTGAGATGCTAAGTCGTGATCCTCCACCCAAGAGCAGCAACTCCCACAGGTGCAGGTGGGAATGCCACGCCTGCCTGACTGGTTTTAACTCAAAGTTCAGCGTTCTGTGGCGTGCTCTGTCATAAAATCCAGTGCTGGTGGGAGGTGGGGAGGTTATGTTGCTTCCCGCAAACAGGACATTACCCCTGAGTCCCTGTACTCAGAATCAGAGAAGCCGGGATCCCTAAGAAGCCATCTGCAAAGCCACATATTGGGAGGACGCTGCATATTTTCTGCCACATAAACATTCCCACTGACCCCAAGACCAGCGAGACCTTATCCAGGCAAAGGCTACAAGATCAAGATGGATGTCTCTTCTGATCCTGGCCTGCCCTTCCATCTGCAGCCCCAAAGCCTCAGTACTACACAGTAGACCTGTGACTACCTGTTGAGTACAATCTACGCTCCTTGCATGGTATTCAAGGCCCCCACAACCTGCAGCACTTACATCACACAGCCCACACTCTGCCCACCCACTTGCTGTTTCCCAAATATGCCCTTTCCCTGCCTCTGTGCCTTTGCTCGTGCTGTTCCTTGCTCTTCCCCTTCCCCTTCCACTGGCCAAAATCCCACCTATCCTTCTAGGCCCAATTCACCAGTTACCTCCACCAGGAAGGTTTCTCTAGACCTGAACTGGCCAATAAGAGAGCCACTGGCTGCATGTGCCATTTAAATTCATTAAAATTAAATAAAAATTCAGTTCCTCAGGTGCACTAGCCACGTCCCAAGTGTCCAAGAGCCCATGTGGGTTTTCGGGGTGATGTACCGGGGACACAGATTTTAGAGCATTTCCCTCATTGCAGAATGTTCTCTGGACAGTGCTGCTCTAGCCCCTCCCCCTGATCTTCCCCCACTGAAAAGTCACCCTGTCCCTCCTTCTCCTCCATACTCCCAGAGCACTTTGTAATCCTCTCCTAGCACTTGCCAGTCTTTGCCTGCACTAAGCTGACTGTGTACTCATCTTTCTCCTCCACAAAATTAAAAATCCTAGAGGGCAGGGCCGGGGTCTTACTCAGGTTCACATGCAAGCAGTGTGGACCAGAGCCTCTTGCACACTGTAGAGGGTGAAAGCAGTGTTTGCTGAACTGAATCCAACATTGTCTCAGGAGCCTCATATGGAGTCCACTGACCAAGTTCCCAGATGTGGACGGGTACTTTCCACAGCAAAGTTCCGATCGGTGCTAAGAGGTCCAGGTCCAGGGCTCCCGAAAGAGGCCAGGAATCTTTGTTTTCCTATTCCCCTGCAATCCATATGGAGGTTGCAAGCAAATGACCAGGACTGGGCTGCTGGCAATGAAGCTAAAAATAGCCACAGAGCCAACAACAAGGAGTTAGCAGGACTTGTTGCTAGGGAGACCGGTCGCAGAGAGAGCAACCAAGCAGGGAGGAAGCGTCAGACCTGCACCCAGAGAGCAGAGGCCGCAGTGGGGGGGAACTCAAAGTTGACAGGGGTCCAAGGATCCCACCTAGAGATGTTCTGCCTTCTGGTACCTCCTGACTAATGCACTAAGTGGGGCAAATGTTCCCCCTGTCCCTCAGTAACCCATCTCCATGGAAACCACCATTGCTGGGGTGAAGTACCAGCCCCTGGAAGGGAGGCCTCTGCCTGGAGCTGGTTGTTATGGCAACCCGCCCCCCGCGCGCCCCCCCCCCCAGCCCATCATCCTCTCTCTCCTGGCTTCTCCTGTGGGGAAAAGGTGGGGGCCTGGTCTTGGCTTAGCCAGCATGACCAGGAAACACCGGCTTCCTGACAAGACTGACCTACAACAGGCTCTTCGGAAGCTCCGGGGACCCCGGTAAGGCCTGTCAATGCTCAGCACCGGGCAGAGCTTCCTTTCCTTCCTGTGAGGCCCTCACAGACCACCTCGCCAGGAGAATCCCATACTCATTTGGGTTTATTTGTATCAGGATCACCCGAGGAGATTTTTAAAAATACAGATTCTTGGGCCCCACCTATGGAGATCAGCTGGCTTGGGGTAGGGCCCAGGAATCTATTAAAACCTCCCTAGGTAATTCTGATACCAGCCAGGTGTGGAGACCACCAATGGCCCTGGCTGTGACAAATGAGGAAACAGGCCTACAGGGGACTCAGCCCCCCACCCAAAGGGTCAGAGCCAAAAACTGAGGAGGAGGTAAACACACACCTGAGGGGAGCTGCCCACCTCCTGGGGCCTGTCTCTCTTGCTCCCCCTTGAAACGAGAACACGCTGTCTCTGATATTGGACTGGGATTTAAAACTGAGCCTCTCAACAAACCGTCCCCTGCGGCAGAAAGTGGAAGGTAGTGGGGCGAGGCCGTCTGGTTCCCAGAGTGTACAGAATGGTGGCTGCCCAGGCAGGTGATCTGGGCTGAAAGAGAAGTCCATCCTCCTTCGGGAGGAAAGCTAAAGGGTCACCATGGCAACTGCAGGGTGCCAGCCCGGCTGGGCTTGGTGCCCTCCCCAAACCTGGGCCCAGGAGAGGCACAGCTTTAGGCAAACGCCATGGGGCAGGGGCACCCCCCTCCCCCGCCAGTCTAGTCTAGTTTCAGAACTGTAAGGAGGCTGTGCTCTACCCTGGAGCCAACCTCTGAGCCTGCCCGAAACACACCTAAACAATAGGGTCCAGGAGCCCTAGGAGTCCCGAGCACATGCAGTAGCCAGGCCAGGAAGGACATGGAGGAGACAGTGCAGGAGATGGCCTCCACCCGCCTGTTACTCACAGCCTAATTGCGTGCCCAAGACCCACCGCACATGAAACCACAGCCCTCATTCAAGACAGCATGCAATTAGATGGTAAATTATGTGGTGGAGATGCTTTCTCCATGTGCTGAAGGAAATCCGAGGTGGCCCGGATCGGGAAAGGCAGGAAGCCTCAAGGGAGGATGAGAGAGGGTGAACCAGGACTGGGCCCAGCCTCCCAGGTTTCCCAGACAGCACGGCCAGATCACTGGGGGCATCTGCAAACCGCATTAGCTTCCCAGGGAGAAGCACGAGCACAGCTGTATGGACACCCGCTGGGGAGGAGAGCTGCCTGGGGCCTGGTGTACCATCCGCTCAGTCACATAAATTCTGATCCAGAGCGTAAAATGCAGGGTCTGGGAGCCACCTCTTCGCTGACCCCTCACTTCTCCAACTCCCCGCCTCTGTCCCAGGCAGCCCTCATTCCTCCCTGGCTCCCCCATTCCTTCCCAGGTCATTACCACACTTCCCTAATGGGAGGGCTTGGAAGCCCCAACTCTCCAGACCTGCCATCAGGCTCCTGGAGCCTCAGCTGCTGCCTCTTCCCTCCCCGCGCCAATCCGCGTCCTCTCTCCCTACAGCTCCGGGTCTGCTGCAGAGGGGGAGGCTTCTCCACAAACCCAAGTCTCCTGCCCCCAGCACTTCCATCCCCTAACCCGGAGCGAGTCGAGTGCAGGCTCTGGGCGGGGAGCAGGGGTGGCGGTGGCGTTGCTGCAGGTCCCCAGACCTCACCTGCCCCTCGCCAGGAGAAAGAACAGACGGAGCAGCATGTGAGCAGGAAATCCCAGCCGACGCCAGGACGGTCAGTACGCACCTAGCTTCTCCGTATCTTAGTTTCGTGATCGCTCTAATGGGACCACAAATGTCTGCTGAATATTACAGATAAGATCAAAGGAAGTCAGGAGGGCATATCATTTAAAAGGTCGAAAGAATCTTACGACAGGTTTGCTTGAGCACAAGCTCATACTGTCACTTTGCTTTAAAAACTAGACTCTGGAGAGAAATGTTAATTTTATACCTGGGGTGGGGGGGGGGGTGTCAACAGGAACCAGGTAAACCTGAACAGCCTGGGCTGCTTTCTCCTCCCCTCCCCCAACCCCATCTCCAGCCTCCAGGGGTCAAAGGGAGGGACCTCAGGGACCACCATTCAGATTCAGGCATGCAGACCCTATCAAGTTTCAGGGTCCAAAGAGAAGACCCAGGAGGAGCCCAGCAGACAAGCAACTGCGGTAAACCGTTGCTGAGGACAGCAGGAACGCCTACCATCTCCATCCCAAAGGAAAAGTTTGAATCCCCGAACCAAGTCCTTTCCGGTCTTCTCCCCCACCTACGTTTGGAAACAGTTCTCTAGCTGTGCCGGCCTTAGGGCCCGTACTTCTTCCTTGGCTCGGTGTGTTCAAGGTCTGAGAGTCTCAACCCCGCTGTACATCAGAATCACCTGGAGAGTTTCAGGAACGCTCTGGGCCAGGGCCCATCATCAAATTCCAGATGTACTGGACCCAGAGCGAGGGGCCCAGGCAGCGGTGGTTAAACCAAACTCCCAGGTGATCCGAATGTGCGGGGAGACCCCCGATGTGGGTGACAGGGTGGTAGGTGATACAATAAATGCATTTTTGGAGGAATCTCTGCTGTCAGATTTGGTTCACTTCGAATCATCCGAAGCTTTGTGGTTCTCAAACTTTCACAAGCCCCAGAACCATGGAGACCTGACTAGAAAATCAGATTTCTCAGGAACACCACCAGAGTTTCTGCCTCCTAGTTTCAGAATGGGGCCTTGGAATGTGCCTTCTTAACGCACTGCCCAGGTAATACACAAACCTGCCCTTTAAGAAATACTGAATTCTAATAGCATCCTTGGTATATATAAAGCAAGTCCAACTCAATTTCTGGTTTTTTGTTTGCCCCATATAGTTGCCTTTTAAACAGTATCTAGATTCAAATATATAGGAGACTGCACTGTTTTATCCCTATTTTTGTTTAATCCATCTGAGTTAGAAGTGAAAAGTTAAAATATACTGCCCACTAATCATTGACTAGAGTCATATGGCATCTGTGAAGAGTTGTTATTAAAGAATGGCAAGTCAGAAAGATGGTAACATTCACACACACACAAACACAGTATGGCTCCCTACCCGGGTCCTCTCGAGGCAGGGCTGCTCTCCATGCATTGGGCTCTTCCCTCCCTGCTCACCAGCCTGCACTTGCCTTCCAGGTGGATGACTCTTGAGTGCCTGCTAACCCTCTCCCCACCAACAGCCACCATGCTGGCTTCTCAAAAGCAGCTTGTCCAAAACCTAACTTAAAAGTCCACTCCCGGGCTTCCCTGGTGGGGCAGTGGTTGAGAGGCCGCCTGCCAATGCAGGAGACGCGGGTTCGTGCCCCGGTCCGGGAAGATCCCACATGCCGCGGAGCTGCTGGGCCCGTGAGCCATGGCCGCTGAGCCTGCGTGTCCGGAGCCTGTGCTCCGCAACGGGAGAGGCCGCAGCAGTGAGAGGCCCGCGTACCACACACACACAAAAAAAGTCCACTCCTCCTAAGAGAATATCTTCATGACCCTGGGGTAGGCAGAGAACTCAGAGATCACACACACACACACACACACACACACACACACACACACACACACACACCCCAATACAAGAAAAATTCGGTTAAATTGGACTTTATTAAAATGAAAAACTTCCGCTCATCAAAATACATCCTTAAGAAAATGGAAAGTCCATACCACCTTCCTGCCCCAAACCTGCTCTTCCTCCCTAGCTGAGATAATGCCCCCTCACCCCCAGCCCCCAAACCCCAGGCAGGTTTCTCTCTTCCTGCCAACCAGAGGTAAGCTGTATCTACCAAGTCTGCCTCCCGCTGCCTGGACCCTCCATCAACACCAGACGTAATGCCCTCCTAATTGGTCCTTCTTCTAACCTTCCCTGCTCTGGGCCCCCTTACAATGCGGCCACGGTTATCTTCCCAAAATACACATCCAGTTCTCTCATATTCCAGCTCCCTCTACACAGTGAAGCCTGCATTTCTCACTATGACAGGAAGACTGGTGACGATCTGACCATCTCCCTTTGTAGTTTTCTCTCTTCTTCCTCCCCAACTCCCACACCTAGTTACCAGATCTCTTGCTGTTCCCTAAACAACCCAGAAGCTTCATGCCTCCTTCTCTTTGCCCTCCGTGGTTCTTTTCCCTGAAACACCTTCTCTATTTATCCTTACTGGAATTCTCAAAGGACACCTCCTCCATGAAACTTTCCAGGAGTTCCTGCAGAAGCTCTCTCGCCCTCCTCTGTGCTCACCAGACTCTTGGTGGCAGGAGCACAGAACTGCATCTGACACAGCAGCTCACGGTGAGCACTCCTGCCTCCTCCTCTAGACCATGTGTGCCCTGGGACTGGGTGCAGCGGTCTCCTACAGCGCCAGCATGGTGCTGTGTGTATCTAAGAAATACTAACACAAGTCCGTTCACTCCTTCATCTAGAGTGTTGGCTCCTTAACAGAGTCCAGCTGACCCCCGCCATGCTTGAGCCTCCCTGGACCTCCTTAACGAATGGTCTGATCTTTAAAACAAAACAGAGAGAAGGGCACCGTTATGTCTTCTCCTGTTTGCCTCGTAGCAAGGGCTATGAGGATGTTTCCAAAAGCTGAACTAAATATGCAAGAAATCTTGAGGTGCTCTAGATCCCAAACTCCTAGAGGATTTCTTGGACCACCTACCTCATGATCCCACTCAATGCCCTCCCCCCACTGTCCCTGTTAGGCAAACTCCTGTCCCAGTGGCAGGCCTGCAGGATGTCTCTTCTTTGGCAAGCTTTCCCGGGCTCCTTTGGCAGGGCAAGTTAGCCGCTCCCATGGCCCCTTTCCTCACATTTCTATTGCAACCTATTGCAGTACTTACCTGCCTACCTCTCCCAGGGTGGGATTCTGACATTCCTTTAAATGTGTTTCTTTAGTGTCTAGAAAATGTGGGAACACAGTAGAGACCCAGATGCATATGGAGTTTTCTGAAAGCCTGAGCACAAAGTATTTGCTCAGTCAAGGTTTGTAACTCTCTAAAATAATGAACAGGGACTTCCCTGGTGGTTCAGTGGTAAAGAATCTGCCTTACAATGCAGGGGACGCGGGTTCGATCCCTGGTCAGGGAACTAAGCCCGCGTACCACAACTACTGAGCCCGCGCACCTCAACTAGAGAGCCTGTGTGCCACAAACTACAGAGCCCGCACGCCCTGGAGCCCAAGCGCCACAACTAGAGAGAAGCCTGCACGCCGCAATGAAAGATCCCGAACGCCTCAGCGAAGATCCCGCGTGCCACAACTAAGACCCAATGCAGCCAAAAATAAAATAAATAAAGTAATGAACAGATGATTGTGTGACTAATGAAAACTAGCGGTCAGGGGCAGACCTAGGAGCATGGCGACCAAAGTCAGAACAAGGATGTGAGTTCCTGAGCTAAGGAAACGCCCCAGGAAGATGTGCCTGTCCCACGGGGGTGCATTTGCAGCATCAGCGTTCTTAGTGATGGATTCAAGCCCCTCCCCCGCCCAGGCCTAGTCAACGATGAGCTTCATGTCCCACCTTTCTGACCCTGGCAGAAAACACAGAGGAAGAAAAGGGGACCATCATGAAGAGGAAAAGAAAGCTATATTCTAGGGCTTCCCTGGTGGCGCAGTGGTTGAGAGTCTACCTGCCAATGCAGGGGACACGGGTTCGTGCCCCGGTCCGGGAAGATCCCACATGCCGCGGAGCGGCTGGGCCCGTGAGCCATGGCCGCTGAGCATTTGCGCTCGGAGCCTGTGCTCCGCAACGGGAGAGGCCACAGCAGTGAGAGGCCCGCGTACCGCAAAAAAAAAAGAAAGCTATATTCTAGCACAAAATGTGAATTTTATGAAAGTTTTTTTCTAAGCATCTTTATCAAGATGCTTTATGTATGTGCCTCTTGAAGAGGCATATATGTGAAGTCTGAGAATTCACTCAAATATTTAATTTAGGATGTACGTACAAGGTCATATAAGAGACAAAGGGAGCTACAGGTCATGACTCCAGTCCTCCTCCCCCTAAATTATGCAATTTCAGAATCTCGGGGGTCGGCTAGTCTATTTGTGTCACACCGCAAACGAGGAAACTAAAGCGCAGAGAAGAGAATGACCTTCTCAAATTGATCAGGGGTAGAGGCTGAGCCCAGAAACCAGACCTCCTGAATCTCATTCCATTCATTTAAGCCAGTTTCACAACATCAAACATAAGATCATGAAAAAACAGTAATTCAAGGGCAAGGGCTCAGGGCCAAATGAGGGGAGCAGGAAGTGCGGGAGGGGTCCCCAGGGTGAAAAGGACCCAAACCTGGCAAGACCTGGCAGCCAAGGTGGGGTGAGGGCGGAGGTGGGGTGAGGCAGCATGGGCAGGAGGGCTGGGCCACTGTGCTCCCTCCCACCCCATTCTGTTGTTTCAGGGGAAGCCAAGATTGAAAACCAGGAAGACCCGGTTCTAGTGGAGTCATCTGGGTACAAAACAGAAGCAGCATGCAAACTGGAGTCTGGTTTAGCCCATGGGCCTCTCCACAAGGACATCCACGTGGCTCTTAACCTCCTCACCTAGGGGAATCTTAGCTTCCTAATCGTAAAATGGGGATAAAAATTAGTTCTTGTAGTAATTGCAGATAATATACCTATCAAATGAAAAAAAAATACAATTTAGTAACAAGTTTGATGTCCTTTATTCAGGGCAGAACAGTGCTTGGACTGGGGGAGTACAGCACCTCAGAGCTGCGAGCGCTCTTGACCAGGGATGCTGGGCGAGAGCGAGGTTCACCTACTGTTAGAAGGGGCACCTCGGAACAGGGCGTGATTGGCTAGGAGAGATGGAATTTCCCTAAGAGGCAGCCGGTCCTGTTTCCCAGGGGAAGGTGAGCTCGCTGAACTGAGTTGGAGGATCGTGATTGGTGGATGTTAGGATTCCTTGGCAAGAGTTTCCTGTAACTGCACTAACCTAGGTTTATTTATTTTATTTTATTTTATTTTATCCTTTAAACTTTTTTGGCTGCGCCACGAGGCATGCTGGGATCTTAGTTCCCCAACCCCAGATGGAACCCGTGCCCCCTGCAGTGGAAGCACGGAGTCCTAACCACTGGACCACCAGGGAATTCCCATGCACTGACCTAGGTTTAGATTTGTGAACTGGGCTGGGCCACAGGGGTGGCCTCCATTTTGTGAATCCTGATATACAAATTAACTTTATCATCTCTTAGGACTGTGGCGAAAGTTAATGCTTTCGGCACAGTCCCTGGCATGAAGTACGTGCTCACAAAGCTACCCCTTTGGCCTAGTTCAGGCTTGGCCATGGCCGCTGGTGGACCAGACTCAAATTACGACCACCCTCCCCACTACTGTTTTCTCACCACTAAAAAGTGAGGGTTGTTCTAAGAGCTCTTCTCTCTGTGCCCCCCAGATGGAATGAACACGCCAGTGTGCAAACAGCCGGTCCATTTAAGAGACAATGGGGCGCCTCTATGATGACAGTTTCATAGCCCGTCCTAAAGGCCAGCCCTGGAACTCACTACTGATTACGAGCTGTCACAGGAGTCCCTTTAAAATGTGTTCAGCCTTTTGGTAAAGTACACTTGTCATGCCTGCTCCAAATGGCATCATCTCCTTCAACGGCGGTGTTATTTTTGAGGCCATCCTGCAAGCGTTCAGGTTTTCATTAGTTTACATATAGTGAATAAGCAAGGACCGTCTGCCAGTCGGAATCCCCTAAAACTGCTACGCACATACTTTGCTAATAATTTGGTTTTAGTCCTTAATGGTCTACTTTGTGTTGCCATTTCTCACATCTCCTGTACTAAAGCCCAGGAGATCACACTTAATTCATCTCCTTATTCCCAAAGCCCCCAGCACAATGCCCCCCCCCCGACGTAGTAGGTGCTTAGCGGTTGCTTATTAAATGGAATATAGCACAGCAGGAGATGACATTCACAGGCTGGACGTTCACAGGCTGTTCTTCCCAGGGCCGACAGGAAGCACAGTCTGTTGAGACTGCAGGGTTATAAAGCAAGAGGAAGCAACATTTGCTCAGCTCACAGAAGCAGCAGCGCAAATGGCCAATAAACATATGAAAAGATGTCCAACCTCACTTATTATCTGGGAAATGCCAATTACAATCATAACAAGAAGCCGTTTTCCCACCCGTTAGATTAGCAAAATATTGATGTTGGCAAAGGTGGAGATCTTCTCATACCTTGTTTACGGGAGCATAAATTGGCACTGCCCTTTTTGGAGGGCGATTTGGCAGAGACTGTATCAAATGCAAGATATACATTCCTTTCAACCCAGCATTTCTCTTTCAAGGTATCTATCTTAGAGAAACAGATGCGCAAAGAGGCATGACCCAGGATGTTCACTGCAGCGGTGCTTATGCAGTAAAATACTGTAAACCACACAAGTGTCCGCCAGTAAGAGAAGGGTTAAATAAAATCGTGGTAATCCATATGGTGGAAGAGGACAGTAATTACGTGGCTTGATTGCCCAGATTTATTCTAAGCGAAAAACCAAGCTGTAAAACGAAACTACGGTGTGGTTCTATATATATTAAAAAAAGGAAAAGAAAAAAAAAGCAACTGTGAAGCAAAATTATATATTTACACACACACATAGATAGATAGAGAAAATCATGTCATATATACACCAAACTGATAGCATTAGGTACCTCTCTGATGGGGGAATTAAAATCACTGGGAAGGCATGGGTTTATTTATTTTTTTAACAGGAATGTATTTGTGTAATACTTATGCAAAATCAGTTTTTAAAAATTATTCATTTCTGGGAATTCCCTGGCGGTCCAGTGGTTGGGACTCCGCGCTTTCACTGCCAAGGGTGCGGGTTCAATCCCTGGTCAGGGAACTAAGATCCCACAAGCTGCGCTGCATAGCCCCAAAAAACAAAAACAACAACAACAACAAAAAAAACATTATCCGTGTCCTATTATACACTAGCCCTGTGCTATAAATGTTATGTAGTATACCTTATTAACCCACACAACTCTGAGATTCGAATTATTCATTAATTCATTCAGCAAACCTTTACCTAGTACCTCCTGAATGGCGGCCCTGGGGGCAGAGGTGCCAAGAGGGCCTGCTTTGAACAAGCTCAGGTTGGGCAGAAGCAGAAAACAAACTGGTGAGTGCTACTCCCATGAAGATGAGACATGCCCAGGAGAGCAGAGTAGAGCCAAGTCTAGAAACAGCACAGGGACCTCAGCTGTGCTCAGTAAGTGATGCTGAAGGTCCCACATCCAGTAAGTAGCCGAGTCAGCATCTGGACTCACCTCCAGGAAAGAGGAGGCCATGAGGGCAGCCTGTGAGGAGGGGAGGGGGGTCTGAGGGCAGAAGGGAGAGGGGAGGGGAGGAGATACTGTGATATTTGGACCACAGGTTATTCGTTATCAGTATTTAATATGTATTAAGCATCTAATAAGTCTAAGGATGCAGAAGTCCTTCCTTTCGGGTTGGGAGCCAGGAAAGAAACCAGATCCTAGATCAGCAGGACACGGTACCTTGGCTCTAAGTAATTTAGAATCAGTTGGGGTGAAGAGATTAATGAGAGTCATAACATCACCTGGCCATAACTGTGTCCTAAAACCCTAAGCAGTGATACACACTGGGAGTCTGCAGGCTCTCTGGCTCAATGACTGTTCCAGCTGCTTGGCCAGGCCTCTGCCTCTCAGTAATGAGGGTTAATAAAGTAACACCTGTAAAAAGCCCTTCCTAAGCCTAAAGCGCTCCCTCAGGGTCATTCTGTTCTGAAAATAGTCAGAAGGAGGAGCCTGGAACTGCCCCCCTTTTGGGTGGAGGGATGCCTCGCCTCTGTCCTCCCGGCTGCCCAGGCCTGGGCCAGCTCTGCCAGGCCAAGGAAGGTTCTCCTCGACTCAAGCACAGCAGAGGCCCAGTGGGAACAGCAGGAGCACAGGGTGGCGAAGACTCAGGCACTGCCTTACCCGTGGGAGCCCGCCCACAGTCCCCCAGCCCCACGCTGTTCTCCGGGTACACTTGTCAGGACCCCTGCAAACCAATGGCTTGGGCCTGAGCTCCCTGAGAAGAGGTCTTGTATTCACCCACCTCCCAACTGCTTAGTCAACCAACAGGTATTCATTGAGCCTGTTCTCCCTGCCCAAAATCAGGTTGGGCATGATTGGTGAAGACATAACATGTAAGAAAGAGTTAGTGAAAAATACTCTATGAAGTACAATTGATTGCTAAACCCAACAATATTAACAGTAAGGACTACAGGGGTGCAGAGGAGGGAAGAGGTCAGTGTGGACTGGAGAAATCCTAGAGAGCTTCCTGGAGGAGGTAGCAACTCTGGGACTCAACCCTGAAGAATGGATAGGGGAAAGCACAGCAGGAACAACGGCAAGGAGGAAGGACGTATAAAGGGGAGACTGGTCCCTCACAGGGGACCTTCCTTTTACAGAATGGTAGTGAAGTGGGGTGGAGCCATCGTGGAGGTCACAGTGAAGGTTGAAGCCTTGAGAAACAACCAGAGGATTTCTGACATGATGGGGAGACAGTGGAGAGCCATTGCTGGTTTTGTAGCAGGACCTGGTCATGACTAAAGCAGAGATTAATCCTTAAAAGGACTGGCAAAGAGATGCAGAGAATAGGAGATGGGACAGACACCAGCATCCCAGTTCCAGCAGGAATCCCCACTTCAGCCTCAGCGAAGGAGGAAATGCCCCATTTTCCTCATCCAATTATTTAAAATTTCATTCATTTGTGATATTCTAAGTCTTCTTAATTTCTTTTTTAAAGCCTGGGGAGGCAGATAATCTCAGATGGACAGCGCAGTAAAGAGCAGACCTCACTCAGTAACTGTGGACCGACAAGGGTGGTCACGGGAAAAGGAAACTAAGCTGAGGGGGATGTTTTGAGGGAAGAAGGCCCTACAGGTGGGGCATGTGGACCAGGTGCAAACTAGGATCAGGTGAAGCACCACAGCAGGGCACACAGGCCCTCAGGCCCCGCCCAGCTTCCCAGACACACTCCTGCTGCTCTAAGCCCAGCACCGGCACCCTGTGCTCCATCACCCACCACCATGAACTTCCATTCCTGAAAAGGCCACACTGTCTTGTGCCTCCGAACCTTTGCACATGCTGTATGTCTCTTTCTGCAGTGCCTTTCCTCCCGCTTCCCTAAATTCAAGTTCATCCTTTAAAAGCCAAAAGCCAACTCTTGCTGATTTGAGGATGACCCCAGGCAGAATTAGTCTAAGGCCCTTGGTGATGCTCTTCCTGAGGTGCCCGATCCCTCGCCCTTGTCATAGGATAACCAGGAATCCCCTAGGCTTCTGGTAGCTCCAGTATCTTACTGGGCACTCAGACAGGGAGGGTTCTGACTGTCGGCTCAATGATGGTGCCCTGCAGGAACTTCAAAGGGCAGGCATCACATTCTGAGGTTTGGAAATGCTGGCGGAACCTCCCAGTGGCATAGTCTGGGAAATAGCTTGTATTCGGCAGTAGGGAATGTGTCTTTTTTGGGAGTAGGATCTATGAGAGCACACAAGTGGTAAGGGGAGCAAGACTGGCTGAGGGGACTTCCCTGGTGATGCAGTAGTTAAGAATCCGCCTGCCAATGCAGGGGACACGGGTTCGATCCCTGGTCCAGGAAGATCCCACATGCCATGAAGCAACTAAGCCCCTGCACCACAACTACTGAGCCTGCGCTCTAGAGGCCAAGAGTCACAACTACTGAAGCCTGCATGCCTAGAGCCCGTGCTCCGCAACAAGAGAAGCCACCACAATGAGAAGCCTGCGCGCCACAAGGAAGAGTAGCCCCCGCTCAGCACAACTAGAGAAAGCCCACGCGCAGCAATGAAGACCCAACACAACCAAAAAAAAAAAAAAAAGGTCTTTAAAGACTGGCTGAGGGTGGGAGCAGACATCTGGGGGTGCCACTATCAAGGGAGGGAGCAGACATCTGGGAGTGCCACAGTCAAGGAGGGAGCAGACATCTGGGGGTGCCACAGTCAAGGGAGGGAGCAGACATCTGGGGGTGCCACAGTCAAGGGAGGGAGCAGACATCTGGGGGTGCCACAGTCAAGGGACAGAGGAGGATGCTAAGAAGGTGCAGTTGGAGGAGATGGGAAGAATCTTGGGGACGAGGTCAGAAAGGCCTAGTGAGGCAGTTTCAGAAGAAAGGGCCAAGTGCCAGATAACTAAGGGGAAACCGCAAGAGGAGGACGGATTTCTCTCCGCTCGGTAAGCCACTCAGAAAACAGGCCTGGTGAAGACAGTTACTGCCCTTTAGCCTGAGGGGCACTTGGGAATCTCGGGAGCTACCTGTGTTTCCCCATGGTTCTTTCTGGCCTCAAGGCATGTGGGATCTTAGTTCCTTGGCCAGGGATCAAACCCGAGCCCCCTGCAGTGGAAGCACAGAGTCTTAACCACTGGACTGCCGGGGAAGTCCTCCCCAATGCTCTTGTTACCTGTAGCTAGCCCTTCCCTAGTGCCCTGGCAGAGCCCAAGAGGGGCGGGTGTGGTCTCTGGGGATGGCCCCCACGTGGCAGTAGCAGCCTGAACTCAATCCCATTCCAGCCCCTTCCCTGTGCCCTGAGTAAGCTTGTGGCCAGTTCGTAACTGCAGCCCCAGCCCCTAGTCTGAAATAACGGGCTCAAGGGTTCTAGCGCTTGTACCGGAAGTCGTGGAAATCTTGAGTTGTATCATACGAACAAGGAACAACGTTACTAACAGAAAATATATTCTGGGTGCAAGTCTCTACATCTCAAGTCACGCATCCCTAAAATATTGTAAATTAAATCAACTTTAAAGTTTTTCTGTTCACGCTCACTGATGACCTTTATCAGTTGGGGGAAGCAGATGCCAAAGGTTTCTTTTTTCTAGAAAAGCTTTTAATGGTTGTTGCACTTTGGTGATAGGTACACGGGGGTTCATTATACTAGTCTCTCTATTTCTGTCTATGTCAGAACAGGTTCATAATAAAAAAAAAAAGTCTTTTTAAATTTTAGTGGAAATTTTAAAATTGAGAAAATGTATCTATTATCTTACTTTTCCCTGTGAGTTGAGAAAAAACCTGCCTTTTTTATTGCAACTGAGAGCAGGCCTCCATACTGCTTCTTCAAGGGAGCACAGTTTGAGGATCACCAAATTTCTAGAAGCTCTTCAGGGGTAAAAGTCTTTGTATCTAGGGACTTCCCTGGTGGTCCAGTGGTTAACACTCTGCGCTCCCAATGCAGGGGGCCCGGGTTCCATGCCTGGTCAGGGAACTAGAGCCCACATGCCGCAACTAAAAGATCCCGCACATGCACCAACAAAGTCCCAGCGCAGCCAAATAAACAAATAAATATTAAAGAAAAAAAAAAGAAGTCTTTATATCTAGCCTCTGGCCCTAGGGCTAAGGGAGAGCAGAAATACAGGCCACTCATAACAAGGGGTTAAAAAGCAAAGCCCCTCCTACAGGCCACAGGGGAATAGCCCCAGGTCCTGAATGAATTTCCATCCCAAAGACCAGCTTAATGCTCAGAGTCGAGCCTCTCTTCTCCCAGACCTTGGAAACGCTGTCCCTTTTTCAGGCTCCTCCACGAGAGAAATTTCTGCCTTCCTGGATCCCAAAGGAACTGGAAACAATCAAGTAGCCACCCCACCCTGTACTGAACTTTCTCTAGAGCAAGTTCTCTCACAATGCAAACGGGATAACACCATCCTTTGCAGGCCTGGGGTAAAGACAAGTGAGAGTGAAGGTGAAAGGCCCCACGTGGTGGCAGTTCGCGTTTCCCTTCCCTTCCTGGTGCCGGTAGGTCAACAGGCTTCTCTCTACTAACCAGACATACAGGAGAGCACAATGGTGCTTGCAAACTGGTTTCGCCCCTTGGTCTCCACGGCATCACCTCCCCTCGCTACTGAAGCCCTCCCTGGGCTGGCTTTCTCCCTCCCAACCCGCACAGAAGCCTCTCTAAAAGTCACCAGCTACCTCCAGATCGGCAGGTGCAAACAGCCTGTCTCAACTCAGCCTCCGCAGGGCTGGGCGGCCACTGCCTCTGGAAAACCTTCTCCTTTCTGAGACACGGCTCTTCCTCCCTCTTCTTCCTCCCAGGCCCCTTCTCAGTCCTGCTGCTGCCATTCCCCCTCTCCACGTGGCTGTAAGTGTCGGGTTTTTGTGGACAGAATCCAGAGACACTGTCTCTGCTTTCTCCTCCTGTTTCCTACACGAGCTCATCAGTGTTCGTGGACTTAAACGCCAGGTTCTGCTCCTGACGCCTTCTCATCTTTGATTTGCAGCCTGGACCTCCCTATGCTCCAGGCTCCAGGCACCTCAGCATCTCAGGCTAAACCTTGATTCCTTCCCATCCCAAACTCGTTCCTCCCCTAGTCTTCCCCACCTAAGGAAGTAGCACACCCATCACCCAGGTGTTCAGGCCAAACCCCTGGGAGTCGTGCTTCCATTCCCTCCCCTCCCCCACCCCGGCCATCCATCAGCAAGCCCTGCTGTTTCTATCTCTAAATCTCCGGATCTGTCCCTATCTGCCTCCATTGCTGCTCCTTTAATCCACATCAAATCACTCCCCTGCATAGAAACCTTCAATGGCTTCCCAGGACACAGCGTTAAACCAGCTTTCGGGGCAGCTTCCCCGGTGGCGGCGCAGTGGTTAAGAATCCACCTGCCAATGCAGGGGACACGGGTTCAAGTCCTGGTCCGGGAAGATCCCACATGCCGCGGAGCAACTAAGCCCATGCGCCACAACTACTGAGCCTGCGCTCTAGAGCCCGCGAGCCACAACTACTGAGCCTGCGTGCTCCGCAACAAGAGAAGTCACCACAATGAGAAGGAGCCCGGGCACCACAGCAAAGAGCAGCCCCCGCTCGCCGCAACTAGAGAAAGCCCGTGCAGCAACGCAGCCAAAAATAAATAAATAAATAAATTTATAAAACAAACAAACAAACAAAAAAACAGCTTTCGGCCGGGACCTCAAGGCCCTGTAGGACTGGACCCTGCTTACCGCCCAGCTTCATCTGACCCCACTTTCTCCCCTGCTCGGTTCACTCTGGGAGTATCGGTCTTTCACGTAGCCAAACAAGTCAGGGCCTCGCTTGTGCTATTTCCTCTGCCTAGAATGTTCTCCCCCACCCCACAACTCACAGAGCCAGCTCTTCTGTTCCTTTAGGCCTGAACTTAAATGCCACCTCCTCCAAGAAGCCTCTCCTGACCACCCCACCTAAAGCAGGCCTCTGTTAACCTCTATTTCAACCCCCTGTTTACTTGTTTCCTGTCCATCTTCCCCATCAGAATGTCAGCTCCATGAGGGCAGGAATTCTATACGCGCAAAGCCCAGGACACTGCCTGGTTACACGGTAAATGTCCAATAACATTTGTTGAAAGAACAAAGGACCCAGCCACTGCCTAGGGATCCAGCAGTGCCCTGTAAGTGCGAGAGGTTAACCTGAAGGGGAAACTGAGGCTCAGCCAGGGCCTGACAACAGCTGCAGACAGTGGCTGAAGCTAACTTCCGGTTTCCCAGTTCCGTGGGACAGGCTGGGGCCCAGGCCAGAAGGCACCTCACCTCCCTTTTCCAGCGTGCCAGCCACTCGTCCCGCTTGCGCTTGCTGATGTAGTAGGGGTCCCCCGCCTGGAAGGTGAGCCGCGGCATGGGCCGCTGGCGGAGGCTGGACTCCCAGCCCAGGCCACCCCGCAGCCGGCCCCGGGAGCCCTAGGACAGAGACGACAGAGACAGACCGGCATTAAGGTGAGCACGGACAGCCCCGCTGCAGGGTTTTTTCCTCCTGGAGGGGAAACCAAGGAGGCACTCACCTCGAGCAGAACACAGAGCTCTGACTCCTGGCCAGAGATGCCAGCCCTGCGAGTGCGGGCCAAGCCCCTGTCTGGGCTGGAGAAGTGAGGGATGTGGGGCAGGACATAAACTGGGAGGGGAGGTGCTTGGTCTTGAAGGGGGACCAGCTGGCTGCCTCGCTGGGGGCCTTCCAACCTCCACACCCACTTCCTCTGCTCCTCACAGAGGGACATGTAAAGAAGGGGCCAGGGGCCACCTTGGGCCCCCTCACACACACTCGCCACAGTCGGTCAGAGCGGTGGCTTTCTTCTCCTAGAATCAGGATCCACAGAGCCCCTGGGGGTTGAGGAAAACACTTGCCTCCATTTTCATGGATTCGATGTTGGTCTCCTTCTGTTCTTTGCCTGTGGAGAGGGAAGAACAAAGGGACTGTCGGCAGAGTTACAGGAGTGGCTCGGAGGCCTCACCTTGTGCCTGGGGTCCCTGCCACGGGGATAGGGCTTCTCCAACCGTTTAGTCATTCCTGTGTCAAACCTGATGGCCTACTGTGTGCCAGGCGTCATGCTGGCCCCAGGACTCAGAGCACAGCCAGGGCAGAAAAAGGACTGGGGCAGGGCTGGAGGCCCAAATCCGAAGGAACAACAGAAAAGCCAGCACTGTGGCTCCTGGCCCATCGAGTGCCTCAGGCACCCAGAAGGGACCCGGAAATAGCCCCCTTGGCTGCTCCCAGTTGCAACACAGCTCCCTTCCCAGAGGAGGGGCCAGACTGCACAGCCCTCCCTGGCCCTGGAAGGGAGCACTGGCTTGTATGTGTGGGGTGCAGCAAAGATGCTCTAGGGGGAGGGGGAGGGCACAGGGAGACAGCAGCAAGACTCTGCTGAAACAACTTCGTCTCTTTGAGACTCAGTTTCCTCATCTGGAAAATAAAGATGCTGGAAGTGGTTTCTAAGGTGCTCCTCAAGCTGTCAACATTGCGCCTCTGTCATGAATGTCTGCCTCGGTACCCCACGCTCCGCCCCTTCTCAGGTCCCTGAGTTCAGCCTTTGCTCTAGGAGCCTTGGATTCCAACTGTCTCCACGTGACCTTTGTAAGCTTTCCAGGCCTTTTCTTCACTGAATCAAGGTACACAGCCCTTCTAATGCTTCCGGAAGGCAGCGTTTCCCTGCTCCTCTTCCCTGCAGTTCCTCAATGGGCCCTGATTCCAGTTCCTGGAAGGGAAGGCTCCCCCGGAGGCTGAAGCCCCAGCAGTACCGTCTTTAAGGGTCTGGGGCGGGGGGCACAGAATGTCCCTGTGCTCCTACCCTGGTACCTACCCACTCTCCTACCCCACCCAGCTCAGGGTCGTCACCTCTCAAACGCCCTTCCCGGGCCATCACATCCCGGAGTCTGCAGTCCTGGCCTGGCTGTAGGCTGGGTTAATTATGCCTCTGAGCTTCCTGCTGGAGGACGGGGCTGGGCTGGGGGGTGAGGAGAGTGGGAGGTGAGCCTCCTCTCACCTGGGCCCCAGAACTCCTTTGTCTGAAGCCAAGAGTACTGAGCTTGGGCCCAAAGCAGGAAGGTCACTAAGGCTGGCTCATGGTCGCTTGGGGGGGCGGGGAGGGGGGTGTGAAGGGGAGACAAAGAGCCCAAAACGGAAAAAACAGCCCCTCCTGCATCTCCTGGCTCTGAGGCGGAAACCAGCTACAGCACTGAAGGTCTCTGAATCCTCGGTCCCCGAAGAGGATGTTTCTTTCCCCCTCTCTCACTGGGGAAGACCCGGGGCTCTGCTCTGGGCTTTGGCGACCTGGAACCTGGGGACGGGGAGGGCAGGGCCAGCACCTGCGGGCAAGTGGAAGGTGTGGACCCCGCGGTGCCAGCTGCCCCCAGGGGCGGGAGGAAGTGGGGGTCACGTGTACTCGCCAAGGCTGTGTACACAGCAGGCCTTTACGTCTCACCGGACTTTCTCTGTCTCCTCCTCGAGCTTCCTTTAGGCCCTCTTGTCTCACCACAGCCAGCTCCCCAACTTTTTCTCGGGCATCCTGGAGCCAGGCTTCCCCTCTTGCCCGCTCCGGGCCTCCCTCCTTCCCGGGGGTCGCCCCTCCTCTCAGATCCTCCGCGTTCTGCCCTAGTGAGGCTTTGGGCTGCCAGGAGGGGGCGCCCACCCTTGAATCAGGAGGCAGCCTGGTGCCCCCTGGGACCTTCCTTCCGGGACCCTCCGTGGCATGTGGTTTACGGGGAATCATCTATTCATTAGAATGAAAGAAAGTCGGGGCTGAAGGAATTGTAGAGATGATGGGGTACTTGTCCAGCCCTTCGAAGGGGAAACTGAGGCCCCAGGAGCAGAGAGACGTACTGCCAGAGCTGAGATCAGATTTCAGAGCTCCTGACTCCCAAGCCGGCTAGCTTATTTTACACGGCACCACCTTGATGCTCCCCCCCTTCCTCATTCCCCAGCCCCCATGCTCCCCGAAACAGAATTTTTCCTCATGCGGTTTCCAACTGGCTTCTTTCTGGAATTTTCTCCCTGACATACTCTGCGCATGCCCACTTGAGTGATCTCCCTCTCACTTTCTCTCTCTCTCTCTCTCACACACACACACACACACACACACACACACACACACACACACACACTTTCCAGCCCGTCCCAGCAAAACAACCAACTGGGCGGCCTTAGAATGCAGCACTTGTCCTGAGTCAAGGGGGGTCAGCGGCTCTCTCGACACTCCCTCTGCAGTCCATCTGCTCCTGGCCCAGATCCAGGGTCACAGGCTGGGCCAGGTGGCTGTGTGCCTTCCAGGGTGGCCCTGGCAGGCTTGGACATGACCCTGGGGCATCTCATGTCCTGGGGGCAGGAGAGGCCAGGGTGCTTCTAACACTTACCTGTTGGTCTGAGGCTACACTCTGCCAGGGGCCACCCCCAAATTCCCTTTAAAGTGAACCCAAATCTCAATGACAGGGCTGAGGCCAGGCTGGCCTCAGAGGGCAGCCACTAGCCCAATGCTGCGTGTTCTGTCTAAGCAGAGAGGAGCTTTGTACTGACCCTACTCGGGCGCTGGTCCTTTACTGGTTGTATAATCTCGGTAAGTTACTTAACCTGTCTGAACCCTCAGTCTCCCCACCTGAAAAATGGGGGGGGGGGGTAAAAAAGTCTTCCTCAGATGCTAGCAAGGATTAAATAAGAGAATTACATAAACAGCAAAGTTTAATATGCATTGAAATCATGAGGATCTCTTTCAAATGTAGATTCTGATTCAGTAGGTCTAGGGTGGGGCCTGAGATTCTACATTTCTAACATCCCAGGTCATGCCAGGAGACGCTGCTGTCCATGGACCACTTTGAGTAGTAAGGACATAGAACACTCAACACATAGTTAATATTCAGAAAAAATAAAATAAATAAGATAAAATAAAATAAAAAAGAAAGCCACATTACCATCGTTACTACTATCATCATGACGGCCTCAGTGCTAAGAGTGCAGGAGCAGTTCCAGGGCCACCACCTGCCTGTCCAGGTGGCTCTTGTCCTTTATTACTCATCTCCTCTGCTCTTCCTTTCTCCTGGTTGTACTATCAAGATCTGGGGCTCCTGGGAGGGTGCCCAGGCCAAGACTGCCTTAAAGCCCTCCATTTCTCCTGTGTAGGAACTAATGAGAGTGGCTCCGGGACAGACGGATGGGGCCCCTGAAAAGAGACCTGGAATGAGGGGAACCGAAAGGAGACCATGGCCAATTCACTTCCACCCTGGGGCCTCAGCCTCCTTCCTCCTTGGAACCAAGAAGCTGCATATGTGTTCTATGTGGCTGACTGCTGGACCAGTGGCCGAGCCTCCAGTAGGCCACTGCCCACCCCTCTAGGTAACAGCTCACCAGTCTCAGCAACCAGGCAATTCACAGTGACCTTTAGGGATCCCAGCTCTGATCCCTGCCAGCATCCCCACTACCTGAATAGCTGGGGCCACACAGGACTGCTCCAGGGCCAAATTTTGAAGATCAAGGACACGTGGGATGTTTTTGCCCAGTGCACTTTGCACTAAGATTCTGAGAAGGATCCGCTCAATATGTGAAAGTCCCAAACCCAGGAGTAACCCTTGAACCATCTCTCCCCTTCCCCCTTGTGTCCGTGGCACGCATCCACAGCTCCCCAGATCCACCCTCCTCCCCTGGGCGCCTGCGGCAGCCTCCTAACCGCTCGTCCTGCTTCCCAGCCCCTCTGTTCCATTCCAGGATCCAGACGGCAAAGGGATCTGTTAAAAATGCAAAGCGGACCACGTCAACCCCTGAGAGGGCAGCCTTGAAGCTGCGCTGGTCCTGTCTGCTGTCGCACACCTTTCTCCCTTCCTCCCCCCCATTCCAGACTTGTAGGTTTCTGTCAGGTCCCTGGATACCATGCTCCCTCCCACTTGTTCTCACCTCCTCCCGGCCCTTCACCTTCCCTGGTGATCCCCAGCTCATCCTTCAGCTTAGGTGTAACAGCCCAGGCTGGCTGGCGTTCCTCTGTTACAGCTCCTCAGAAAGCCATGTTTATTTTCCCTTAGAGAACTTATCTCCGTGTATAATCACACACTTGTAAGTGTGCATTTCTCATTAACATCTATCTCTCCAGTGGACTGGGAGGTCCTCCAGGACAAGAACCAGGTTTTTGCTCGTGATGGTTTCCCCAGATCCCGGCACACACCAAATGGGTGTTTAATAAACCCCTGTTCACTGACCGAAGGAGTTCCTCCTGAGAACGAACAGAGCCGGGGAAATCCCAAACCGAAAGCAAACTCTCACGGGTTAAGAGCAGCCTTGGAGTGCTGGTTCCATCCCACCAGGCAGCAAGGGCTGCCCTGGCCCTGGGTGGCGGCTGGGAGCAAGCCATGGTGGGGCCCCAGGAGCTGCCTACTTGGTGGGAAGGGCCGATGGGTTCCCCGGTTCTGCTCTTGCACATCTGGCCGTTGTAAGGGGAGGATGGCGTTTTCTCCCACTCCTCCAGTTTCACTCCACTCTGGCCCCTTGGCCACTCCCACCACGAGTCAGGACACACCCCCGGAGGTGCAGAGTTCAGGACCATCCCCCACTCCAAGCCCCACTCCAGAACAGCGGGGGATCTGGGAAGGGCACACCGACTCGGAAGCTAGAGACCAAGATGGAACGAATTCTGCATCTGCCACTGACAGGCTTGGGGTCCCTGACCAAGTCACTTCATCTCGTTAAGGCTCAATTTTTTTCCACCTTAAGATGAGGATAGTAATCCCTCTTGAAGAAGATTGTTTGGAAGAGTAAATAAAACAACAAATGCAGAGTGAGTACCTCAGAAAGCGCTTTGCACATGGTGGGAGCGTCATAAATATTAGTTGAATAATAGACGAATGAAAGATATTTTAAAATAAATTTGGGAATCTCTTTTCCGGAGATGCTCTCTACCTTGCACGAATATTAGGTTTGAATGCATGCAAAATTAAGTTATGCCAATTAATCGATTGATTCACT
Organism: Delphinapterus leucas; assembly: GCF_059928025.1. Classification (NCBI taxonomy): domain Eukaryota; kingdom Metazoa; phylum Chordata; class Mammalia; order Artiodactyla; family Monodontidae; genus Delphinapterus; species Delphinapterus leucas. The sequence goes on along the minus strand of NC_143141.1, from coordinate 74,901,958 downwards.
CCATCATGTACACTTAGGAAGGAAGGCTTTTTGAAATTAAAATGCACATATGCTAAACAACCTGGCAGGGCCCTGGGAGGATCAAATGTGATAATGTATGAGAAAGTGCTTCGTAAACTGTGAAGCCCTGTACAAATGCTAGTTGTCCTCATTACTAACATGTTTACAGCTCTGTTGGCCCCGAAATCCCTGGCTTAACCTTAAAGAGAAAAGTGGGCAACTTTCCAGGACTCCAGGGCTAGGCCACAAAGTCCTCAGAGGAAGAGGCCTGGGCTGGGCTGGGCAGCGCACACCCAACTCCCCCCCTGCTCTTCCCCTCCCCCAATCTGTCACCACCAAACTTCAGTCCAGTCCACTCAACTATGGTGGGCTCAGGACATCTGCACCGGGAAAAGCTAGCTGGGCTTTTAATATCCACAAGGACATCTGCTCCCTCGAGCGCCCAAGCCAGGGGCTACCAACGTGTGGATCCCGAAGAGCCGCAGGTCTTGCGGAAGAGTAAGCAGGCCAGGCAAAGGCTGAGGGAAAGCGAGGCACACGACCAGCCTATGGGGAGACAGCCATCACCGCAGTCCGGCAACCAATGGCATTCTGTAAACTCACTCTTGCCAGATCTAGCTGTTTTTTTCCATGAGAAGCCAAAACTCCAGATTTTCATGTGAAATTTCTTGATTCTTAAATACTGGCAACTCATTTTTTTTAATGTTTAAAATACTACATGGGCCAAATCAAAAATGTGTGCAGGCTGTATCCAGCCTGCAGGGCACAGCTTTGGCAAGCAGACCTTCCGCTACCGTGCCCAGCCCAGGCCTCCTGGGACCCACTAAGCCCCGAGGTTCTAACCCTCAGGGGGATCCCAGCCAGCCCAGCAGAGGCTGCCCTGCTTTTGCCCAGGACTTACCCTCTTCTGCAGGGGCTCCCCGGCCATCCTTGGGGGTGCAGCAGCCATTCTCCACGGCTCTGGAGGCTTCGGGCGGGGTCTCAGCTGCACCCTCTCCCTCTGCTGGGGCCCCGCCCTTCTGCCCCCCAGCGGGGCTCCCCTCCTCTGGCTGGGGCTCACTCCGCTTCTCCAAGTCCCCGTTGGGTAACAGCTCTGAGGGGCCTGAGTCTTGGGCCATGGACGGGGACTTGGAGGTCACGGCGGGGTCCTTCGGCGTGTCACTGCTTTCCACCTGGAAAGATAAACGTGAGGGGAGAATTAAGACCAGTGGTTTTAGCCCCTTTTGCATCACTGACCCATCTGAGATTCCGGTGAAAATTATACACCCGCTGTCCAGAAAACTGTGTTCACATAAATGTTTATGGAGTCAAATACACTCACAGTTGTCCTCTCAGATTCAAGGGGTTCACAGGCCTGACCCCCTGAAGTCAAGAGGTCTGTGGACTCCAGTTAAGAAAACGGGAGAAGAAGCCGAGCAGGTTTAACAGCCTGGTCCCACTGCCAGCTGCGCCCCAGCCAGGCCATCCCCACTCACTGAGGTGACAGAGGGTGCCCAAGTCTTCTCTGTGGCCTCTACTGAAAACAGATGCTCCTCACACTATCCCTACTTCAAACCAGGACCCCTCCTCAGAAGATTCTAATAACCCCGGGCTGATCTGACTTCTGTGCCAGAGCCCCCCTGGCTGTCCTCTTGGTCTCTCGAGCTGCTGCCTGGCCAGGTGGAGTGTAAGGGTGAAAGAGGGCCTCCTCTGGGCCCCAAAGCCTAGCACAGGTCCCTCCCTCGGCTTTGGCCCACAGCTTTTCCTGGGCGCTCAGACCCCAGGAGAGCCAAGGCCCCAGCCAGCAACCGCAGTCTCTGCAGGAACCCTCCCTAGCACGCGGCGCCACGCTCCCCTCCAAGAGGAAGTGTCTTGCTTTGTTCCCAAGAGTCTCAGAACTGAGCTTGCTACAAGAATCACACTGAGAGTTGTCATAACCGTCCTTCATAAGTGTCACTGCATGGTGGGCAAAAGCTCCTCACCCGTTACCCCTCAGAGCCGCTCGACCTCCCTGGGGAGGCTCTCAGAGAATTTTGTGATTAGCTTGAGGCCACACACTTTGTGAGGACAGAGCGTGGCCAGCACTTGGTCCTTGGCCATCTGGGGGCAGGTAGGCCAGGACACAGCAGAAGGAACGAAGGTGTCCTCTTGGGGCAGGAGAGACAAGAGTCCCCTATACTTGGCGCTCTGCCACATCCGCGGGCACCAGGCCGCCCCCAGCAGCCCTACCCATCGGCTCCCCTGCAGGTCAGCCGCCTGGAGAAGGGCGGGAGCGGCACCAGCTCAGCAAACACCTCAGGAAGGCGCCGCTCAAGAGGGCGCCTCAGTTTCCCCACCTGTAAGGTGAGATGACTAGGCTAGACCAATGGAGGGTTTCCTTCTTTTCAAGTTTTTTTTCTGTTTATAAAAGTCAGACACACATATTATAAAAACTCAAACCACACAAAAGTGAGTAGTATTAAAAGGTTAAAGCTCCTATTTCACTTCTGTGCCTCCAAAATCACTCCCCACAGGTGAGCCGTTATTAACAGTTTGGGGCTTCCCTGGTGGCGCAGTGGTTAAGAATCCGCCTGCCAATGCAGGGGACACGGGTTCGAGCCCTGGTCCGGGAGGATCCCACATGCCGCGGAGCAACTAAGCCCGTGCACCACAACTACCGAGCCTGCACTCTGGAGCCTGCGTGCCACAACTACTGAGCCTGCGTGCCGCAACTACTGAAGCCCGCGCGCTCTAGAGCCTGTGCTCGGCAACAAGAGAAGCCACTGTACTGAGAAGCCCGCGCACCGCAACGAACAGTAGCCCCCGCTCGCCGCAACTTGAGAAAGCCCGCGCGCAGCAACGAAGACCCAGTGCAGCCAAAAACTAAATAAATAAATTTAAGAAAAGATTTTTTTAAATTGCTTGTTAACAGTTTGGCAAGTAGCTTTTCTCGACTTTTTTTCTATGCATCTACAATCATGTGTAAGTTACATGTTTATACACATGTATTTATACACACATCCAGATCCAGGTTTTTTTTTCCCCTAAGAAGGGATCATACGACTTATCCTGTTCTGCAACTTGCTTTTTCACTTAGCAAGCACAGCGGGCATCTCTCCATACCAGTGCGTATGGATCGGGCTCATTCTGTCTCAGCTGCTCAGCATTCTATCGAATGGATGCTCCTTAATTTATTCCAACCATCTCCTAATGGTGGGCCTTTGGGCTGGTTTGCTTTCTCCTGCAGTGAACCCCTTGCACTTAACAGCTCTGTGCACCGGTGGATTTCTGTATGCCAGAGTCCCAGAAGTGGCCTGGCCGGGGGGAGAGGGCCTGCCCATCCACGTGTGAGTAGATCCTGCCAAATTCCCTCCAGAGAGTTGTGTCCCTGAAGCACCCCCCAAAGCCTGAGAGAGCGCTGGTTTCCCCAGACCCTCCCTGCAAGGCCCGGCAGTCTTCAAGGCTGCTTCTGCTCCAAGGATCTACGATCTCAACTCTGAGCCCACTGCTGTATGGTGAGGAAACCCCCGAGGCGGCGAATAGGGACGTGGGCCTTGTTAAAAAATAACAAAAATAAAAACCAGCGTCCTCCCTGGACGAGTCCCTACACGGAGAAGCTGAGGGCGAGCAGAGGGAACGCGCGGCCTTGCCAGCCTGCTCTCCTGGCCGTGTGGAGGGCTGTGTGGGACGGCCGGGGGCAGGCCTGCTTCCAGGAAGAAAACCTCCCGCAGAAAGCTACAAACGTGTGCGCGGCTCAGCAGCAGGGGTGGGGGCCGCAGCAAGAGGAAGACGAGGCCTCTGGCCTCTGGCGGAAGGGAGAAGTCCTCCACTAGGGTTGGGCACTCGGGGCCGAAGCCGGCAGAGCCAGGAGGCCAAACGCAGGAGGGCCAGGGGAGCAGCCAGGCCCTGTCTCTCTCTTCAGCTGCCATCCCCAGGTGTCAGGACCCACACACCCTGTTCAGGACTCAGAAGGTCTTTCCCACCTCCCTGCTCAAGCCAGCAGGCTCCCTGGCCTAGAATTCCCCTCCCTGGATAAATCCTCTCATTCCTCGAGGCTCCTGTGTGTGAGAGGGTCAGGTGGCCCAGGCAACCCAGAGAGCCAGGCACACCTGGGCCCCCACTGCTACCCTCAGGCCCGGCTGTGCCAGCACCACAGAGCCCCAAACGCGTCACTCCCAGGGAGGTGGGTCGGGGATCCCGCTGGCCAACGCAGGCTGAGAAGTTTGGGTCAGCGCCAATCTCTTACCATGGCCGTGGTCCTCCTTTCCTCTAGCCACTTGCTTCCCCACAGACACCTCAAGTCGAGGCAGGCTCCCAGCCCCACAAACTGCTCAGACAACTCCGCTGTCACTCACTTCCTGCCCGGGGACCACACGGCCTCTTCTCACCCTGGGACTCACTTCCTGTTGACTGCCAGCTCCATAGCATAGAGACCCAGGAGTACCTGCTCCGAGACTCAACCCAGCCCCAGGGTCCCAACCCACCCTGATCGGGCACCCCTCCCAGGCCTGCCCTGGAGGACCCGTCTGCAGCATGAGACACGCCATCCTTCCCGAGGTGGGCGGATGAGGGGTAGGGGAGCACCCTGCACAGCTCCAGCCCCGGGGGGTAGCTCAGCGGGCTGAAATCCACCCCAATCTCATGAGTCCTCTCCCTCCTTTCCTCCCGACCAGCCCATCCCCCATTGCCCTCCCTCTCTGGTTGTGGATGACCCTGAGTTGACCAAAGCTCTGGGCTTAGGGGAGCTGCTGACTCTTGCCATGGTCAACCCTCGATCCATCTTACCCATCAAGAACCCCACACACACATGGCCAGTAGTGGCCCCTCACTGGCCCTCTCTCTGGAGTTCAGGGTAACTGGGCAGGTCAGATCCACCCAGAAGAAACCACTGAGAAGAAGGAAGGAGGTCCACAGGCAAATGGACTGACGCAACTCTAAATCTCCAGGGAGGAGCCGGGTGCTCCCTAAAAGGGCATCTCAGGTGAGAAGAGCAGACCTGGAAGCCACTAGGAGTGGCCACCCCAGCCAGGCCTGTGCCCTCCTTTCCCCCCACCCCCCACTAGCTTGTCACCTCCTAGAGGCAGGGACTCGCTTTATCACGTTAGACTGGGTGTGGAGTAGGGTACCTGGCGGGTGTTCAGTAGTCATAATTGATCCCTTAATGCCAAAGACCAGGTTACGAGTGAGAGCATCCAGTTCACACGTCTAGAGGGAGTTTCAACTTTGTTCATGTCAAGTGTAACTGTTAAAAATCCTGTTTCTGTTTGCTTTTATTCTTTACAGTTGCCTTGAAAGGAGACACGGCACACCCTGAGACACTCATTGTTCCCATGGCGGGGAGGGGTAGCAGCAGAAGCCCCTGGTCCCTGTAGAAGGCACCGCCAGCAGCTAGAGGTGACAGTTTGCACTCCCCTTCTTCTCACCTGTGGGGTACGGGAAGAGGGCGGGAGTGGAGGCAGAATGGGAACGGCAGCCACGGGCCCCCTCACTTCTCCTCCCTGGGGTGGTGGACACAACGGATCACGCAGAGTCTGTTCCCACCGTACGCCTAACCCCGCCCAGGGCCCACCTCCCGGGGCCCCTCAGAGTTTGCCGATCTTTGCCTTCCTTCCAGGCAAGACCCCTCCACCCCAGGGAAATGCCTCCTGCTTCTCTGTTGCCCACCTGCTCCTCGGGCCCCTCCTGCGAGCAGCTCATTCCAAGCAGTGAAGGCAGTGGTTCTCAGCTGGGGGCAATTTTGCCCCGCAGAGGACATTTGGCAATGTGTCTGAGACGCTTTTGGTCACCACACTGTGGGCTGGGGGGGACAGACAGTGGCTTCTGGTGGGTAGGGGACAGCCCTCACCACAAAAATTATGCAGCCCCAAACGTGGATGGTGCTGTTGTTGAAAAAAGCCCTGGGCTGAGGACGGGGGCGCGAACCGGGGACTTTTTCTAGGGACCATTTTTTTAAAACAAAAAAAAGTTTTGGTAAAATATATGCAACATAAAACCCACCATTTTACCCATTTTCAAGTGTACAATTCAATGAAATTAAGTACATTCACACTGTTGTACAACCATTAACACTGTCCGTCTTGAAAACTTTTCATCATCCCGAACTGAGACTCTTGTACCCATTAAACAAAATCCCCACCCCCCCCCCAAGCCCCTGCAACCACTATTCTACCTTCTGTCTTCTAAGGAACATTTTAAAATCTGTCTGTCTGTCTGTCTCTCACACACACCACCCCGGGTGGTATTTGTGCCAGGCCCTGGCCTTTGGAACCCTCAGCCTTGCCCCCAACACCCCCAAAGCCCCTGTGGAGCCTGGCCCTTCAGTTCACCCCAGCATTCACTCACATCCCCTAGCCCACCGCATACCACATTTGTTTACAAAGCACTTTCACACCCTATCTCATTGGAGCACTCCTCACATGTTACCTAATTATTTGTTTACTGTGTGTCTCCCTCCTAGACTGTGAGCTTTGCCTTATTTAACTTTTTATTTCTCTTCCTTCCAACCACTCCACTGACAGCTCCCCAGCGCTAAGCAGAGGACTCGGCATAACTATGCTTATACAAGTGACCGACTTAATTATCCCAATTATCCTGATGGGTTGGCGGTACTCTCACTTTTCCAAGGAAAAGGCCTCCAGGGTCTGCCTCAGGTCACACACCTTCTAAGCGGTAAAGCTTCCAAAATGACCCAGGTACAGGAGAGGCATTTGAAAGCTAGCCACCCCCTCTGGGTTGAGTCTCAGGGAAAGCCCAACCTCAAATCCCAAGGGATCCAAGGAGGGAAAAGGAGGCTTTGATGTGCCTGAGCAGGGCCAGGGAAAGGCTGCAGCTGTTTCCCAGGCAGCAGCCAGCACAGGGAAAGGCCAGAGGCAAAGCCAGAAGGAACCTCCTGCAGTGAACCCGTCCAGGCCAAAGCCAGTCCCCCAGCTGCCCACCCTGCCCCCTTCCCCTCCCCCTTTTCTGGAAGTCTGGACCGGACCCCAGAACTCCAACCCTCCCTCAGGAAGGGAGGCCTTGTCTTCCAAGGTGGGGCAGAGTGCCGGGGCTCCAAATAGGAAAGGGATTTTGAGGCCTGTTTAACAGGTATGATACCTGCACACGAAAGCTAAGAGGCGAGGGAAATGATACAAGGGAGACAGGGCCCCGGGTCAGCTCTCCAGCACAGCCCCGGGCGCAGGCTTACCTGGGCCCAGGTGTGGAGGGGGGAGACCTGGGACCCTGTGTCTACCACTGCAAGGCCCTGGAGGTCGGAGCCACGTTCTGGCCTGGCTCTGGGCACCCGACTCACCCTCTCCTCCTGTGCCAGGAGCTGCTGCTGAAAGGGGTCTTTGCCCCCAGACCCCAGGGGAGCTCCGGCGGGGGGAGGCCCAGAGGCTGGCAGATGTGGGATGGCCTCACCTCGCCCTCCCCAGCCTTCCTGCCCTCCCTCCTCCCCCCTCATCGCCATTGTGCCTTTAAGGCACTTGGAACGCTCAGCTCTATGCCAGCCGGGGACCCTGGCGTCTGGCCAGCTATGGCCTCTTGATTAAAGACACACAGAGACGCAATCACATGCACAGACACACAAGGGGTTCACCATGGCCCAGAGACACCCGCTCACCAGCCGCAGAGATGTGCTCAGATGCCCCAGAATGATGTCAACAAAAACACGCAAACAATCCCCCTCCACCCGCACCCTCCGTTCACTCCAGTCCCTCGCAGACCCTTCAGCTCGCCGCCAACGCCCTGGATTTTCCCAGGTTGACTCTCGTTTCAGGAAACAGCCAAACCGTCCACGTAAGTGGGGCAGCCCTGTCCCCTAAGCGTTGGCACTGGGCCCGGGCTCCCCAGTCTCCTCTGCCCCAGGCTTTCCTGCAGCCCCTTCCCCTGGCAGCCCACTGCTCTGATCGGCCGGAAGTGGCCTTGAGGCAGGGAGAGCCAGAGAGGTCCCCCATGCCCACTCCCAAGAGAGGCCCACACGCCTCCCTGCTCAGCCTTCCTGGGGTGAATGGAGTCGGACCCCAAGACTTTGGAAACAGGACCTTGACCCTTCCGATTTCCTTTTCCCTAGTGGAGTGGCCAAAAGGGCCACCAGTGGGGTCAAGGGACAGAAGGACCAGAGGCCAAAGAGGGCCAACTCTGGCAAGTCTGACCCCAGCTTGGGTATGACTTCTAGGTGCCACCATTTCTCTCACCACTGAGGCTGGGAGCTTCCTTCCCACCCTCCTCCCCAGAGATCTCTCCAGCGTGTGTGTGTGTGTGTGTGTGTGTGTGTGTGTGTAAGAAAGAAAGAGAGAGAGAGAGAGAGAGAGAGAGAAGAGGGACTCAGGACTGAGGAGAGAACTTCAGGGTGTGGCGAAGTCTTAGAGGTCACTCAGTCGGGGCCCCTGCTAGCTGTGACAAATGGATGCAAGAACTAGCATGCCTGGTGAGTGGCGGCCCATCCGGGGTTCCGCTTCCAGCAGGGACACCTGTCCACCTGGAAGAGGGCCTGACTGTGCTCTTTGAAGTCAACCTCAAAGGATTTCAGGGTGAGCTGGAGCCTCCCTTGAAAAAGCCATTATGTAGAGAAGATCCAGGTCGTATTTAAGTAAACCTCTTTCGCAGTTTTTTTCTGTTTTCAACCTCTACATCCAGGCCTAGGGTGACAGGCCGGGTGAGAAGGGAACTCAGCATGGAAAATGGTGCTTTCTTGTCTATGCTTCACGAACCTTTCTAAAGTTTCTGATGTGTGTCTCCCCACCCCCGCCCACCCCCGCTGGGGCGATGCGCATCCTGCCCCACCCTGCGGCGTGACTTCATAGCTTTAATCACACCCCGCTCAGCTTGGCTCTCCAGCCTGGAGAGCCGTAAGCTCTCTTGTCTGTCCTCACTTGGCTGCCTTGCCTTCCCCTTCATCGATTTAGCTGCCCTTCCCTGGAGCTCTTCCATCTCTGTATATCTCTCTTGAGGTGGCAGGACTGAAACGCACAAAATTCTCTAGGTGAGGATGATGAAAGGAGACCGACGTCAATAACTCTGCCCAGATGTGTGTGCGGAAGGTCCCTGCAGCAGCGGGAGTGGGGCAGGTGCAGCTCGGGCTCCGGAGACGCCCACGGGGTCCTAGGAAGCCCACGGGGCTCGGGACCAGAGGGAATGAACCCCTCTTGCTGGAGAGGGCCTGGAACATGTGGCTCTGGGGAAGGGACCAGGGAGGGATGAAAATAAACAGGGGTTTTTGGAAAAACAAAATGGAGAGTCTGGGATTTCACTCAGATGCTCCCCCAATAAGACCAGATAAGTAGATCAGCCTCTGGAAAGGGCCCCTGCCAAACCTGCTCCCTTCCAGAAGTCTCCATCTCTGACCATACCACGGCCACTGGCCCTGGGGGCTGGCAGCACCTTCCTCCCTCTCCCTGGTCCGCAGCCCAGCACTGCAGGCCATGCCAATTCTGTCCCATCACGGCCGCCCCCCAACAGGCTCTGGGGGCATTTTTTGGCCCCAATGTACCCCATCCTATCTCCCTGCATTCTCTTGTGCTCAACCCATCAAGCTCACGGATGCCAGAGTGAGCTTCCCAAAACATGACGCCCATCACTTCACACCTCCCACCGTCTCAAAAATCCTCCAGATAAACACAGCACATTTTTGAGAGGATAAAATATAAACCCTCAGGCTGCCTGCAAACTACCTCTCCACCCAAGATCAAAGGTGTTTGTAAATGAAACCCTCGTCCACTCAGCCAAGCCAGTCTGCGCACGGTCCGGCCTCCCCCAAGCACGCCCATCCCCGCGCACATTCGTCCCTGCATACGCTGCTCAGGAAGGTCCTAGGTGGGGAAACCTCCCACTTTCCCCTGCCACACGTCACCTCCCTTCGAAGGCCCAAGTCCAGCCCCTCCCGCCAACATGTCTTCGGCACTTCAGGTGCAGACCACGGGCCAGGCTCTTGGGGTACTGCATGGCTCTGTGAGCGCACTTCAGGTGCAGACCACGGGCCAGGCTCTTGGGGTACTGCATGGCTCTGTGAGCGCACTTCAGGTCCAGACCACGGGCCAGGCTCTTGGGGTACTGCATGGCTCTGTGAGCGCACTTCAGGTGCAGACCACGGGCCAGGCTCTTGGGGTACTGCATGGCTCTGTGAGCGCACTTCAGGTGCAGACCACGGGCCAGGCTCTTGGGGTACTGGATGGCTCTGTGAACGCACTTCAGGTGCAGACCACGGGCCAGGCTCTTGAGGTACTGGATGGCTCTGTGAGCGCACTTCAGGTGCAGACCACGGGCCAGGCTCTTGGGGTACTGCATGGCTCTGTGAGCGCTGGTTTGACGTGATCAGCTGTGGGAATGGGCAGAGGAGTCTGCATGGCACAGTTACAAGGAAGGTCTCTAACCTCGCGAGATGTCTGACAGCCCTGTTTTCCCCACACCTTCAAAAGCATGACGACACAGGGGAACGGGCAGCAGTGGGCCCACGCAGGTCACAGGCAGGGATGCCCCGTGAGGGGCCGGGGCCCAGGAATGGGAGATACCCTTTCAGGAAGTTTCGTGCATAAAAACAAGGGGCACCAAGTTACCGAGTCAAGGTTCCAGGGGTTAGTGAAGGAGCCCTTCTAACCCGGACACAAAGAGGGGATTTGAGTTCTGTCTTAAGAATCGAACGGTCATATTAGGTGGGAAAATGAGCCAACACTGCAAAGGCCGAATAACTGAGTGAAACGATACTCGGCTGGCTTAAGCTGCAGTGGAACGGTCCCCCGGCTTCACACAGCTTACAGCACAAGTCTTCTGCTTTGAAGTGGAGCCGTTTGGCCCTCAGGAACTCACTCACTCAGGCGTTACGATGGAGGCTCAGCCTCCAGCGAGGAGTGAGGAGTGAGTTACACAGCAGCGGGTCTGGCTGAGCTCGGTGCCTGCTCCCAGCCCCCTCTCCCCCTCCTCTCCTCCCCCTCCCCCCCTTTCTGGGTTATTCTTAGCAAGAGGTGACCTCAGAGTGCTCCCACTGAGCAAAAATAACCCTGGAGGAAGTTGATGAATATAAATTTTCAATGAATAAGTATATATACCTAGTAAACAGGGCGGGGAGCCCTGAAAGGCCGGTCCCCACCCCAGGGTCTGGCGGGCAAGGGCAGATACTGTCCCTCCTGGAGCCCCAGCGGTAACCAGCACATAGGACAAAGGCGGTCGCAGGGCAGTCTGGGTCTGTGATCAGGCAGGAACCAGCTTCGGACACCCTCACTTGTTACTCAGCAACGTCCTCGGAGCCGGTGAACAGGAAGATGCCTCTTCCTCCCAGCCGACGCTCACACCCACACACAGGCCCACACTCTCTGGCCAGCAGGGACCAGCCCGGCAGGCTGCTGTCCCGTCGTCTGGTCGTGGGGTACTGGCCAGCCAGCAGGCCCTGCACTCAGGTGCCAGCTCCCTTTCTAGGCTCCGCCCAGCCCTGAGGCCGGCTTCCTGTTTCCTGTTGCTGCTCCGGCTGCGAGCATCCTGGCTCTGAGGCCAGTGCCACAGACCAACACCGCCGCCCGGTTGAAATGGGCCCACTGCTCACTCCTCAGACCACCACAGCCTTCCCCACTTACCCGCAGGCTCCCTGGTATCTGGGTCAATTGCCCTGCTCAGTTCTGTTTTCTCTGGATGCTTTTTGGACCAGGTCTACACGCTTTTTCAAAGAGCCCTGCATTCATATGTTATCTTAAAGCGAATTGGGGATACCCAGTCTTCCAGAAGGTGCGGCTGGAGTGGCAAGGGGGAATGAGCACCGTGGGCTCTGCAGTCGGGAGGTGTGGAGTCCAGGTCCAGATCGTCCTCTCTGAACCTCAGTCTCTTCATCTGAATGTGGGGATGGTAATGCCAGCGGCCTCCACCTACCCCACACAGGTTTGTCGCTGGCATCAAATGAGGTCACGGTGCAGAAAGCCCTTGCTGGCAATCGACTGCTGCACCACCCTGAGCCTTTCTTCGTGGTCGCTGACCTCAGTGAGTGGGCAGACAGTGCAATGGGGGTGCCTCTAAATGGCAGATCTGGTGGAAGAGACAAGGTCTCTCCACCAGCTTTTCTGTGTGAAAAGCCAGGCTTTGGTTTAGGTTTTTTAAATTCCCAATCCACCAGGAAATGGTACTTTTGGAAAACACAAAATCATGACTGTGGATGTGGCGACAGTATCAAATTGATATCAAGGTTTCTAAATGCTGATTCTCAAGTTCTGTACAGACAGGTAGCAAAGCAGTTCGCAGACTGGCGCTTCGCAGTCAGGCGTGTGGACCAAAGCCCGGGATTGGTGGGCTGATATCTTGTCTTACTTCTTAGTGTTCATTTTAATTTCACAGTCAGTTCAAAAGGGAGAGCCAGCGTGGGTCACGATGGCTGCCCTGGGCTTCATTTGCAAGACAGGCCTTGGTGGGCTGTGATACCGGGCAGGTAGAGAGAAGGGAAGGCTGCAGAACAGCTTACGAGGCAGCGGGACAAGCGTGCTTGGGGTGATCAGGGAGCAGCAAAGAGGCGGGGTTTCCTTGGCAAAAGAGGCGGACGCTGAGCAGCAGTGCAGAGGCAGGAGGGGTCACGTGGTGGAGGCAAATGGAGGGCTCCAGGTCTCGTCCCAGGAGAAGAAAGCTCCTAGAGATCCTTGAAAGCAACGTGCCCCGGGCTGTATTTAGTGTAATTACATGTGGCCTCCCCTCTAGCACACTAGGTTGAAATAAGTCTTATTTATTTGGCAGGTGCTCAGTAGGTGTAATGTGTTTGTCACCGAAAAAGAGAGGGCCGGGGGTTCTAGAGAGATGTTGGGGGCAGGTGGGGCCTGATCTGGGTGAGGGCGCAGCTAGGAGGCTGACACAGGAGCAGGAGAAAGCGGAAGGCACTCAGGGACAGGCAGACCTGGGGGAAATTCTGGAGACGATTTCACAGCCTCAGGCCGGGGGACGGTGAGGACACCACTGGATGTACCTCGTCCCTCCCCGTCCAGCAGTGGATATGCAACATTTGCACAAATGTTTGCACTCCCAGCACTGCTCCCTCTGTTCCACCTGCCAGGATTTGAGCCAAGCCCACCCTCCCACCCCGTTTCCAGGCTTAGCTCGATGACACACACTCAGCTGCTTTAAAGCTCCCTGGTCAATCTGTTCCCAGGGCCACAGCTGCGCCAGGTCCCCAGAAGCCCTCCCTGCTGTGCTCCTCGGCTGGGGAGGGGTGGAGGCCTGGGCCAGCACCTGCTCCACAAGTGAACCAGGTGGCCCGAGGCCCAGGAGACCGTGGGCTGGCCCTGAGCTGCAGCAAGAACTTCCCCCACGTGGGCTCCCTTGGGGTCCACGGGCCTGCTGCCGGGGAAGATCTGCTGGCTGTTCTCTGTTCCCCTCTACATGCAAGGCGTCCCTTTCACAACAGCTGCCTCAGCCCCATGCCTCCCCACGCACTCTCTCCCTTCCCAGGGCCTCACTTAGGACTGGACCACATCCACACTGACCTGCATGGGATGCGCACCGCTGCCCACTGGAGCTGCTGAGAGGCCGATGCCAGGCTCCCACCCGAAAGGCCTTGCAGACCCCTGGCCCACTGGCCCCTCCGGGGGTGGGGATGCCGGTTTATGACGCTGCTGGCCCTGTGCATTTGGAGCCCACTTTGCTGTTTGCACAGCACCCCTGGAGGTGGACAGGGCAGGTATTACCGGTAGCCATATTTTACCAATGAGGAAGCAAAAGTTCAGAGAGGTTCAGTAACTTGCTAAGGTCACACAGCTGGGAAGCAGTAAATCCAGGGCTGCCGCTTCTGTTTCTGGTAAGGGCAGGACCGACCTTTGCTGACCACTGGCTCTTTGGTGTTTTAACCCATTTAATTCTCACAGGGGTCTAGGAGGAATGCATTTTTATCATCTCTATTTTTCAGAACGGGAACCCAAGGTTCGGGCAGTGACTTGTTCAATGTCACACAGGTGGTCTGTGGCGGAGCTGGGATTTAAACCCAGGTCTGTTGGATTTTAAAGACAGTGCTTTTCCTTCCATGCTGGGCACTGTCCCAGGCCAGGGGTGTATGACCCACCGGGCCGTGCCCCTCTTCCCTCTCATCGTCCATCTCTGGACGCACTTCCACACTTACCCCTGATTTCCCTGCACCCTCTGACCCTGGGGCCCCACCCCACCTCTCAGTGATGTTCCCTCCCTTTGGTTCCAGGGACTCACAAATGTGAGTCAAAGGGCTGCCAGGTCCCATTTGCTACAGGTGGTGGCTCCCATCCCCAGCACCCGAGCCAGGGAAAGGCGGAGTTTGCGCTGCAGATCTCGAGCGCACATGCAGCTCAGATTCGGAATGACAGGTGGGCTCTGACTCAGCCTGCACTGTGCCCCTCCACCTTCTCCCGCCAGGTGCCCTGTGAGGGTGGGGAGGAGAGTGGAGGGACCCCCGGGAATCTGGGAGTGCAGCCTGGAGTCTGCTGTAAGCTGAAAATTCCTTTGAAGTCCCGTTTTATCTTTCAACTGCATGTGAATTTTTCATTCCAGGCCATAAAATATCCATGTCTGCTTTAATATTAAAGTGTTTAAAATTACTTACCAGTTAAATGACTTAGCTTCTTCCCCCCTCCCCTCCAAATCTCCAAGCAGAAGTGGCAGTGGTGCACTTCAGTGCCCTGCAGATTCCCAGAGCTCCCGACTCCAAGAACCCCCCTCACCTCCAGCTGGTGCAGCCCGCCCTCCCTCCCTCCGCTGCCCCTTTCACTGCAGCCACGTTCACCCTGCTCTCTGCCCCGAGGAGGAAAATCCTGCCCCGCTGAGAACATTTCCTTGAAGGGCTGAGTTACAAATGCGGGGCTCCTGGCTCCTTTTACCTTCTTGCTCCAAGTTCCCCGTTCTCAGCTGGAAGGGACGAAAAGAAAGGAACCAGCTGTGGCTGCAGCTGGCAGATAACTATTGTTCTGCCTCTGAGTTTAAGGCATAAGGAAGGCACGTTCCTGCCGCCCACGGGCCTTGCCCTCCGGAGCACGCCTCATCTTGGGCAACCCCAGAGTCCCCCCCACCCCGATTCAGAGGCAATGGCACCCGGAAGCCCAGGGTCTACACTTCCACTGGACTTACACAGCGCCCAGCCCTCCTCCTCTCTTAACAGCCTGCATCTCTTCCCTACTCACTTTGATCGGACTTCCAGACCTCAGTTCCCTTCCTCCAAGTTCTCCAGGTGGGGCTGAGGCCCAAGGTGGGTGTCTGGATGGGGAGGGAGGGGCCCATGCAGGCAGGCTAGGGAAAAACAAGTCCCACTCTCTTGCTGCCCTTCCAGAAAGAAGCTGAGAGTCAGGGGCCTGGTTCAAGTCCCACAAGACCCACAGCGCAAGTCCCCTGGCCTCTAGGGGCCTCCAGTTCGATGCAGAAAATAGGAAAGTTTGGGGGTGGTTTTGGGGATCCAGTGAATGGGGAATGGAATTGGGCTCTACAGCTGGAGGGGTACACTCCATGCCCCAGTCTTGGCGTGCCCAGGTCCCTGCAGGACACATCACGGGCATTTACAGTGTGCACGTGCGCGCATGCACGTGCGTGCGTGCTGTTAGCGTGTGTGCGTATGCGTGTGTGTGCCTGCGCGCGCACCTGGGCTGGGGGTACGCCACCTCACTCACCGGAGGGTGCTTGCGCTTCCTCCCAGGCCGCCCCACCTTCCGGGCAGTTGTGCTGGGCTCCTGCCGCTCCTCCTTGCCACGAGCCTCCTCCTGCTCCTCTCCCTCCTGTGGGCACAGACACAGCCTGTAAAGCCAGGGCTGGACCCCAGAGCCCTCCCCAGTGTCCCACCCACAGGGCAGCCACACTTCCAGGGTTGTGCCACGCTGGTCCCCCTGGCAGGGATGGTCTTCACCCGCTTTCTGACTGGCAGAGCTGGGCCACCCCTGAGGGCCGAGTCAACTTTATCCTCAGGGGACTTCAGAGCCGCCCCGCTGCCCCAGCAGAACGCAGCTCTCCCTTGGGTGGACATGTTCTCTGAACCACAGAATCATAACACATGCTCTGACAAAGAATTTGTTTCTGGATATGAGTTTATTTATATGAAAAAAAATCTAAAACAAGTACAAAAATGATTAATGCTGTATTTAATGAATCACCTTTATTGAAGAGAATAAAATCACAGGAAGAGAAGCATGACATGTAGCGATGTCTACTGGAAGTACACGCAACCCTTGGAAGGAGGCGTACCACAGACCATGGAGGGCATTACAGCCCCTGTACATACACCTGCCCTGAAGCAGCTGCCACATCGCGTAGGCACTGCATGTGCCTGTTACCCCGCGGGAGCATCTCAGGGACCGTGTCTTGGTTCATCGTGATGCCCGTCCTTCGCTGAATTTTGGACCAGAGTTTGGTTTTGTTACCACCCTTCACCTGGCACGTGCCAGGGCCGAGCCCTGCAATGCTTGTCTCGTGGGGCAGACACATAAACCTAGAAAGTCCTCCTGCCTCACTGCTCCAGCCTGGCCACAAACCACCCACAAGTTGCTTCTGACTCAGCCGGCTCCAGCATGACTAATCATGAGCAAAAACTGTGCTGGGGAAGGAGAGAGAAAGGGACCCTGGCCCAGCAGAGGCCCCGCAGGCTGCCTGCCGTTCGTGCCCTGCATGACGTCAGCAGCCACAGACATCTTCGCAGTCCTCCCAGGGGAGGGCGCCAGCCCAGAGCCATGCTGGTGCCACAGAAAAGGGGAGGCGCCCAGATTCCCAGGGGATTGAATCGAGGTGGCCCTCAATGTCCCACTCAGCTTTCATTCTTTGTGATTTCAAAATAGCTTGTGGTTTGCCACATTAATTTTCAGGTGATGGTGGGACATGCAGATGGAAACCTACTGCGACCCGTCACAGACATGAGACCGATGGGAAGAGTGGCACTGGCCCGCTCTGTCCATCCATCCATTCAAGGCACATCTGGGACAGACCTGCCCAGGAAGGAGATTTAGGAAGGAGATTTAGCATTGCAGCTGAGAGTCCGGGAGCCCTCCGAGGACATATGGGTGGAAGATGACAGAGGCCCCAGGCCTTAGCACTGAGGGGAGACTCCAGTCAAGTTGCAGGAGGTGGAGAGAGTGTTCAGAGGAGCAGAAAGGGGACGCCGGTGTATTGTGGGTACAAGAAAAAAGGGAGTTGCCAACCCAAGAGGCAAAGTCGACAGATGCAAAGAAGTCGAGCGCAGAGAGATTTGGTGGAAAGGGTCAGCCTCAGAGGGAAGCTGTGCAGAATGACACAGCAATGAGGACCAAGGGGCCGGAGAGGGGCTGGAGAGACAGTTTAAGGAACCCAGCCGAGAAAGGTCTGGAAAAGAAGCCAAGGACAGGGAGCCTAGTGCCGGCTGTGGACAGGAGGTGAGGGTCCAGGGCGGTGAGAGAAAGGCTGCCCCAGGACCAGAGACCCTTGAGAGGCTCTTTTCAGGAAAACATGGCAGAGAAACTGTGAGGGCAGAAAGGCCGAGGTGGGGGACAGCCAAGTGGCGGGGAGGCCTCCATGACAGCTCTGTGGGCCTGGACTGGAGGGGGGCCCAGGGCCACATGCCCCATGGTAAGCCAGGCCTGCCGGTGCTGGGCTGTCTTCTGAGACCCCACAGACACCCCCATTTAAGAAACAATCACTTGGATCACACAGAGAGAAAATATTACCAATGCAGCTTAACGTTGGTGAAAGTTCCAACTGAATCTACCCAAGTACAGTGAATTTCAGCTGAGGTGGTGCTTTTGGTCAGGTTATACCACGGCTAAAAGGGCGCCGTCTTGATCGTGCCAACCAGGTAACTCGGCATTTACAACACATTTGGAGGCCACGCAAGGTCGTGGAAAGGCATGGGGCTTAAAGCAAAGCAAAATGGGTATGAGCCCGGCTTGTCCATGTGCTAGTTCCAGGACTGTTCTCTCTGAAACTCAGTTTCCTCATCCATAAAATGGGGGTAGGAAGGTGTCCATTCTGCCTGCTTCTCGGGTTTTTAAGAAGACAGATGACTAAGTGGTTCGTACCCTTGCCTGTTTTGTTCACTGCTGAATGCCCAGAGCCTAGAACAGACTCAGCACTTACTGGGTCTTCCATATGCCCCTCGATGAGAGGACTTACATATTCCCCGGCAGCAGGAGGCCCACCCAGCCCCTGTACTTGCCTGCAGAGCACTAGGCCACACCTAGCCAAGCCTCTGACCATTGCTCGTGGCCGGGCCCATGGGCCTGGAATGCACAGGTAGCAGCCAAGAGGGGGTGCCGAGGTGGGTCAGGATCAGTCTGGGTGGCCATGGGGTCTGAAAAGACTCCTACCACCCAGAAATTCTGGGCTCTGAACTATTTTTTAGCACACTGCATCTCTTACAGAAGAGATTCATCTGATTTTCTAAACTTTTGCTCTGAACTAATCAGAGACGGGAAAGCCAATCAGAGCCTCAGATCAGCACTAAGGAACCACAATTACCAGGCTGCCTGTGCTGACTAAAAACAAAGACACCTGCTGTTTCAGGACCGCCAAGCCCCAGCTTCCATTAGCATATGGAGAAAGCCTTTGGGGGGCCCCTGATAGGCAACCCCTGTGCCATCTGGAGACTTGCTGTCATTCCTCACCTCCACACACGTGCTCTGCCTGACACACAGGAGGTGCTCAGCACATCCTTCCCTGTTGAATTTAGTTCAATGCAACACCCCCAAGAGGAAGAGGTGGAAGACCTTGATGCCAGACCATCTGTCCAGGTCCTGATGTATTGAGAACGGGGAGCCCCCAGGGCCATGTCCTGAGCCTATCCCTCGGGGCCCAAGCGGGGAACGGCACCTGATGCCCAGTCCAACACTCTGCCCTCCGGTACCCCTGGGGTGTGCTTCGGAAACCGAGTCTCCACGAGAGTCCAGGTGGGGAGTGGCACCGAGGTCTGAGGGACTCTGGCCCATACCCTTTCCATCTAGCCCTGAAGCACGGCTTTGTGAAAAGCGTGCCGTTTTCGGTCAACACGTCATTCTTCCGTGATACAGCGACATCGCGGGGCAAAGGGAGGTGGCGATACCTTCAGCTCTGGGTCTGCCTGCATTCACATCCACAAGTGAGAGGGGTAATACACTGAGAAGGGTGAGCAGATGGCTCGGGGCGTGCCCCTCAAGGAGGCGTATCAAGCGGTTCATTCTCGCATCTGTCGTGGGGCCTGTTTCATTCAATATCTTTGCTGATGGGCTGAGCAAAGGAATGTAAAATATGCTTATCAAATCTGCCAGTAGCACTGAGTCGGGAGGCGTCACTAATACTCTGAAAGGGAAGAGTCTGATCCACAGTGACTTGGAGCAGTTGGAAAACAGTAACAAATTTAGCAGGAACAGCCTTGAGCCCAGGTTGGTTTCCTCATCTGTCAAGTGAAGGGGCTGAATTAGTCAGTCCTCCCAGTGGGAGGAGGCAGGAATGAGCAGAAATTCTAGTGAGGTGGGCTTTGGGGCGGGGAGGGGGCAGGCTGGACTTTTTGCTCTGCTATTTACTCCCTAGTCCCTTCGAGCTATTTAACCTCTCTAGTCTAGCGTTCCTCACCTACAAAATGGGGATAATAATATCTACTTCACAGCAATGGTATAACAATTAAATGAGGTAGTATATGGAAAGCTGACACATGAGAGTCACTCAAGAATCGCTAACTTCCTCCGCTCCCAGGTCCCGACCAGAACTATTCACAAACGTGCATCCCTCCCTCCTCCCCGTCCCTCCCCACCCCCATGCAAACCCCAGCTCACCACCCGGCATATGCAGCCATCACTCAGTGCTACAGACAAACCCCAGCATCTGGCTGGTACCGCCGCAGTGAGATACTCAGGAACACTGGGGCTCCGTGATCCTTCCAAAATGCAAAGCTGATTACGTCACTCCACAGAGTTTAAGCCCTTGCTGAGGGGGCTCCCAGGGCCCTGCAGGATCAAGCCAAGCTCCTTAGCCCCGGTGGAGGAAGGCCCTAGGATCTGGCCGGCACTTCCCACCCATCGTAAACCGACCACGCCAGGTGCAAATGTGGGCTGCTCCCTCCCTGGGACATTGGCACAGACCCTTGCTTCTGCCTCACTTTTCCAACCTCACTTCCTAGATTCCCTTCCCCTGGGCCCCTCCTTCCCATACCCCACCTAGACTGAGTCTATGGGTCCTTCCTCTCCCATAGCACCCACTATCCAGCACTGCAACTACCAGCTATCATCATGACCAAGCCAGAAGCCCCTCGAGGAAAGGAACTCTGTCTTATTCACCTTGGCTTCGTCCCCAGTGCCTAGAGCGATGCACCTGGCACAGGGCAGGCACTCAAAATACTTGATGAGTGACTGTCACATAGTAGATGTTCAATAAACAAGTCCATACACACAGAGAGAGACACGTGTACGAATCCACAAATGTGCACGAATACAGCCAAGCAGGAGGATCCAGTGCCGTTCTCATCTTTATGACTCAAAGTCAGGAAACAGGACGACTAAAACGTATTTTCTAGTCTTAAACGTAATCATGTCACTTCAATTTATGTAACTCTTTACAGTTTTCAAAGCCCCTCTACATTTGGTGGCCTGTTAGATTAGGTGGTTACCATCAGCCTCTCTCAACTTCTGAGGCTATGATTTGACCTACATTTTAACACAGCTCACTGGATGGATTATTTTAGGCCATACACAACTTCGCATTCTGAGGAGCTGGGCCATGATGACAATAATCTCACGTTGGTACAGTACATGGTAATTAACAAAGCATTTTCACGTACGTTATTTCATTTTACTCTTATGCTTTACAGAAAGTAGAGCTGGTTTTATTTTTTCCATTACGCAGGCGGGAAATCTGAAGCTCAGAGTGGTTACCTAACTTTCAGAGATCAGAGAGCCAGCAAGGGAGGCCTTTAGAACCAAATTTTAAATCTTTTGATTCCCAGCCCTCGGGTCTTTCCACAGCAACATGCCACCATACCCTACGATGCCGTGTGCCCCTGACACGTGTACATATGCACGACGATGAGCAGGCAGGCAAGCCAAGGTAAAGGTATGCTCTGGCATTCACACGCATACATCCACACGCAGTTGTCTCAGGGGCCTCATGCCTAGACGGGGACCCCTCCCGCTAAGAGAGACACATCCCACGAGGCCCTCACCCAGAGCCAGCCGGCCAGCCAGACATACGTGCTCCCTTCAGAGCGTACACCGGATGCTACTGACCCAGCATCCGCTGAGCAGATGTCTCAAGTTGGTGTTTGAGTCAAGGGGATGAACTTGCCGGATCTAGCCGGCCACTTGCCCGGGCCCCCTGGGACAAGAAGCACGTACAGCCTTTGCCAGCTGGCTGGCTGGCCTCCCAGGGCCTGTCTGTGGTCGTGGAATTCAGTGAAACGAATTGGCTTCTCTGGCAGGCAGAGCCCCGTTCTGGGTGCCTGAGTACCAGGCCCACGACTCCGCAGAGCACCCCGCACACACGCGCGCACACATGCACACGCACACGCATGGCAGGCACAGGCCGGGCCGCAGGGTGAGCTGCAGGAGGACGGGCGGGGAGGGCAGGGGCACCGGGAATTGCTGTAGGTGCTCCCACTTCCATGCAGCCCTCCCAAGCCCCCTGTCTTTTCTGCTCTCGGTCACCTCCCAAAGCTCATCAGTCCTTTGTTTCAACTACTCAACAATATTCAACAGATATTCACTGACTGCTCAGTGGGCTTCGTATTATAATTATCGAGGAAGGTCTTCCATGACTCCCAAAAGGCCATGCTCCCAGAAGGCAGCGTCCGTGTCCTGATGGCCCCTCCGACACCCGCACAGCTCCCAGGCACCTGCGCACTGTGGGCTTTCCCCAGGCCCTCCGCACCCCGTGCACCATGCTGGGGCCTCACCGCCTTCCGGAACGGAGACTCCCCCCAGCACATACCCAGCCCACTGCAGCCCAGCTGTGCCCACCCCTGTGGTCCTAGGGCCACCATAAGGCCAGGCCCATGGATGTGCTCAAAAACATTTACCGAGCACCAGCTATGTACCAGATATAAAGATAAGCAAACAGGGAACTCAGTTCAGAGGGAGAGACGACACATAAACACACAAGTGCCTGTGCTGTGCCGAGGGCTGGGATGGAGCGCGCCCACTCTGCTAGCAGCCACCCCAAGCCCCCTCGCCCTCGCTCCTTCAGCAGCCCACCCGGGCTCTGCACAGCCCACCATCTCCTTCCCACCCCACCGGCCGCCCTCCCTTGGTGGATGGAAAGAATCCAGAAAAATCTACTTCGTAGCCACGTGACTGTTACCAAGTTTCTCAACCTCTCTAAGCCTCAACTCCCTATCTGTAAAATGGGGATCCTCCAGTGACTGTGAGGAGTAGGTGAGTTAATTGCTGGGCAAAGGAAACTCCTTTAGACGCCCTTGCACACCGCGCACATGCTAAGGGGGGTGATTGTAAGTAACGGCCCTAAGAGCCCTGTGGCTCTCCACAGAGGCAGCTGCAGGACATGACCAGGCCCTGTGCCCAGTCCAGGTGCCAGAAAGGAAGGATATCTTCCCATTTCTCAGTCATCCTGGGACACCCACTCTTGCTCAGCTCCCCGCCGGCCCTCTTCCCTTTGCAGAGCTGAGCTCAGCTTCCCCGCCCAGGCCCTGTGGGGCCTGCTTCTTGGCCGGGATGGGCTCCAACCCCAGCCCAGACCTGAGGGACCTTGGGCCCGGCCGTGGCCCCGCATGCGAGCCTCTGAAGGTAGCATAGCCCCTGCCATCAGCAGTTAGGTCATCCTGGGACTTCCCTGGTGGCACAGCAGTTAAGAATCCACCTGCCAATGCAGGGGACACGAGTTCGAGCCCTGGTCCGGGAAGATCCCACATGCTGCGGAGCAACGAAGCCCGTGCGCCACAACTACCGAGCCTGCGCTCTAGAGCCCGCGAGCCACAACTACCGAAGCCCACGTGCTTTAGGGCCTGCGTGCCGCAACTAATGAGCCCGCGTGCTGCAACTACTGAAGCCCAGGTGCCTAGAGCCTGAGCTCTGCAACAAGAGAAGCCACCGCAATGAGAAGCCTGCGCACCACAATGAAGGGTAGCCCCCCTCGCTGCAACTAGAGAAAGCCCGCACATAGCAACGAAGACCCAACGCAGCCAAAAAAAAAAAAAAAAAAAAAAAGGAGTTAGGTCATCCTGCAACTTGCCTCAGTTTTGCTTCTGTTCAGTGGGTAAAGACAGAGGGGGCCATAGGCCGTGGGCTCTCAGGGGACTTTAAACCCACACCATTCACACCCTCGTCTGCATTGTCCCCACTCTTCTCCCATGCCTCTCAGTCCTCGGGGCTGCAGTGGATCTTCACCACAAATGTGCAGATAGGTTGGCAGACAGAGAGACAGGTAGATGGGGAGGAAGGTAAGTATATAGATAGATAGACAGCTAGTTAACTATCCAAAATAAATTACAAGACTGAATTTGTGCCACCGTGTTAACCGCTCACACACACCATCTCACGGAAGTCTCTCATTTCGCCGCTCAGCAGTCACCTAGCTGAGCCCACGTTCAAACACAGGTCTATCTCCAGAGTCCAACCGACCCCCACTCAAGACTGTATTGACTGCAGAGTTAAACTTGACATGTAATAGCAGTTAACGTAGAGAATTTTAGAGAACCCGAACCCTAAAATGGAGGTCCCAGTCAGCTCTGGGGTGGGCACTGTTTACATCACTTGGCTGCTCTCCATGCGCAAGCATCTAATCGACTCCACTGAGCTAAAAACGGACACGCCATTATTATTAGCTGTGTTCCCGAAGAGGTAAGGGCAAAGCTGCCTTTACTGGAACTGTTTAAATGTGTAAGAGGGATGCTCCCTCAACGACCCCTATAGTGACGATTTTAAAGCAAAGAGCAGGCCGAGTGACCGTGTGTGAGCATCTGAGTGCTCTAAAGGCAGGGCATGCCCGGGGCGGGCACCGGATCTGTGGGCCAGCAAGAACAGCTGAGCGTGGAGCCGGGGGAACCCCACCCAAGGATGCCCTTGAACTTCGGAACCGGAGTGCAGGAAGTGGTCGGCGCCCGAGGGAAATCCGTACGCCAGGCCTCTGGGTTGGACCTAGGTGAGAAGGGAGGAGCCCTGGCCACAGCACTGGCCATACGTGCATCCATATACACACAGGCATGCACACACACACACGGGCACACTTGCTGTGCTCCCCCAGCACAAATATGTACCCCCCCAACAGGCGCTTCTCCTACCCAGCAGGAGAGGGTGAGCTCAGGGCGAGCCGTCCAGGAGTGGCCTCTTTCCTCCAGAGGGCAGGCATGGCTTACCCATCCTTGTATCTTCCTATCCCCTTCCCTTTACTAGGTCCTCCAGCAAGGTATATTCAGTTCACCCAACAAACTCGTGGAGCCCTACTATGTGCCAGGTACCTGGAAAGGTACCTAAGTCTGAAAAGGAGGAAGGGAGGGAAGGAGGAAGGAGGAAGGGAAAGAAGCAACGTGTCCACAGCAGTGTCTTCCACACATAAGAGTACGTACCTGGTATGTGTGTGTATGTGCGTGCGCACGTATAGCCAGTCACACATACTAGCCTGTGTACGTGAGCTCCTGCTGGAGATGAAGTGCCCCCAACAGCGACCCCAGGGCAAGAGCACTGCTATGCAGAGAAAAGCATTCTCTGACCATCCCGACTTTCAGAAGAAACTTGGATAGGACTATGGAACATCACAGCTGGGAGGCACCATCCATTCCATCCCCCTTCACATAGGAGGCAGCCTGAAAGGGCACAGGAGCCGGGGTTCGAATCCCAGCACCACTACTTACTAGCTGTGTGGCCTTAGACAAGTGACCTAACCTCTCTGAGCATCAGTTTAGTCTTTAATAAGATAGAGTGATGAAAATAATAGAGCCTGCCTTATGGAGCAGTTGTCAGAATGAAATAAGATAACGCAAGTACAGAGCTTAAAAGAGCACCTGGCAGATAGTCGGCACTCAATGCATCTGTTATGCTTCTGAGGCCCGAGGAAGGAGGGGAACAGCAAGATCGGGGCCCAGCCCGGGGCTTGGACTCCTGGCCAGGCACTGATTCACATTTGGGGATCTGAGGAGGCCCTTCCAGCCCCGGGCTTGGAATGCTCTTGGTCCCCCGTCCTGCTCCCTCTGCCTCCCTCTCTCCCCTCTACACAGGGCCTGGCACCATATCTCCATGATCCCCTCTGAGCCAGAACCAAGGCTCCTGGACTTCCTGATGCTCACCTCCCTTCCCATCTCTCATAAGGCCAGCTCCCCCTCCCTTTTCTGTGGCCAGATTTACCCAGCCGACCCTCACTGCCAGAGTCCCAGGGCTCGGCATCCCTCCTCACCACCACCCCCACCTAGCCTGCCTCCTCCCAGGCTCCCCAAGCTGCCCCGTCCCTGCCCAACACATGGACAGTAGGGCTGCGGAGGCTGCTGGGCAGTGCCACGAGGACACCACATACACAGGCCTCTCTGCACTGCCAAGAACAGGCACGGCTGCCTCAGCCTACCACGCACAGCTCTGCACCCTGCCTGTTTGATCAGGGCTCTGGGATTGTTCCCCTGTGAAGGGGTCTTATCCACTCTCATCTTCCTCTCCATCCTATCCACAAGATACTCCCTGAGCACCTACTGTGCGCTAGTCGGGCCCTGAAGATCCACCCAGACGACGGTGGCTGGGGTCCTGCCCTCCTGGGGCAGCTGCGGGGCTGGATATTATCCACACCAGTACTTCTCAAATCCCCTAGAGGGTTGGTAAAAACAAGGATTGCTAGGTCCCCTCCCCAGAGTTTCTGATTCAGCAGGTCTAGGGTGGGGCCCGAGCTTTTGCATTTCTAAGCCTTCCAGGTGCTGCTGGTACCGCTGGTTTAGGGATCACATTTTGAGAACCAATGGTTCTCTCTGTAATTCAAGACAGACTGAAGCCAGGGCTTTGATCAGAGAGGAGAGAAAATTAGGGAAAGGGCACATCAGTCAGAGGAAGCAGCATAAACAAAGGCCTGGCAGCTCCAGGAAGTACTGGAGTGAAAGGTACAGGGAGGCGTGGCCGGTGGAGGGGGGAGGGGCAGGCGGGAAGGGCACATGGGGCCAGGTGGTGAAGGGGCCAGTGGGCAGCCACACCCCTGCCCTCTGGCTCACCAAACAGTTCCTTTGTGCCAGGTGCCCCTGGAAACTCTGCCAGACTCCTTGGGCTGTGGCCCAAACCCATCTTCCACTCTGCAGCCACACGGCACCCCTGCCCCAGGCCTGGCTTTCACGGGCCACCGTGGGCGGCTGTCAGCGTCTCTGCCTGCCCTCCTGGGGGCTGCACGAGAACCAGCCCAGCGGTGCCAGGGAGGTGTACCAGGTGAGCCAGCATGCACACCGGGGAGAGCGCCCCCCATACCCCAGCCCCCATCTGTCAGCTCCCTCTATCAGCACCAGGCTCTGGGCCTGGGTGTGTGTTTGTTGCCTCTTGAGCCAGAACAGTTACTATGGGTAGATAATAATAGCAATCGTAATCCCTCATAATTGGACCAGACTTTGCTGTTTGCAGGGCACTCACTCCATGCCCGTGACCTCATCTGACTTCCACAACCACCCCATAAAACAGGCACAGCTAGAGTTACTATCCCCATTTTACAGCTGAGCAAACGCAAGCCCAGAGGGCCTGAAGCCACATCTCCAATAAGTGACATCTTCAGGCCTGGGGCCCGGGACTCGGGACCCTCTGTCCAGTGCTTTTTCCCTGTCCTGAACTGTCATGATGGAGAGCCTGTCTGCGGCTCTCCATGGGAGGGGCCGGGGGCTCTGCGGCCCAGGGAAGCCCTGTCCAGTAACAGGAGAAATGTGGCTTGGCTGCCCCTCCTCCTCCAACTGGGGGGCGGGGGGCAGCTGACCACCAACTGCAAGTGCATGGACACGGAGCTGTGTCAGCACCAGTCAGGACATCGGACCGGGGGAGGGGTCAGGGTCACCTAATCTAACGGAGGAGCAAAGCCAGGCCCAAGGAGGGAAGGGAATTATCCATGGCCACGGCTGCCACTCAAGAGCACAGGTGGGTGCAGGTGGCCCTGACTCTATGGCGGCAGGGTCTGGGTCTGCTGCCGCCTGAGTCCGCGGGATCAGAAAGAAAGGGACTGGCCTGTAACCCCTAGGAGCCCCACCCAGTGGGCTGCAGCATGCACTTTCTTCCCAGCTTGGGGGTATACATGGTCCCCAGTCCCGTGGCACTCTGCAGGATCCTGGGCTGGAAAGACAGGTGTCTGGGCTTCATGCACGCATCCGCGCACATGCGTGCATGTGTGTGTGTGTGTGTGTGTGTGTGTCCGTAACAGGACCCATGCAGGTGGGGCAGTGAAAAGGACTCCGACACAGGAGAGCAGGCTCTCATCTGGACCCCCACTGGTAAGCTGGGCTCAGCTTCCTCATCTCCAAACCAGGGCCATCTGTCCTTGCCCCACTTGTTTCAAGGGCTGTCCTCAAGGACCAAATGGATGGAAACCACCCAGAAGGCAGAAACTGGCTCTAAGAATGAGCAAGCCCAGAAGGAGCTGAGCACGCGCGGCGGGAGGGTGGGCAGGAAGCATGTCTCGGAACTGCCGCTGATGGCGGATCACCAGAGCTGACCCCCTCAGAGCGCTCAGTGGTCCCACACCTAGTGTCAGGTGTCCACCCTGGTTCCAGGAGGACAAACTGTGCCCCAGAAGCTCTCAGATACCACCAAGTATCACCACCCCTCACTCCCGCTCAGGGAGAGGAGAACAGGCAGAGGGAACTGCGGGGACCAGGGCATGACAGATGGGACACCCCAGGAAGGCCGTTGGCTGGCACAGCTTCCCTGGAAGGGTGGCGGCAGGGTCTACCATTCCACAGAAGGGAAAAAGAGTCCACGTGCTGGGGATTCGAATGGCTTTGCCTACAGGTGGACACGGCTTGGTGAGGTCCCGAGGTTGCCTGTCGAAAGCCAGCAGGGACACCTACCAGTCTGCTGGCATCTCCTCTAACTGATTTAGGCCCATCCTGGAGTTGAGCAGAAGGGTGAAGAGGTCACCCCTCATGGGGCTCCAAAAACAAGGAGGTCACTAGCTCCATGGCCAGAAGTGACACTTGCTCAGCACCAGGGATGGGGCGGGGGAGGGAAATCACCATCTCCACTGTGACTGGTGCCGCCCTGAGCACACAGCACACAGCGCGCCACGCACCACGGTGAGCCTCGCTGTCTGTGCCACCGGGGGAGCCCTCACGAGGCCTCCCATCTACAGAGCCCCCTGAACTTGTCTTTGGCCTCCCCAAAGCTACTAACCCCCCTGGGGAAACAGAGGCAGCTAACCCAGGTAAAGTGACTCACCTGAGGACACACAGCTAGTAAGAGGCCGATCCAGAAAGGAAGCCAGATGTGAGGACCCTGCAAGGCCAGCCCTAACAAACGCACACGCCTGGGGTCTGAAGCTCTGCTCACACACCACAGGGGTTGAAGACTGGGTCCCGGAGCCTGACCACCAGGATTTAACCTCTCCAAGCCTCAGTTTGCTCATCACCAAAACAGGGAGATAGGTCTTCCCTACAGGCCCGTGTGAAGACGGAGCGGCGCGGTCCAGCGCCCAGCACCCCCAGCAGAGCCGGCTGCTCACCTTGCGCTCCTCCTCCCCCCGCTCCGGAGCGGGGCCGCTGGCGTCCCCGGGGCCGCTGGCGGGCATCGCGCGCAGCTGGGCGGTGGGAGGCAGGCTGGGGCTGCGCGGGGCTGGGGGGCTGCTGGCCTCTGGGGAAGGAATTATCGTGGTCTTGGTAAGCAAGAGTTAAAACTTAAACATAGATCCCGGCGCCGAGGGTGAAACGTGGCCTCAGGCTGTCTGTGGGGCTGGGCTTCCCGTGGCTCCACCTGTGGGGGGAAGAGAAGAGGGGTCAGCAGGGCAAGTCACCTCCACCCCAGGCCCCAGCTGACAGCCACCGGCTCCCAGGGCCAGACCCTCGGCCCCGGGGCCACACTGGCCTGACTCCTTTTCCCAGGCGCAGGCCGACCCGGCATCCAGCGATGCGGGAACCGAGGCCGAATCGGCAGGAGGGCCGCACCTGCCTCCAACACGCGACAGTTGCCGAGGCACAGTGGGCGCCACTTGTGGGACTTCCAGCCGCCTCCCGCCCCCTCCCGTCTCTTCATTCACGGCTGTTCTTTCCTTTGAAAGCTTCCCGCAGCCTCCCCCCCCCGCCCCCCCGGGAAATCCCAGAGGTCCCCAGCCGGCTACATTTTCTTTCTGATTTGTCCTCCCCGCGCCCCTACCCCCACCCCGCCCCCACCACGTGGAGGAAGTGAGCCGCAGTCACAGGATGTAGTGAGATGAATGTCACCTCACTTTAGGGCCGGCGCCTGGGCCCGGAGAAGGCTGAGGGTGAACCCGGACTGCGGCCAGGCTGAAGGCCTGGGTTTGCAGGGCTGTCCAGGGGACGCCCCGGGGTGGGGCAGGGGGCGAGGCGGCAGCCGCACCGAGCGAGGGAGGATGCCAGGCCGCTCCCCCGGCACCCCGCGAACCAGCCCCACCTGCCTTGGGGAACTGTGGGCTCCAGGGGGCCCTGCGAACGCACATGGCTGAATTTTAGGGGCTTTTCGGCCTCCCTGCTTCAGGTGCGGGCCTCTCGCCAGTGAACTAACAAAGGCCGGGCCACAGGCCTCAGCTGGGGCGGGGGCGGGGGGGGGGTCGTGGCTTCACCCCCTTGGTTCGGAGGAGCCGCAGAGAGATCTCTGGCTCTTCGCCCCCCAGGAGGAGCCTGGGCCCAGCCCCTGCCTCCGAGGGCCAGCCAGCACGGGGAGGGGCCTGGCAGGAGGAGGAAAGTGGGAGGCAGGCTGGATCCGGGCCCACCCACACCCTTCCACTTCCAGTTCCCGGTTCTGCTTCCCCCGCTCCCCCCCACCCCACTCCAGGGCTGCTTCTCCCATCCCCCTCCAGCCAGAGCTCCCTGGAAAACCAGGAACCGGAGAAGGCGCAGGCTTGGGTCTCCCACGGGTGCAGCCCCTCCCCAGGGATGGGCGCTGGGCTGGGAGGTGAGGGGGTGTGGAGGGGGAAGCTGGCGCTGGGAGGAGCCTCCTTAGGGCCCGGACACGAGGGGCCCCATAAGTTAGAGCCTGGACAGGCTGAAGGTGCTCCCACCCACCCCCAGGTGAGCCCTAAGGAAGCCGCAGGTGTAGCGCTGGTCCAGGCTGGGCGCAGTGCTGGGCCGAGGAACGTCTGCTATGCGGGTGCAGGAGGGAGAGCAAATCCGTGTGTCCCATGCGGTGCAAAGCCCGGGACGGGTCTTCCTCTTTGGGCAGCTACAAGTATTAGTACCATCTACTATTGAATCTAAGGCTGCAAAAGGCTAAGGCTTACCCGTGTTTCAGTGTCAGGGCAGAGGCTTGAATCCAGATCTCTGACTCTAGGGCTCTGAGGGCATCTCTGTGAAGCTCCGCCCCCCAGCTTACACCACCCCACGGAAACGACCCCGAGAGCCCATCAGACAACCGGGCCAACCCAGAACTCCACAAGGCTTCTGGCCATCATCAGCCAGCCCGCGAGTCCCCCTCAAACCCACCCCTTGTCTGTTAGCACAAATATCCCCGATCACCCACCACATCAAAATCTTCAAAAGGATGAGCAAGCTGAGAGAGGCAGGGTCTGGCTGGGAAGAACACTGAACCCGGGAAGAACTCCTCTGGCCCTTAGCTTCCTCATCCATAAAATGGAAGAGGTCGACTAGATGATCTTCGAGAACGTCTTCTAGCCCTGCCCTGCCAAGCTGTTGGAGGCCCCAAAGGCAAAGGGCAGGATCCTACGAGGCTGGGCCATCTCCAGGAGCCCCGAGAGCCCTATAATGGAGTCCGAGCCAGGCACAAAGTAAGTCAGGGGCAGATAGCCCTCTCCCGGATATGTGTCTCAATGCTGCCCTGAGGCCTAGAAACATCCAGGGGCTTCTGTAAGAAAAAACTTTCAGAGAACCTCTGGTGGCTAGTGACAAGAGGAAGGAAGCAGGAGGGAAATGCAGAACATCACAGGGTGTTGACCCTGACGGCAGACACCCCGGAAAGGAAAGGAAAGGCTCTTTCCTCCGCCCCTTCCTCTGCTCACCCCTCTGACATGAGCTGCACGCTGTCTCACAGCAAACACAGCTGACCTGGGTCAGTCTTTCGGTTCCTTTGTGTAACTCAATGGAACAGCCTTGTCAGTAAGTGTCCCTCAAAGCCACCCAGCATCATCTAAGACCATCCAGCACATGGCTGGACAGGCCATGCACTGCACAGCTCCAGAGCCCACTGTGGTGGCCAAGGTCCAGGCCTGAACACTGCGCTTCCCGCCCGTCCTTAGAAGCTTCCTTCTTCTCCCAAGCAGTCCTGCCGAGGGAAGAGACCTGCTCTTGGGTCCACGGTCCCAACACAGCAGCGTGTGTCTACCCTGACATGACGGCCCTGCTGCTCCCGGCACCAAAGCATCCTCCTCACACGTGCCAAGGGCTGCACCACAAAACCACCACCAAATAAAAACCCTTGCCAAGAGCCCTACCGCCACAATAGGCAGCTTTTATTTTCTCCTTTATACTGCTAACGTCCACAGTGGCCATGAATAATTTTATAACAACTTAAAAAAAGTTGTTTTGAGGAATCCTATCATGAAAATGTCTTGGTATCACAACTGACATGGTCACCATCCTCACCGCTCCAGTTACAAAACTGCTGTGGAAGAGGAATGGGATTTTGAATCTACACACCCAAGTGCGCCACCTTCTAAATCCAATGTAGCAGAAAGATTTTTTAAAGAAGACATAAAGGGACTTACTTGGTGGTCCAGTGGTTAAGACTCCGTGCTCCCACTGCAGGGCGCACGGGTTCGAACCCTGGTTGGGGAACTAAGATCCCGCATGCCACACGGTGCGGCCAGAAAAAAATAAAATAAAGAAGACATAAAGTCACAAGATTGGGCTGAACAGAGAGGAGACACCACCAACAAAATGTGGGGGTCTGGAAAGCAGATTTGTGGCAGGCAAATTTCAGACAAGCACATGACAAGTGATTTATAACAGAGTCCTTTAAAGACACGTGGCATGATAGCACCATGTATCTCCGGGACCAGGGGTGAAGAGGATGCATGTGTGAAAATAAAAAGGATCGAATGAAAGAAGTAAAATCCCTAAATCCACCTCCCCCAGAAGTCTGAAGATTTACTCTCTAGAGAGCACAAAACAGAGGGTCTTTGCGCAGAGAGGCAACAAGCACCGTTGACAGCGAGAGTAATAAACAAAAACCAAGGAGATGAAGGTTATTTTCAACGCTGAGGTTGAGTCCCCCAGGCTAGTCCCCCACTGGGCTCCTAGAATAGTGGCAGCCAGACCTTACCTTCTTCTCTGGAGAATCTTACCAGCGCGAGAAGAAAGGCCTAAGCATACAGATACTGACACCAGAACCCACATGGTTTCCAAATGGCTTGTTTAGGTCAGCCAGTGTGGATCTGCAAGTCAGCCAGCTTCCAATCAGCTTTTTAGTCCCCTGTTCTTAACCCTGAAAGGACAACCAAGGACCACTAGACATCCGAGGGAAGACTCCAACTTGCAGTGCTTCCACCATGGAAGGGCACCACCATGCCCTATACCACTGAACTTTTTTCTTCTTTTAAATTGAAGTAGAGTTGATTTACAATGTTGTGCCCATCTCTACTGCACCGCACAGTGACTCAGTTATACACACATACGCATTCTTTTTTATACTCTTTTCCATTATGGTTTATCCCGGGTTATTGAATATAGTTCCCTGTGCTATACATTAGGACCTTATTGTTTATCCATTCTAAATGTAATAGTTTGCATCTACCAACCCCAAACTCCCAGTCCATCCCTCTCCCTCCCCCCTCCCTCTTGCCAACCATAAATCTGTTCTCTATGTCTGTGAGTCTGTTTCTGTTTTGTAGATAGGGCATTTGTGCCTTATTTGAGGTTCCACATATAAGTGATACCATATGATAGTCGCCTCTCTCTTTCTGAGAAAGTATGATAATCTTAGTGGATAGCATGATAATACTATCACTTAGTATGACAATCTCACGTTGCATCCATGTTGCTGCAAATGGCCTTTTTTGTTCTTTTTCATGGCTGAGTAGTACCCCGTTGCATACATGTGCCACATCTCTATCCGTTCAGCTGTCGATGGACATTCAGGTTGTTTCCATGTTTCGGCTATTGTGAACAGTGCTGCTGTCAACATGGGGGTACATGTATCTTTTTGGGGTTTTCTTTGCTTTTTTGTTTAACATCTTTATTGGAGTATAATTGCTTTACAATGGTGCGTTAGTTCCTGCTGTATAACAAAGTGAATCAGCTATACATAAATATATATCCCCATATCTCCTCCCTCCTGCATCTCCCTCCCACCCTCCCTGTCCCACCCCTCTAGGTGGTCACAGAGCACCGAGCTGATCTCCCTGTGCTGTGTGGCTGCTTCCCACTAGCTATCTACTTTACATTTGGTAGTGTATATATGTAAATGCTACTCTCTCACTTCGTCCCAGCTTACCCTTCCCCCTCCCCGTGTCCTCAAGTCCATCCTCTACGTCTGCATCTTTATTCCTGTCCTGTCCCTACGTTCTTCAGAACCTTTTTTTTTTTTTTTTGGATTCCATATATATGTGTTAGCATATGGTATTTGTTTTTCTCTTTCTGACTTACTTCACTCTGTATGACAGTCTCTAGGTCCATCCACCTCACTACAAATAACTCAATTTCGTTCCTTTTTATGGCTGAGTAATATTCCATTGTATATATGTGCCACATCTTCTTTATCCATTCATCTGTCGATGGACACTTAAGCTGCTTCCACTGAACTGGTTTTTTTTTTTTTTGCGGTACGCGGGCCTCTCACTGTTGTGGCCTCTCCCGTTGCGGAGCACAGGCTCCGGACGCGCAGGCTCAGCGGCCATGGCTCACGGGCCCAGCCGCTCCGTGGCATGTGGCATCTTCCCGGACCGGGGCACGAACCCGTGTCCCCTGCATCGGCAGGCGGACTCTCAACCACTGCGCCACCAGGGAAGCCTGATCTGTCTTTTTAACCTGACAAAACTACAGGTGTCATTCGCTGTTTTTACTCTGTGGTCTGAACTCAGGAACTGAATGGATTTGGATAAAGATGAAGACCTGTCCTGGGCAATGGGCTCCAAACGGGGGAGTAAAACAAGCAAGAAGACATGGGCTCCAGAAAACAGGAATTCCAACCAGAAGGAAGGCAAAGGGAATGCCAAGGAGGACAACAAAAAGAAGTCACCGGACGGCAGCTAACTATGCCACACGCCCCGAGAGCAATAGAGCGGATAACTCAAAAAATGGAACTGAAACATAACACTTGATGTGACCGCCCTCGTGGAAGCCATACAGACAGCTATTAGGAGGTGTAGCAGAAATGGGCAAAAGGTATAAAGAAAATAAGGCAGATAAAGAAACAAGGTAGGGGCTTCCCTGGTGATCCAGTGGTTAAGACTCTGCGCTTCCAATGCAGGGGGCCCAGGTTCGATCCCTGGTCAGGGAACTGGATCCCACATGCAGCAGTGAAGATCCTGCGTGCCACAGCCAAGACCCAGGGCAGCCAAATTAAATAAATAAATAAATAATTTTTTAAAATGACAAAAGTCAATTAAGAAAAAGAAACAAGGTAATTATTCATTTCAGGGGGAAAAAAGGAAACTATTGTAATACAGTATAAAGCTCAGCTGTGAATAGTTGCATTCGCTGATTTAACAAGTATGTGTACATAACATACATAAGTATTCATGTTTGTATGTATGTATGTGGATGTAGACATATTACCTGGTGTATTCATTTCCTATTGCTTCTGTTACAAATTACCACAAAGTTAATGGCTTAAAACAGCACAAATTTGTTTCTTGCAGTTCTGGAAGTCAGAAGTCCAAAATGGTTCTCGTCACTGGGCTGAAATCGAGGTGTTGGCGGGCTGCATGCTTTTCTGCAGGCCCTGGGGAGGTTCCATTTTCTTAACTTTTTCAGCTTCGAGAGGCTGCTCGCATTCCTTGGCTCCTGGCTCCCTTGCATCCTCAAAGCCAGCAAGGGCCAGTCTTTCTCCCACCACATTACTCTGAGCCTCCTGCCTCTGCCTCTCACTTTCAGGGACCCTGATGACGACACTGGGCCCACCCCGATGATCCAGGATAAATCTCCCCATCTCAAGATCCTTAACTTAACCACATCTGTGAAGTCTCTTTTGCCACATAAGGTGACACATTCACGGGTTCAGGGGATTAGGATGTGGCCGTCTTTGCAGAGCCATTATCCTGCCTGCTACACGCATACATGTATGTATATTATTATAGGCATAAGACATTTTTGAAAGAACACTGGTAAGGTACTATTTATTTATTTATTTATTTATTTAATTTATTTTTGGCTGCGTTGGGTCTTCGTTGCTGCGCGCAGGCTTTTCTCTGGTTGCGGCAAGCAGGGGCTACTCTTCGTTGCGGTGCGGGGGCTTCTCATTGCGGTGGCTTCCCTTGTTGCGGAGCACGGGCTCTAGGCGCGTGGGCTTCAGTAGTTGTGGCACAAGGGCTCAGTAGTTGTGGCACACGAGCTCTAGAGCACAGGCTTAGTAGTTGTGGTGCACAGGCTTAGTTGCTCCGCGGCATGTGGGATCTTCCCGGAGCAGGGCTCAAACCCGTGTCCCCTGCACTGGCAGGTGGATTCTTAACCACTGTGCCACCAGGGAAGACCCCTGGTAAGGTACTATTGATAGTATGTCTACCACGAGAAATATTGAGGGGGTTGGCTGGGTAGAATGCC
Organism: Delphinapterus leucas; assembly: GCF_059928025.1. NCBI lineage: Eukaryota > Metazoa > Chordata > Mammalia > Artiodactyla > Monodontidae > Delphinapterus > Delphinapterus leucas. The sequence goes on along the minus strand of NC_143141.1, from coordinate 74,866,353 downwards.
ATGGTTGGCCATATAAGAGAGCTAAATTCTTATTTACCAAATAGGAAATCAATGGAAAATGTCTACAATGGAAGAGTCAAAAATACGAACATTACTCAGGCCCATGAGATGCAAAATCGCTAGAAGAAACAGCTAAAAGTGGTTGCCTCTGAGAAGAAGAAGGTGGAAGGAGACAAGGAACAACTGCATTAGGTGAAGAGATGTTAGCCCTGTTTACTTCTTAAATTATATGCATGTAATACTGTGAAGAGATAAAAAGTAATTTTTAAAAAGAGAGAATGGGTCTGGGAATGAGGGCTTACATCCAGCTGCAACCATTGGATGGGTTTGGCCTCCATCCTCCTCCATAAGAGTGCAGCTAAGTCCTTCCACCTCTGTTACGCTACGAAACCGTCACGTCCCACAGAACACCCATCGTCAGCTCCTCACCCCCACACAGAGTTCCATCATCCGCTCTAAAAGTGGTACCTCCCCCCCCCCGCCCCACCATCACATCCCTCACGAAATGTTTAATTCTCGCAACACATCATTTCCACCAAGTCCAGCCCATGTGCAGCACGGTGCACCTCCCTTATGTTCCCCCCTAACTGCACGTTGACATGCCATTGCTGCCCACATCCCTAACCACAGCCCAGCTCGCTCATCAGCCCATCTCAGACCCAAGACCCACAATTCAACCATCTCCTGAAGCCTCCAGACCGTCCTGCTGCGTCACCTCCCACCTCTGCCACCACACCGTCCCCAGCACCATTCCCACCCTCCTCACCGATCCCAACCCCATCAGCACCCCCTGAGCCAATCAATCACCCCAAAGCCTCACCTCCAAGCCTGCTCCAACCAGCACCGACTAGATCGTCACCCCAGTCTCACCTCAACAAGGGCCGGTGAGGAATCGTCCTCTTCCAGAAACAAAACCATAATTGCCCACAAACCCAGATCCTTCCTCCATCAAAAACAACCCTAATGTGACCACCATAAGAGCCCCTCCGGCTCCATCTCAAGTCCTCTCTTTGAATTGCTGAAAAATATCTGACCGTCTCTGCACCAGGTCCTTCTTCACCCCTCTAGCTGAAGTCTGCCCTTTTTGCAGTGGACTTTGCTGGTTTCGATCTAGTTACCTTCCCCTCCTTCCCAGTGGGGTTTTGTGGTGCTTGTGGCCACCCACCCCTCACCCTAGTCACGGAGTGAGCGTGTGACCAGGCGGGGCCAATCAGAGGCCCCCCCAGGAGCGTTTTGGTGCAAAGGAAAGATGCTAACGTGATGGGACGTGGGTCAGGAGCTGCTGGCTGCATTGGGGAAAGCTTGCCTGAGGGATGGAGATAGACGCTGGAACACTGAGGCCATTGTCTGGGCCCCCGGACCCAGCTGTACCTGGAGGCAGGGCATCTCTGAACCTCCCGGTAATGTGAGACTTTCCCTACTTTGGTGTGAGTGAGTCTGTGCCTTGCGGCTGACGGTCCTGACTCATACACTAATCTCAACCTCCTGAAGTCTTCCCTGGGAGGCCCGACTGCGTGGGTTCAAATTCTGTCTGTATTAGCGTCAGCTGTGTGACCTGAGGCATAACTGTGCATCACTTTTCTCAGCTGTAAAATGGGGAAAATGACACTTGCCACCTCACAGGCCCGCTGTGAGCATTAAAGTGAGACGTATTAAAAATGCTAACAGGGACTTCCCTGGCGGTCCAGTGGTTAGGACTCCACACTGCCACTGCAGGGGGCCCAGGTTCGATTCCCTCCTCACTGGTCAGGGAACTAAGCTCCTGCAAGCCGCACGGCGTGGCCAAAAAAAAAAAAAAAAAAAAAAAATAGAATGGATGAAATAACATTAAAATTATTTGCTTTAAGAAACATGCCAACAAGAGTGCCTGACACAAAGAATATACTCAATACATTTTAACAATTATTAGTCCCTGACTAACCCAGCCCACGGTTTTCTCTCCTTTGTTGACCTCCCTGGAGTGCCCGTGAGTGTACTTCACTCAAACGGAGCTTGTACTGGTTACGATTCTTACAACGCGCCAGGCCCTGTGAAAAGAGCTTTACAATTTCAACATCTTGTACATCCTCACACCTCACTCCAACCCTTTGAGGTGGAGACTATTTTTATCCCCATTTTCTAGATGAGAAGAATGAGGTATGGAGAGGTTAGCAAAGCTGCCTAAGGTCACACAGTTCATGGGTGGAGGAACCAGATACAAATCCAGGTCTGTCCCCCGCCGAAGCCCACAGTTTTCCACTTCATCACGATCTCTTACAATTAGCATGTGACCATTGCAAACATGTTAACTTTCCCAAGGAATTGATCAGAAAACAAAGTTTCCAGTTAGTCTCCCTTTCCTGGTGAGGCCTGTCGGCTGTGAGGGCAGGGGGAAGGGTGGTAACAGGCAGTCCCAGCTTCTAATCACCGTGTTCAGTGCCCTGCCGATGAGGGAGTCATTCATTCATTTATTCATCCTACTATTTACTGAGCGCCTACCATGTGTCCAGTACTGTGCTAAGGGACATGCATTGTCCCGTCTCATCCTCATAACCAACCTATGAAGTCTATGAAGTTGGTTCTACTATTATTCCCATTTTATAGAAGGATAAGCTGAGGCTTGGAGAGGTTAATTACCTCTCCGGAGTAGTGCAGGTCGAAAGTCCCAGGGCAGGATTCTGAGTCCAGGTCCATCTAACTTAAGAGTCCTTACAAACATGGCGACACCCAGTCACGGATGAGCACGAGTAACACAGACCCCAGATCAGCTCTCTGTGCCCCTGATGTGACACCAGCCTGTAGATAACAGCCTCACGGCTGAATTTCCTATTTGACCTTAGGAGGAGGTGCAAATGAGTCCTGTGGGTGACAGAAGACGTGAGAGTATCTTGTGCCCCACACCACCCAAGCATCTGCCAGGGTGGTGATAAGCTTGGTGAGCTGGGGGCAGCAGAAAGCCGAGAGGAGACATCACAGCCTCCCAGACAGAGATGTTTATCTGCCACGTCTTCCCCCACCCTTGGTCACAAGACTGGGGCTGGATAAGGGGGAGGGGGAGGTCCCAGTGCCACTTTCTGATTGCTCATTCTCTCTCAACACGAGGGAGATGCGTGTCATCATACCGTGACTCTGACTTCCAGAAACGTCCTTCCCACCCAAATCACCAGCTGCCCGTAGAGCACCAAAAGCCACTGGCGACAGGCCAACAATCCTGCCATCCTGTTCCCCACTTCAAAGCCCATCTGTCTGGCTTTGAAGTCACAACAAGATGACTTGTGGCTCTCACACCACCCTCGAGGCCAGAGCACCACCAGCGTGAGCATTTTTAATCACACCAAATGCCGCCATCATGGCGGCCACACTAGCAGAGCCGAGTTGAATCAGACTCTTCTCATCACACTTACGGTTACCATGACACAGCCCCCAAAGCAGGGAGGAGAGAAAAAAAGAAGATTTGTACCCAGAATAGATGCTGGTAAGGAGCTGAAGTTGTTCTTGGGAGCCAAAATGAGCCAATACAGAGTTCCGTACAGGAGCACACGTTTCCGAACACGGTGAGTCAGGAGGAGCCCTGCTGGGGGTTGGGGTCGTGTGTGCGGTGGCAGTCGATGGGCTCCCCACGCCCCAGGAGGCAGGGCACAGGGTCCAGGCTGACAGTCCACATGAGAATCAGCCATGTGGACCCTGGCGGGGCCTGCTGTCTGGACGGCCACGAGCCTGGGTCTGATTCTGTCCTCCCCTCCCCCCCGGCCGAGGTGGCCCACGGTCCACACCTGTGTGACTCTTGGCCCTTCCAGCCTTCTCTAAACAACGGTCCACACGTGCCAGCTCCAGAGCCTCTTCACTTACTCTCCCCTTGATCCCTGCATCTGGTCCCCACTCCACTCCCGCATCTCTGAAAAGGTTTAGGGGCTCTGAATGCTGTCTGCCAAGAGGACACCGCAATGGTTCCACTGGAAGACGAGTCATTGACCTGGCTTTTGGGGACCCCCTTAATGCCACTGAACCAACAGACAAAAAGGAGTTACTCCACAAGCTGGAGTGATTGATCCTAGTTACCAAGGAGAAATTGGGTTGCTGGTATACAATAAAGGCCAGGAAGATAATTTCTGGAATCAGAGGATTCTCTCAGGTACCTCTTAGAACTTCCATGCCCCAAAGTAAGGGTTAATGAAAAACTACAGGAACCGAGAAAAGAAAAGGCAGGACAACCGAGGATTCAGATCCTTCAGGAATCAAGGTTTGGGTCACTCCACCAGGTAAAAGAATCCTGCCCTGCTGAGGTTCCAGCTGAGTGCAGAGGAGATACAGGATGGGAAATGGGAGAAGGAAGCCGGAGAGCAAACGTGGTCTTGTGAACAAATATAGAAATGAGAACTATAGCAGTTTTGCATGTTTTCTATTTACTTGATATAGACGTGTGTTTATTTGTACATGGTAACACTTTTCTTCTTTTTCCTTCATCTTCCCACTATTTATATTTTATATACAAGTTGTTAGAAGTTAACGTTACAATTTAGTCTTTAGGTAACAGAATATTCAGTGAGACTGTGACTGAACCTGGGGCGCTGCTCATGTAGACAGTGATTGATACAATAAGTGCTGGGACGCCTCATTTGGGAGACAGGGTAAGAACGGGAAGCAGGGTGGCAGTGTCTTGGTAGGTAGAAATACAACTATTGGGTCGTTGTAGGGGAGCTCACATGTGTGTAAAAGGGGGCAGATGGAAGCTGTGCAGCCCAAGCAGCAGACTGTGCCAGTTAGTTTATTCACCCTTCATTGCCTGCTCTGTGAAAACGAAGCTAGGCCCCTTAAATATGTCCCCTTTGCCAGCTGGCATGACATCAAACTCCCTCAGTAGAGGGCACTGGAGAGACACTGAAGGAGGAGGAGTTTTCTTTCCTAGAACCAGTGTGCTCTCTTGAAGGATTTCTGCATCGTATACAACTTGTCCAGCAGTCAGATCCTGCTGCCCCTGGGGCTCCCCTAGTGGCCAGGCCTGTCGAGTCACAGCTTCTCCAGTGCCTGGCCTGCAGCAAGGGTGCTTCCCCAGCACCTGGCTCCAGCAGTGCTCGACAGTCACGAGCAGCCAGCAGCTTCACCCGATACTCCTTTTGGGTAGTTTAGTAGCATTGTGCCCCCAGCAAGATACTTCCTCATGAACAACTTTCCTTGGGACCCAAAAGGATGGACTTCCAGTGAGTTCCGGGGGGCAGGTTTCCAGCAAGTCCTGCCAACATGGCACCACAGTGACTTCTCTGTCATCCAGGGAGCCAGGGGCATCAAGGTCAGGTTCTCAGCCCTGGGGGCCTCTTCCTTGGGCGCCCCATGGCAACCCTGGGTGTAGTTACTGTTCTCATATATGCTATTTCTGTGTTCTTTGCAGATCTTTTTACTTCTTATCAGCCAATCTCTCAATACTCCAATCTCCTGTTGTCATTAGTAAGTCTTTATATTAAACTTTGCCTGTTCAAATCACTATGTGGCTCCTGTCTCCTGAATCGGCCCTGACAGATACAGTCACCCACGGCTTCAAAGGGCCTTTTTCCATCCTTGGCGTCCTTGAGCTCAATTCAGCCTCCTTGCCGGCTAATCATTCCCTGCTTCAAGCACTCACTCAGCAATCCTTCATTGAGTGTCATTGCCAAGCTGGGCACTGGGGTGGACAGGAGACCCCTGCAAGTTCACAAACAAGGGGATTCTCTGGCTCCCTCTGCCCCCTTGGCTCCAAGCTCTTGGCCCTCGCGCCCCTCCGCTCTTTCTCCTGGCTCGCTGGGGTCTTGCTCTCACTGCTGCCCAGTGGGCACCCCTCTCGGGTCCCGCTGTGATCCAGCTGTACTCTAGATTCTCCTCTGCTGAGATACCTGGGCTTAAATGAGTGCAGACTTCCTACTGCAAGGCCTCCAACTTTATTCTCTGGACATCCCCACCTGGATGACTTGCAGTTACCTAAAACCCTACTCTTCTAGAACCAGATGCTTCATGTTTCCTGTGGCTCCTCTCTCTACGTGGAGGTGGCAGCACCTTCCCCTCAGCTGCCAAAGCCCAAAACCCCGCAGAGAACTCAGGTCCCACCTGCCCCCTCAGTCCCCACATTGCACCGGGCACCTGATCCTCGGGCCCCTATTCTCCACCCCTGCCCTCCAGGCCCTCGGGACCACAGGTCTAGACCTTGGCAGTTACCCTGTAACGCGTCTCACCGCCTCTGGTGTCCCTCTCTCCCACCCCAGCCTCTCGGCACAACTCCGTGAATGTACTACAAACCATCGAACTGCATAGTTTAAACGGGCGAATTGTAGGGTATGTGAATCATATCTCGACAAAGCTGTTATTTTTAAAAACCCGATGATGCCAGTGATTTTCACACACTGTAAGATCTGAACTCTGGTCTGGTCCTACACTGCTGGCTCTCCGAGTCTGGCCTCAGCCTACTGCTCTGACCTGGCCCCCACCTCGCCTAGCTGACTCTATCATTCCAGGCCCCCAGCTCACATCCCCTGTTCCCACATGCTTGTGTCTACGATCACAGCATTCTCTCCTCCACGAGGGGGGGCTCCTTCCAGAGGGCCCCCAGCCCCCTTCCCCACCCCTCAGGACCCCCACCCCCTACCGCTCCTCCTCAACCACCCTCCCAGGGGTCTTTAACCAGTTTGTTGTGTAGTCATTTGGCTTTTCTCGTGTAGACGGATGTGTGTGTTTTCTGAAACAGATGAGGTCAGAGTCATGTCCTGCACCCTGCTCTTCTGCCACCAGCCCTCCCTGGTCTCCCTGTTCCGCCTGACCCCTGAGGCAGAGAGGAGGGGGTGAAATCACTCCCTGGCAGCCGCAACATCGCCAGCACGGCGCTGCGGTGCCTCGAGGGACCCCCCACAAGCCCATTCTAGGGGTCGCTTGCCAGAGCTCCCCAAGGCAGTGCGCCAACGGGAAGGGCCCTGCTCCACCTGCCCCAGGCCAGGACGTGCGCCTGCTACGGGGTCCGCAGGCTCAGCCAGCCCCCAGATGCCCAGGGTGCCGGGGGTTGTGAGGGACCTAGGTCAGGGTGTCTGTGAACCATGGGAAGCGGGGACAGCCGGCCTCCCACCCGCCCAGGCCTTTGGAAGCTGGTCCCCGGCTTGCCTGGGACCACTCTCTCCTCACACCATCTGTGCGATGCTTCCCCGCCCGCACCTTTTCACACTCCTCCCAGGCCACAGAGCTGACCCCCTCCCGGGCCCAAACCAGGAAGTCCCCCAAAGAGTCTTCAGGGTCTGGGAGCTGCCGCTGCATGAAAGAACCCACTGCTGTCAGAACCACCTGCTGCTCCCTGGGTTGCTTTCTCCTCACTCTGCCCCAACCGAAACCAAACCACTTGCAGGGGGAAAGGGGGCCCGAGAGGAGGAAGAACCCAGGGTTCTGGGTAGCACATGCCAGAATCACTAGCCTCTGGCCCGGGGGCCCTGGTGCAGTTCATCCACCCCTTCAGCCCTAAGGGGGCTCAGCCGGAACCCACCTCAAACCTCTGCCGCTCAGACGCAGGCCACACTTTACCAAACCGCACAATGAGAGTCCTTACTCCTGAGCCTATTTTAAGATATGAGAGAATCTGAGTCGAGTGTTTAGCATGATACCTGGCACATGGTAGGCGCTCAATAAATATGAATTTTTTTAAAAAGTACGTCATTCACAGATGTAGAGAACACACGTATGGACACCAAGGGGGGAAAGCAGCAGGGGTGGGGGTGGGATGAATTGGGAGACTGGGATTGACATAGCTACACTAATATGTATAAAATGGATAACTAATAAGAACCTGCTGTATAAAAAAATAAATAAAATTAAATGCAAAAATTCAAAAAGAAAAAAGTATGTCATTAATTAGGGTGAAAGGCCAGTAAAGTGTCCTTAAGAAACCTAGACTCTCACTTCAGACAACGCCCAGGAATGGCTCTCGCTGGCTCCTGAACGGCTGCTGTGGCCTGACCCAGTGTCCTCTCTCCCAGCTAATGCCGCGAGGCCTCCCCTAATCCCCCAGCGCAAGGGCCTTCGCAACCAGAATAAATAACCTCTTTACCAGCACCCTTAACCTGCCACTGTGGCCTCAGGGGTCAGAGGCACACACAGAGACACAGACACAGACCCACACGGGCGCACTCACATACACAGACACATGCAGAAAGACATGTTTGTGTGCGCAAACACACACACACACACACACACACACACACACACAGGCAGGCTCCAGGAACCTGAAGCAGGAGGATCCCAGGCGAGGCCTCCCCGCATACGCGTCGCACATTTCACCTAAAGTGTGGGCCAAAGAGGCATTTGGAAACCAGCTTGGGAACCTCATAACCATTCATAACATTGTTCTGAGAGAAAATACAAAACATTGCCCTACAAACAAACATTTGCAGTAGAATTCCTCCAAGAGCTAGGAATTGCCTGTGCTAGAGAACTAACGGAGCAAGAAGAAACAAACCACATAAGCTCTGTTTGCCTCTGCAAAACTAATACCAATTACAAAAACGTTACGTGAACTGCTCACCACTTACACCTAATTAGCATGCAGCACAATTCTGCACCATTAAGGGCATGCCGGGTTAATCGCGCTGTACATTCCGTGTGGTTGCACCACCGCACCCTCGGTCCACACACACCAGCTTCCAGACGGTGCCCCTGTGACAGGGGTACAAGCGCAGGTCTGTACCAACCAGGGAAACACTGGTTTCCGCACTCGAGTTGACAGTGGTCCCCACCCACCCTACCCCCAGCCAGGCACAGCCTGACTCCGGCCCAGGCCTTCTCGCCAATGCCACCTCCTCGGGAGCCCCCGCTGAGGAGCTAGCTTCCCACCCAGCCTCCTCCGGAGAGCAGAGATGCCTCCAAGGTCTCCCCGTGGCCATGGCTGCATGTCACAGGGGCCACAAAACAGCCCAATGGCCACCACGTGTGCCCGATCACAGAGGAAGCTGGCCTCCCCATCCAGACCGAGGTCACCCTGAGATCATCTCCCAGACTCCACTAGGGCCCTGCACCCCTTTCTCTGGCACAGAAGCCAGCTACTGGGCAAGGTCCTAGCCGTGGTCCGCCCAGGCCCTGGATGGGTCAGGGCTTCTCCCTCCCTCGTCCTCTGCTCTCCACACAGCCATGGGCAGCTCTGCACAGACCCGACCCTCCCCTCCATTAAAAAGAGACAAGGAACTGACCTCCTCCCCTAGTTCCCATTTAGCTCAGCAGATGCTCTTCAAATACACTGGGGTGACCCAGGTTTGGGGAACAAGAGAGTCAATGGAACATGATAAGTGGAGCTTCCCAGGAACATGGAACTCAAAACCCACTGGGGGGGTCAGGCCTCTCGGGAGGCAAAGAGCAAGAGGAAACTTGGCATGTGAGACAGGGGAAGAGGGGCGTGCGCGGTGGGGGGCTGTGCCTCTTCAGCGCCAGACAGGGACCAGGCACAGCTAAATTTTAATCCGCAAATACCAGCGAGGCCAACTGTAGAAGGATTCTTTTAAAAGACACGTGACATAAAATATCCAAGTTTAGGGCAAGAAGCAGTGTTTGAAACAAACAAACAAATGACACAAGTCTGGAAGGTTGTCTCCACTTTGCAGACGGCAAAATTGAGGCTAAGAGAGGTTAAGTGATCTTCCTGAGGAGGACTCAGTTAGGAGATGGCAGGGCCAAGGTGAAACCACTGTCTGTTCAGCACCGAGCCTGGTGGCCCTGGCACAATGCCACGCCGCCCTCTTGCCTCTGCCCGGGTTCAGTGATGCTGACCTGATTCACGCCATTTTTCTAGAAATTCTTTGGAAACAGCTCTTCCTGTGACACACAAAAGACTTATATGCCTACTTTAGAGAAACAGTTTTTGTTTCTTTTCTGTTTGTTTACCAGAACTGCTGTGCCCATCTTATCCCCTCCTACACTGGCAGACCTGCCTCTAAACCCAGGGCGGATGGCAACTTTGCAATTCACATACCACTGTCAGAGGGTGATGACACTCACCCCAGGCTGTGCAGCGGGGAGTTGAGGAACAGGGTCTAGGCCTTGCAGCTCATCTTTCGGGGGAGCACCTGAGAAGCAGAAGCCCCTGCTCAAACCCCCCCCCAAACAACAGTATGCCCAATGTACGTGGTACAAACGCCTGGTTAAGTTACTTCCGTCCTTAAAAATCTGCAGGGATTGCTACCAGTTAGGGAGTAAAATGCGCCTGCCTTTCTAATCCATCACCTGGACCCTGCACCTTCCTGGGTCCCCACATCCAGGCCTGGTAACACAGGCCCTCCCTCTTCTGCAAGCCCGGCCCAGCCCAGGCTCCGCCTGCACAAATCCTAACCACCCTCGAGTCCCAACTCTAGCCCTGCCTCCCATGGGAAGATCTCTCCCAGACTCCCTCCAGCCGAGCCCTCTCAACGGATGGCACCTCCACCCACGCGGCGGGCTGAGCCAGCTCCCCTCACCCTCTCCATCACCCAGTCACTCCCACCTAAATGCCTCACAGAGCAGCCCTCCTCCACACCTGCACTGCGGCTCCCCTGGATTCCTGCACCAGGCTTCTGCCTGGGCTCCCCGACCCCAGCCTCAGCTGCCCAAGTTCTCCTCCTTGACGCCCCGGGATGATCTTCCTCAGACGCAAATATGGGCATGTTACTCCAAGGCCAACGCCGACGAATGGGTAACATCCTGGCCTTCCGTGGTCCAGCTCGGCCCAGCCCTCCGGCCTCACATCCCATGATCCCCCATATCCCATCACTCCCGCCACATCATGGGAGAAAATGCCCTGGACCACCTGGCTAACTACCCCCTACGCTTTGAGACTCAGCTCCAGCCTCACCTCCTTTAGAAACCCTTTCCTGCTCTTCCCTCCCCCCTTGAATGAGACGTCCCTTCTCTGAGCCCCCATAATGCTCCAGGTACACGCTGCAGAGCTCTCTCCACCCACCTACGATGTAATGGTCACCTTGCCAGACTCTCATCTCCCCTGCGGGGTCCTTGAGGACGAGCTCAGTCTCTTTTATCTTTGTAGCCAGTGCCCGACACGTAGTAGGTCTTTAATAAATGAATAGATAAACATTATCTGTGAATCTGAAGCAAGGGCCCTCTGGAGAGAAAACTCAAGAGCTGCCAGGCCTGCCAACTTGGGGCCCCAGCATATCACCACGCTATCTCAGAGTCCAGGCTGCACAGAGGGTGTTGACAAAAGAAAATGCAGAGGCAATTTCCCTGCCCCACTGGGCTTTCCAGCTGAGCTTCCAGTACCAGGCAGGCCCTCAGGCCACCACTAGTTGGGCTGGGAACCACAGGCCTGTGAGAGGATGGCAACAAGCACCACATTGTTGCTGGTAATAAAACCATTAGGAACCACTGCTGTGTGCCAGCTCCCAGGCCCGGCTGTGGTCAAGACCCTCCCATGCCTGTGGGCCAGGGGGCAGAGCCAGCCCTGCCAGCAGGCCCAGCAACCAGAGGAGAGGCCACTGCCTGCTCTGGACCCAAAGAGAGCAGAGGGCAGGAAGGGCGAGGGCCCAGGGCTTGGGGGACCTACTGGGTCCCCACTGGGCATGGACTCTCGGGAAACTGACAGGGGTACATCAAGATTCAAGGCCCAGAGATCAGATGGCCGGGGCTGGCCGGAGCACTCAGAGATCAACCAGCCAAATCGTGGCTTTACAAAGGAAGTGGAGGCCCTGCGACCCCTAAGGGGTGATGAGGATGACAGGCAACATTTGTGGGGTCTTGGAAGGTAAGGGGGCCTCCAATGGGGTCATCTCACCAGGTCCCCAGATTCACCCTCATGCAGCCCTGTCCTGACCCGACTCAGAGAAAAAGAACTCACACCTCCTGAGTACCTACTATGTGCTGGGCTCAGCGCTGACAGTTTTCACACAGTATTTCATTTGATTCAAGCAATACCAGCAAGATGTGAATGTGATTCTTATCCCTGATTCACAGATGAAAAACCTGCAGCTCAGAGACTTTTAGGTCCCTCTGTAGCTATGGTAGTAGCAGGGCTGAGATGCAAATCAAGGTCTGCCTGCCTCGCGGTCACTTCTTTGCACTGCACGTCTGTCCCCTAGCAGCCTGGGGCAGGGGGCGGTCTGCAGAGGGACCAGCTCTGGGCTTGCCTCCATGCTGCTGTCCTTTTATTTATCTTCCTGCCTCACTCCAGGGGCGGAGTGGGGCTGGGCTGGGCCAGAGAAGTCCACATACCCTTTCTCCTGTTGTCTTTACCAGGGGCAGCCTTAGAGGGCAAAGCAAGCTCCAAGATGGCACCCATGGACAGTGGCTGGGGGACGGGACTGTGGAAGGGGGAGGTTGGCACTGTTGCCAAGCAACAGGCAGAGGAATTTATATCTGCCCCTCCTCACCTCTCCACCCTGTCACCTGGGTCACTGCCACCTGCTCCTGGGCCTCCAGATCACAGAGGCGGGCACAGCTTGAGCCCACATGCCAGACAAGTTTCCCAGGCATCCCCTCCACCCCTGGAGGGGCCTCCTGAAGCCCCATTTTGTCCTCTCTGCATGTGGCTCCCCAGGCTATGCCAGGGCTGGGTCACCTGAGGTCCATACCGAGACCATTTGGGTCACAACAGTAACGAGATTGAAGCCTTCAGGGAAGATCCTCAATGATTTGTTTCCCATCCTGGGTCAGAACTGAGAGTTTCCAGTCACCGTCCTATAAAGCGAACTTGGTCTGCTGCCCTGGAGTGAACCGGGGTGCTGCCAGCTGCCTGTTTTCCACTCTCACCCAATCCCTACCAGGCCAGGCCTTCGCTTGGAGACCTCAGGGTCTGCAATAAATCTCCCTGCAACCTTTCCAGAAAAGACAAGTACCTGAGTAGCCCCACCCTTTGCTGTCAGTCTCCAAGCCAGTTTCGTATCCATTATAAAAGAGTCCACCCTTCCAGCCCAAGGGTGACTCAAATTTTTATAAGTTCTTATCCAGAAGCTTTAAAAGTGTGGTTTTATTTTTGTTGTGGTCATTAAGAAAGGAATGCATGCGCCTTTATATTTTTGCAAAGGTTACGAAAGTGTACAAAGTAAAGTGGCAAGGCCTCTGCTGACACGTTTGCTGGGTTATCCTTCCAGAACGACTTTTTCTAAGCATTTGCTAGCCTATAAGTGTGCACACTGGCGTGTATTTTAAAGGAATTTTACGAAAATGAGATCACACTCTACACCATATCATGGACGTCTAACATGTCAGAATAGACACGCTTCCAATCTCATTTCAAAGCCACTGGGAGAATCCGATTAGATTCCTCTTTATCCACAAATTTAGGTATCCTTTCAGAATCTACAAAATTAATCACAAAGGACCATTCCTCAAGAAGCCCCTTGCCAACAGGTTCTGCTTGCTGGAGTGCCAGAGGATCCCAGCCGCCTGGCATGGGCCCGAGCGCCCTCGCCTGCCCCTCCTGGTGTCCTCTGGGGAACCTCTGAGGGAAGGCAGGCTCCCAGGTCCCCCAGCCTCCCAGCCCAGGCGTTCCCGGACATTCACCATGATAGGGCCCACATTCGACCCATGGCTCAGTAAGCCACAGATCTGACCCCACCGTCCCATAATGTCCCCTCTGAGCATCTTTTAACCTTTTCAAGGAAGGACCGCTGGCACACTGGGCTCTAGCTGATCTATTAGGTCTGGAACATCTTCCCCACTGACCCCTGGATCCGTCCACATAGCCGCAAAGCAGGAAGAGCACTAGATTAGGAGTCAGGACACCCGAGTTCCAGCCCTCCAGTTACAAGCTGCGAGAGGTGGTCCTCCATCCCCTCTGTACACCCAAACGGGGGCAGCTAACAACTGCTCAGAATTAAAAATGGCCTTGACATTTGAAACAGAAACAGAGAGGGAAGATCAATAAGGATGACAGTGAGCAGGGCCATGACCTCAGGAAAGAGAAAATAGGAATCTGATTGCAGATGTAAATAAGGCTGGGAAACCTTGGAGGTCAGAGGGGACCAGAGCAGGATGGGAGTTGGCATTGCTGAGCTACAGTTGCAAAAATTTTTTCATTCCCTGCTGGGATGCAGCTAGGAAAGCCCCAGGTGTCCACACCTCCTCCCCCTGTCGCTGTCCTCCAGACAGGCCTGCTATGTGATCAGCAAGGGAGATGTGGCCTGGCGGGCCCTGCCCACTTGCTGTCCTTGCCGGGGCCTGTCAGGCACCTGCAGCCACACCTAGGGGCATGGCTGCCAGCCCGGGCACCTCCCCTCCAAGCTGGGGGCTCAGTTCAGCTGCACATGGAGGAGGGAGGGAAGAGGGCAGGGTGGAGTCAGGGTCTGCTGACGTCCCCTTTCGCTGTGCTTGCAGCCCTTACAGGAATGTTCTGGAGGCTGGGGTGCCTCGGCCTGGGGAAGGGGATGCACAAACGGGGCACGGAGACCTCTGGGAGGCCAGGCCAGGGACCCTCCTCCGCCCATTCACATCATGATTGCCATCACTGACAGAGACCCTGCCCCGCTGGCGTTCCCCTTAATGGTCACGACCCCCCAGGGTTGGTGTAATTTAAACCCTGCTCTGTTTCCCTCCAAGTCTGAGTTCTTAAGCTCTAGTCTACAGAATATAAAGGAATCAAGATCCTATACCAAATGACCTCAGCCGGCCCCTTCCCCTCCCTCCCTTTCGTCCCTCAGTCTCCCCTGCCGTCCCTCACAGCCACAAGCAGGGAAGTTCTAGGCGATTCTCCACAGGCCACACGGAAGTTACAGAGCACAGGGGCCCACTCCCCTCAAATCAGCGTGGGGCCTCAGGCTGGCCTCCGAGGCCCTGTTCACCGCCCTGGAGTCTCCGCCACACTCCAGCCACCCTATCCCCGACAGCCTGGCTTCCTCTCCTTGGTCTGGAAGCCCCATCTCTGTGTTCTGAGGATCATCACAGGAGCCACCTCCTCCAAGAAGCCTCTCCTGATCCCTCCAGTTGGTTGTGACCTCACTGTCCTTTGAGCGTTTTATTTCTCCCTCTCCCTCGACCTTGGTCTGTGGTCATTAATTAGTTGGGCACACCCTAAACTCACCGTGTGTCCCCTCAAAGCTCAGCACAGGGTCTTGCCCAGCAAGACCCTGGTACAGGGCAACAAACAGACTGCACTCAGGACAGAATCCGAATAAAGAGCTGAAACTGTAGCACAAGGGGTTTAAGGTGGATACAAAGACAACCTGTTGACAGTGCGATCTGTTAAACTCTGGAACGGACTCCTAAACGGCACTGAGGAGCCTCCCACCTCCGAAGATTTTTCAGTCAGAATCAGCACTTTCCTCATCTGTCCAAGATTTTGCAAGAAAGGCAGGAAGGTGGACAAGACTTCACAGAGCACTTCCTGCAGTGCCAGGCCACGCGAGCCGCCCAAATGATGACGCTACTCACGCTAACGCTGAGCACCCGCACTCTGCTAAGAGCGGAACCGGCATTATCTCAGCTAATCCTTACAACAACCTATGTGTAGCGCCTGGTCTTGTTTCCACGTTACAGGTGAGGAAACTTGGAGGCTCACAGAAATTGCGCTACCCCAGATCCCACAACTGTGAAGCGTCCGAACGCCGCTCCTTCTGATTCCGGGGCCCTCCGTTCGGCTGCCTTGAGACAGGCTCATGTGCAAGCTCATGTCCAGGCTCTCTGTCCCCACGCGGCTACACGCCGCGTACACAGAAATATGCAGACACACGTGCACCACACCCTGGCTTGCCCACACACTTAGCCAAGGGGAGGCAGGCTTGGAGACACACACGCGAATCTCCAACACTGCACGGATCTCGGATTTGGTACGTTTTTCTTGAGGGAAGAGAGTCCAAGAGAGAAATGACTGAAAACAAGCCCTCAAGATCTGAGTGGAAAGGAATCTGGCGCCTTTCGTTTACTATTAAAGCCCCGCTCAGGAGCGGCAGAATGCACAGGCCCACAGAGACGCCCGGCCTCCAAGGGCAGTCGGGCTCCTGGCCGGCACTACCATCCATTAGACACCAGAATGGAAGTGGAAACAATTCCCACAGGCCGTTCCGTGGCCCTAACTGTTGCCTGTCCCCAAGCTAGAGGCCAGAGACACACTCAACTATCCATGGGGCATGGGATGGGGGAAGAGGACACGGGCACCAAGTCAGGGACCCCAGGCTCAAGAGAGTGGAAGGTGGCAGGAAGCGCCGAGGGAGGGGAACATGTGACAGGCACACAGTTGGCCCTTCCGGCCTTGGGCTCTGGGTAGCACTCCCAGCCCTGGAAGAAATCGGGCCTGGCTCCACAACCAAACAGTCCCCAACCCAGCTCCGGGTGTTCTCAGAGCTTCAAGTTCTCTTTCAACCCTAAACTCTAGGGCTTGGATTCTAATGGTAAGGTTTCAGGCCGAGGATGGCCATTAGAGAGCTGGCAAGACTGCTCTCGGAGTCCCCTTTCTATCTGGTTCCCACAAAAAGGAGCCCTGATGGAATCCGGGAAAGAATTTAGGTTTTTCAGGAGGGCTTGAGCCTAAGGAACTGGCTTGTAAGTAGGCGATGGCTATTCGGGGAAGGCAGAGCAGCAGCAAGCAGTAGAGAGCTGGGCCACCAAACCTGCCACTCGGGGGAGGACAGGGGCTCAAACACAGATGTCCAGCAGACACTCGTGGAAACCCCACAGAATGTCTGATGGGGGACCAGAGGTGGCCAGGGCAAGGTCCCGTGGAGACCACAAACTGAGAGGAGAGACCAACACACAGCGCAGGAGCCCGGGAGAGCTGGAGCAGGAGACAGTCTAAGCTGCCCAGAGGGCAGGCCTGGCCCCGCTTCTTCCCAGCCAGGTCACCCGGGGCAAGTATTTTATAGCTTGTCTGTCTCCCTTGCAGGCTTTTTCAGAGGCCCAACGGCGGTGATGTGTGACTGTGCTAGGAAAAGCACTGGGAGCATCTCTGGTTCTAGTGAGATAGATGACTCTGGGTGGGCTCCTGGATGGGGGCTGGTCACCAGAGAGACCAAGAAAGGATGAGAAGCTTGGAGTTTCAGCTTCAAGAAGGTCCATAGGAACTCAGGAGCTTACCGCAAACCGGACTCAGGGAGGAAACCTCAGAAATTACGCACACACACAAGTGTACACGTAAACCTACAGAAGGACACACACGTGAGAAGGCTTAACCAGAGGCTTCACTTTTACACTCCCTGTGGAGTCAGACGTGACAAACCTGTCTCCTGAAGGGCCCTCACTCCTCACCCCACCCTCTCCTTTCAAAGGCCCAGCCCCCAGGAGGCCCTGCTCTCACTCAGGCCTCCTCTCCTTGGAAGCCATTCCTGATTATCTCTGTGAGGCGAGACCACCCCGCCCCCACTCCTGGGTCTGAAATTCCACCACTAGAATCAGAGCCATAGAATTTAAAAGCTGGAATGGACCTTCAAGCTGCAGTCCAACCCTCACCCCGCAGAGGAATCCCGTCCGCAGACACCCTGACACATGGGATGGCTGTCCTCTTCTCTGCTTCTCCAGTGCCGGGGTGGGGGGGGGCGGGGGGCAGCCCTTGCACTGTGGACCACACTCCTTGAGTCTAGAAGGAATTCACCTTCTCTAAGGTCGGCTTCCTGTTGCAGGCCCACAAGCCTGGGAAGGAGGACAAGGAGAGCCTTGGTCCACCCAAGCCAGGAAGTGTGCATTTGATGAGTAGCTGAAGACAAGCCCCAAGGAGCTGGACAAGAGGCTGGAGAGGGAGCCAGGGCCCAGAGGAGTGGTGCCCGGGAAGGGAGGCGGGCAGGTGCCAGACCCGCCACACAAGTTTGCCTGGGCCACTGACTGCGTGCAGCACATGTGCACACATGCACACACACGCACACAGACTCACGCTTTCACAGAGCTCCCTGTCAAACAGCCCAACCAGGGCCTCAACAGGACCTGGAGGCAGAGGGGGACCACCTCGCCCCAGCAACCTAGCAGGAACTCCTAACAGCCCAAGCCTCCAAACCCAGGCAGCTCAGGAAACCACCAGGAAACGACCCCTGCCAGCAGAGGGGGCAGCCCAAAGAGGGTCCGCCTGACAGCTGGGCTCCCCAAATCCCAGAGGCCAGTCCTAGCTCTCCAGCATCGCCCAAGGAGAAAAGCTTCCCCGGCTGCAGCTGTCACATCTGCCTGGGAGGGAGGAGGCACAGCGGAGCAGCACCTGATCCCAGGATCCCTTCGCAGCCCGCCAGCCCAGGAGGCCGGTTCAGCGCTGGCAGCCCAGGGTGAAACATGAAGACTGAACAGTCCCCCAGGGATGGTGATGGCAGTCTCTGGGCACGGCAGCAAGGGGCAAGCTGGGTCACAGGGCGGCCGGCTCTTCTCCTGCAGCCTTCTGTCCCTTCTGGTTTGGAAGGGGGCGAGCTGTGTGACTCTGGGGCCCGGGCCCTTCCTCCCTGCCTGACACAGGCCAGAGCTGCCCAGCTGGGTCCAGGACGCCATCTTGGGTCAAGGTGCAACCACAGGGGGCTCCTCTCGCGAGCTGGGGAAGAGAGCCCCTGAGAACCAGTGAGCCCCTCACTCCCCACCCAAGGGGCCAACACCTACTCAACTGCCTTTGCACTGGAGAGTGGAGGAAGGACAGAAGGGATGCAGAGAAACGGGGGAACTAATGGGGGTGAGAGGGAAGGGAGTGGGTGCCCCCAAGAAGGGAGCCTCCAGGAAAGCGAAAAGCAGTTTGGCAGCCAGAGGGCCGCGGGCCCCAGCGATGGGGGGCTGGGGGAGGCCAGGGGCGGGCCCTGGACCCTTGCCAGCTCCGTCTGAGCCGAGGGGGAGGGAGGAGGGAGGGGGAGGGGAGCTGGGGTGAGGGCGGGACACGGACCGAGGCCGCCTGCGGCTCGGAAGCTTGGGGTCTCCCGGGGCGCTGGGACGTGGGGCCGAAGACCCCGATCCGCAGCCTCGGCGAGGCCTCGTCCTTCACCGTGCGGATGCGAAGCTTTCAAGGACACGTCTGCACCGGCCCAGCGGGGGTGCGTGTGCGTGAGTGTGTCCGCGTGCGTGTTGAGTGTGTGCAGGGGGGTGGGTGCTGCTGCAGGGGGCGACCCAGGGCTTCCCCACCAGCCACGCTCCGGGCCCAGGCCCTGCGGCTCCCACCCCTGCGTTTTCCGGCCCCCGCGGCCCCGGCCCGGGATCTTCGCCCGCCCCCGCCCCGCCCCCACACTGCGGCGCCGCCACCACCGCCGCCGCCGCCGCCACCGCCGCCGCCGCCGCCGCCGCCGCCGCCCCGGCTCCCACGGCCCCCACGGCCCGCGGCGGGGGCAGGGAGGAGCCAGGCACGACGTCCCCCCCGCGCGCCACCCGACTCTCCGCGGAGAGGTGTGCCCCCCAAGTGGCACTCTCCCCACCCCCGCAGCCCCTCCCAGATCCGCTGGCACCCCGCTCCCCCAGCCACAGGTGGCCGGAGGAAGATCGCTGCGCAGCGTTCCCCGGTCCGGCCCCCAGATCACCCCTCGGCCCGCCCCCGGGGGCCTCCCGGGTCCCCCGCCCCGCCGGGCCGAGGAGGGCCGGGAGCCGGGGGGAGGGGCGGGGGGCCGGGTCGTGCCAGGCTGCCATTTTCTGCCGCCACCGCGGAGCCTGCGCGGGGCCGGGCCCCCGCCCCCCTCCCCCGCTCCCTGCGGGCCGCGGCGGGAGCCGATTATTCCGGGTCGGGGTCCGCGCCCTCCGGCGTCCCGGCCGCAGGCCCCAGGTTGGGCCCCGGGGCGGGGGCAGGGCCCGGAAGGCGGGGGCGGCCAGGCCGGGGCCCCTGCGGCAGCGCCTAGCGGGGCACCGCGGCTGAGGCCGGCGGCGGAGGAGGCCCCCCGCGGCATTGTATAGACTTGAACTTGAGCCCGGAGCCGGGCGGGGGCGCGGAGGGGGCTACGCGCCGGGAGCTGGCGGGACGGGAGGGGGCGCCTGTGGAGCCCGCGGGGACATAAACAAACCCTCAAATCCCCCGCGCCGCCCCGGCCAGCCCGGCCCGCCGTCGCCGCCCGCAGCCCTGGCTCCGCGAGCGCCCGGCGCCGAGTTGCGGGGGTCCGGGAGCGTGCCCCGAGCCGGGCACTGCCCGCCGCCGTGGCCCCCGCCCGGCTCCCCTCCTCCCCGCCCGCCTCCGGGCCGGCCTCCCGGGCCGCCAGCAGCGGCGCTCATTACCGTGTGGCCGGTGGGGTCGGGCCGGCCCGGCTGCGCGCCCTAGTGCCGCGGCGCCGCGTCCCGGCTCGTCCTCTGCTCTCGCCGCCGCCGCCGCCGCCGCCCGCGCGCCCTCCCTCCCTCCCTCCCGGCCCGCCTGCCTGCCTCGCTCGCTCCCTCCCTCCGCTCGCTGTCGCGCTCCCTCTCTCCGCCTCCTCCGCCGGGTCCCCCCCCTCCCACCCCTTCTCTCCGCCTTCCTCCTTCCCTCCCTCCGGCCGCCCGCGGGCCCAGGCCTCCGCCCGCTGCTCGCCCCCCGCGGCCGCGCTGGCCCCGGCCCTGGCGCTGCGGAGCCGGCCCGGGAGGCAGCGCCGACTTGGGGGCCCCGGGGCGCCGCGACGGGAGCGGCCTGGGCGCGCGGCCGGTCCTAGCGCCCTCGGCCCGACTTCCCGGCCTCTACGCCCCCGCTGGAAGGGGGGGTTCGCCGCACGCTGCGGGTCGGAGGGCCGGACCTCGCTGCGCCCCGACCCTGCGCTGGGCCCGGGAACCCCGCCTCGGCCGCTCTCCCGGTCACTCCGCCGGGGGCCTGCGGCAGCCCTCCCCCCGCGGGGCGCCCCGCTACCTGGAGCTGCCTCTGCGCTGGGTCCCCACATCCAGCACTGGCCGCAGGGACAGCGGCCCCTCCTCTCCCGCGGCCGGTGTCAAGTGCCTCCCCCCGGCAGCCCGCGGAGCCCCCGGCGGTCTTCGCCCTGCAGTTCTCCCGACCTCCACCAGAGCCCACTGCTCTCTGCCTGCCTCAGCACTGGGGCTGGGGACAGCAGCGCCGGCCCATCCGCGCCGCAAGCCCCACGCCACCCGCCACCCCCGCCAGGTGCCGCCGCCGAGTGGAGGCCGGCCCGCTCAACAGGACCAAGGTCGGGGCGCCAGGCTATCGAGGCCGTCTGGGAGGCTCGAGCACTTCTATAGGATGAGCCCCCTTGAAGGGAGTGAGTTCCCCGTACCTTGAGGTGTCCAAGTAGAGTTGAGTGTCCTCAGTTGGTCAGTGGAAGACTGAAAGATTTCATGGCTCGGGGGTGGAACTAAATGACATTGAAGATCCCTTCCAGCTCTAAGATCTGTGCACACACCTACACTCCGCCCTCATGCTTACTCACCCCTTTGCGGCGAGGGTTGTTCTCATTTCCCATAGAGTTCCCAGGGCTCCAGGTTTCTGACTCGGGGCATCTCTGTCTACTTTCATCAGCACAGCCACTCCTTTGCTCATCGCTCTCCCAACTGCCACCGCTAGGGCTTGGTCCTGGGACCCCTGACTCCCCAGTCTGGCTCCTTTCTTCTGCCTGTACCTCCACCAGTCATCTGCCACTGTGTACCCCCATTCCACCCAGTGCTTCAGCTACATGGCAGTGCCCTGAGCTCCCTGTCCCAGGACATGGTGTGCTCCCTTCCCCAGGCACCAACCATCCCACTTATGGACACCCAGGCCCTCACTGCTGAAAGCAGTCGTACTTTTCCCTCCACCGCCACCAACTTCAACCCTCCAGGGGTCACAGGAACAGTTACCTAACTCTTTGGGACACAGAGCTGACCTTTCATCCGAGAGATTTCCTTCCAGAAGTCCTCTAATGCTTCCAGGTCCTTCAGTCTGCCCACTCCCCGTGCCCCAAGGTCAGAGGCCGCTCTCGACACAGTTGTCCCAGCCTTTTTCCCTGTCACCCTCGCTCAAGTGGTCACCCCATGCTGCTGGTGATAGGCCATGCTATCCGTGGTCTCCACCTAGCCAGTTCCAGAGACTTGGGATGTTCCTTCCATGAGGACAGAGACCACCTCTGTCATCTCTGTAGCCCAGCACTTGGCACATAGTAGGTTCTCAATAAGCTTTGGATGAATGAATATGTGCATTGCAGGTTCTGTGCCACTTTGCTTTCAGCATCAAGATGGGCAACCACAGACATGCTAAAGTTTGGCCAACGGGAGGACCATGTTTAGAAAGATGGTTGCGATACCTCTTCGTTCCTTAAGGGCTTGTATGATACTGCCCGCAAATAGCAGCGATAGTTTACTGAGTGTCTCCTGTGCGCTGGGCACCAGGTTGGCACTTTTCCTTAGCAGCCCTCTGAGGTAGTTTGTGTTATCTTCACTCTATAGATGAAGAGACTGAGGCTCAGTCAAAGCCACACTGTTGGGAAGTGGCAGAGCCAGGATTCAAAGCATGTTTCATCTGACTCTGAAATCATCATAGTTACCTTAAAACATTACAGTTACTCTTTTTTTTTTGGCCATACCATACGGCTTGTGCGATCTTAGTTTCTTGACCAGGGATTGAACCTGGGCCCTCGGCAGTGAGAGCACAGAGTCCTAACCACTGGACCACCAGGGAATTCGCTACAGTTACTCTTAACAAGCTGAAATTTTCAGGGTCAAGTGGGCAACTGTAAGTTTCTATTCAGGAGGGAATTCCTTGGCGGTCCAGTGGTTAGGACTCGGCGCTTTCACTGCCGTGGCCCGGGTTCAATACCTGGTCCGGGAACTAAGATCCCACAAGCCATGTGGTGCAGTCAAAAACACAAAAACAACAAAAAAAGCACGTTTCTATTCAGTAGAACTATTTATGATGAAATCATTGGGAGTCCATGATGTGTGACCTTGGATGTCTATGTTGCTGGTGTCAAAAGGCCCAAGGTGACCATGCTGGGGGGTTTGCTCGTGTCCAGTAGGAAGCAACCGTGTGGCTACAGGCCTGGTTCCAGAGCCTGGCCTCGGCGTTTTTGGCATGAGGAGGACCCTCCAGGCTGCCCCAGGAAGAGACACGTTAATGCTGGCTAACCCAACTGGGCCCTTCTGACGACAAATCACACTGGGTCCAGCTCAGATTGATTTGCCTTTGGGCTCCTACAGCCCCATCACTTCTGTCTGGCCCACTGTGGCCCAACCAGTATCCTGGTGGACTCTAGATCATCAAGGGTGAGGGGCAGTATCGGTCATCTGTAGTAACAAACAAGTGACAGGATCCTGCCTAAACCACCTTAAACAAACAAAAGGATTAAGTAGTATAGAGTTTAGACAACTGGGAAGACCAGGGCTGGGGATTCAGGCACAGGTAAATCCAGGGACTCAAGAGCCAGCTCCAGAGCCGGCTCTCTCTCCATCACTCTTGTCTGCTTCCCACTACGTTGGCACTTCTCCCTACTTTAAACAAACTCCAAGATGGTGGGCAGCTGTCTCATGTTCGCACTCTCCCAACTTAGAGCCCCAGTGGAAGAACATAATTTCCTTTCCTTCAGGAACCTCCTTAATGCTTCTAAGACATGAGGTTCCATGTCCTTTAACAACACCCCCCAACCCCTGTGCCTCAAGATCTGAGACACAGTTGTCCTGTTTTGTGCTTCATTGTCACCCTCACTCACGGTGCCATCCCTAGCCAAAAAGTCCTGAGGTTTACTTCAATTGTTGTGACTAGTCACAAGCCCACTCTGAACCAGGTTCTACAGCCTGTGGGAAAGCGTGGATCACATGCCCACCCCCCTTAAGTGGGTGCAAGAGGTGGTTTTGGGATTGGCAGATCCAACCAGCACCCCATGGAAAAGGGGCAGTGTTGCTCTCCAAAGCAAGGGGCGCTGGGCAAACGCATTGCACTCCACCCAATGGCCACCCAGCACCCACGTATACCCTCTTTTCCCCACACATGCACTTTCAAAAATGGTTAACGTTACGTGAATTTCACCTCAATAAAAAGATATATATATACATTTTTGGGGGGGCTGCATTGGGTCTCCGTTGCTGTGCACGGGCTTTCTCTAGTTGCGGCGAGCGGGGGCTACTCTTCGTTGAGGTGTGCGGGCTTCTCATTACGGTGGCTTCTCTTGTTGCGGGCACGGGCCTCAGTAGTTGATGCACGTGGGCTCAGTAGTTGTGGCTCACGGGCATTGTTGCTCCGCGGCATGTGGGATCTTCCCAGACCAGGGCTCGAACCCGTGTCCCCTGCATTGACAGGCGGATTCTTAACTACTGTGCCACCAGGGAAGTCCCTAAAAAGATATTTTTAACATGCTCCTTCTAAAATAAAGAACCCGTACCATGTACAACCAAAACACTCTCCTTCCCAAAGGAAGACAGGATCCGAGTAATGTGCATTCCTCTCAATGGTCTACATGTGGCTTCTTATTATCTGCAACAGTGGCTAAGTTATAAATTTAACCATCCCCAAAACACCAAGTCTATGATGGTGGAGATAAAATAGATTATCCACAGTGAAGACTGACTTTGGAAGAGAGGAGAAGGGAAAGAGCACACAGGGGTGGCCTGTCCACCCTGCTGGTGGGGCAGCCAGGACTCACTCACTTCTCCACAATGGAGCTGGGTCCTGGCCTGGTACCCTGGGAGAAACTTTCTGGCTCTTTGTTCTCCACAGCTGTACCTGAGGGCCTGCAGGGAAGAGGTCTTCTTTGGGGAGGGCCAGCTCCTTATTGACATGGCCATGGCTTCCTGGGGATTCCTTCAGAGGCTGGGCAAGCACTAGGTCTGAGGATTGCAGTATCCCTTCCTTAAAACCTCAGCCGGCTGCCAGTCAGCTCATTCCCTAGGAACTCCATGGACTAGTAACTAGCTCCCTAAAGACCCAAAGCTGCTGAGTGGACACCTCTTCATGCCCACCACAGAAGTGGTGAGCGTTACGGCAAAGAGTGGAAATAAAAGTGCTCTGTAACCCATAAAATGTCATTATCCTCATTCACAGAGAAAATCATAGAGACATAAATTCATTCTGTACGGTTTTGTCTGTGCCAGTACACAGTCCTTTTATTCAATTCCTTTTACCCTCTTGTTGGATTTCCCACAGCAACTGCCATAAACTTCCCTCCCCTATTTCTAGATGCTGATTCAGCCCCTTCCTCCCGGCGACAGCTTAGCCTCTGCCTCTCACTCTAGCCTGAGGCTCACCCTGTATATTGATTGGTCTGGAAATAAATATAGACGTAAAATATACTTGTGTATATTTTTTCCATTAAGAGAATTTTGTAAAGACCAAAAATAAATGGAAATCCAAGGGTGCGATGTGAATACAACGGATGAGTCAAAATTTCCCAGCCAAGCTGTAATAGTTTTTGCCTGGTCATCAAAGAAACAAGCGGTCTTGCATTATCTTGATGAAGGTTATACGTTTTCTGTTGACTAATTCTGGACACTTTTCATCGAGTGTTGCTTTCACTTGGTCTACTGGGAGCAGTACTTGTTAGAATTAATCGTTTGGTTTTCTGGAAGGAGCTCATAACAGAGGACTTCCAATCCCACCATATGTACAACATCACCTTCTTTGGATGAAGACCGGCCTTTGGTGTGGTTGGTGGTGGTTCATCTCGCTTGCCCCACTATCTCTTCCATTCCACATTATTGTACAGTATCCACTTTTCATTGCCCGTCACAATTTGTTTTAAGAAAGGAATGCTTTCCTTACGTTTAAGTAGAGAATCGCATGTGGAAATAAGGTCAAGAAGGTTTTTCTCGCTTAACTTACGTGGAACCCAAACATCAAAGCG
The DNA here is from genome assembly GCF_059928025.1 of Delphinapterus leucas. Taxonomy (NCBI): domain Eukaryota; kingdom Metazoa; phylum Chordata; class Mammalia; order Artiodactyla; family Monodontidae; genus Delphinapterus; species Delphinapterus leucas. The sequence continues at coordinate 74,840,815 of NC_143141.1, read as the reverse complement.
ATTCACGTAACCAAGCTGGTGCAAATGATTTTCAATGCTTGATCTCGATATTTTGAGTGTGTCGGCTGTCTCCCGCGTGGTATAATGTTGATTGTTCTCAATTAATGCCTCGATTTGATCGCCATCAACTTCAGCTGGTCTACCCGACCGTGGAGCATCGTGCAGCTGGAAATCTGCAGCACGAAACTTCGCAAACCACTTTTGACACGTTCGATCGATCACAGCACCTTCTCCGTACACTTGCACAAATCTTTTTTTGCGTTTCAGTTGCGTTTTGACCTTTCTTGAAATACTAAAGCATAATATGCCAAAAATGTTGCTTTTTTTCTCCCATCTTCAATATTAAAATGGCTACACAAAAATTCACTAATTTTGATTTTTTTTTAATGCACGCTGATATGACAGCTGTCACAATACAATCTAACAAAATTGTTTCAAATGAAGTTAAAGACAACTAAGTGCTACTAGAGCCATCTTATGGAGAAAACCAAAAGGACTTTTTGGCCAACCCAATATATGCATACATATATTCCTCTTTTTCTCTCCACTGAGAACACGTACAAGCAATTAAAGCTCAATAGTGTTGCGTATACCTCATGCCCAGATCTTGGTTTCTAAATACCAGTCCCTACTAAAAGGAACTGGACCTTCTTGGAGAAATGGCAGATTCTAGAGTTGGGTCAAGCAAGGAACAAGATGAGCCCAGAACATGTCACACTTAAAAATTAAGGAAGTGCTCAAAGAATGATGGGATACAAAAAAGTGCTCCCACTGGCAAAATATGGGAAAATCTGAGCACCAAAATAATGATACCAACAGATTATAAACCCACTGCGTAAAATGAGAACCCCTGAGTCCACAGTGCTAGAAATAAATAAAGGAGTAAATTGCAAGTTTGGTGAGGAATGGGATATTTACATAGTCTTAAAGTACTTCCCAGCAAAATACTTTCTAATTGCAAAGGGAAAAAAGAATAACTTCACAATGGAAAAGCCCTTTAATCAAGTGATCAAAGCTAACCTCATCAGTAATGGAGCAAATTGAAACGATACACCACCTAACAGGATGCAGTCAGAACAACACGGCATCATTTCTGTGATACGTATTCCAGCCAAAGATGCATCACCTGAATCTGATCTCAAGGAGACATCAGACAAACCCTGTCCTAGTCCCTTTGAGCTGCCATTAAAAAGTACCATTGACTGGGTGATTTACAAACAACAAACACTTATCTCACAGTTCTGGGGAGAGTTCAAGATGAAGATGCCAGCAGATTAGATGATTGGTGATGCTTCCTGGTTCATAGACAGCCGTCTTTTCTCTGTGTCCTCACACAGTGGAAGGGACAAGCTAGCTCCCTGGGGTCTCTTTTATAAGGGCACGAATCCCAATCATGAGGGCTCTGCCCTAATGACCTAATCCTCTCCCAAAGGCTTCACCTCCTAATACCATCACCTTGGGGGATAGGTTTCAACATATGAATTTTGAGAGGACACAAACATCACACCATTGCAAACCCCAAATGAGGGATATTCTACAAAATAACTGACTTGTATTTTTCAGGAGCGTCCAGGTCATGAAAGCCAGGGAAAGACTGAGGAAGTGTTCCAGATCGAAGGAAAGAAACTAAAGAGAGGGGGCTTCCCTGGTGGCACAGTAGTTAAGAATCCGCCTGTCAACACAGGGGACACGGGTTCGAGCCCTGGTCCGGGAAGATCCCACATGCCGCGGAGCAACTAAGCCCGTGCACCACAACTACTGAGCCTGCGCTCTAGAGTCCGCGAGCCACAACTACTGAAGCCCGCGTGCCTAGAGCCTGTGCTCCACAAGAGAAGCCACCGCAATGAGAAGCCCACGCACAGCAACGAAGAGTAGCCCCCGCTCACCGCAACTAGAGAAAGCCCGCGCGCAGCAACGAAGACCCAACGCAGCCAAAAATAAAATAAATAAAATTAATTAATTAAAAAAAAAAGAAACTAAAGAGACATCACAAGTAAGTGTGTGATTCTGGATTGGATATTTTGGGTATAAAAGACATTATTAGAACAATTGGAGAAATGTAAATTGGGTCTGAGTATTAGATGGTAGTAATGGATCAGTGCTACTTTCCTGATTTTGATGTTTGTACTCTAGTTATGAGAGTGTCCTTATTTATAAGAATATATTTCTAGTATAGGATAAAAAGAAATATATCCTATACTAAAGTTTTGGGGGGTGATTGGGCACCATGTTGACACATTCACAAATGGTTTAGAAAAAAAAATAAATTCTTTTACCATATTTGCATCTTTTCTGTAAGTTTGAGATTGTTTTAAAATAAAAAGTTTTAGGGGGCTTCCCTGGTGGCGCAGTGGTGAGAGTCCGCCTGCCGATGCAGGGGACACGGGTTCATGTCCCGGTCTGGGAGGATCCCACATGCCGCGGAGTGGCTGGGCCCGTGAGGCCACAGCAGTGAGAGGCCCGCGTACTGCAAAAACAAAACAAAACAAAACAAAAAAAAACAATAAAATAAAAAGTTTAAAAAATTACCCCCAGGGGTTGTAGCATTTTGCCTTCTCACCAGGAATACATATGAAAGAGAATGTTGCCAACTGAGTATGTAGTCAAGCTCTTGGACTTTTGCCCACCTGTTGGGTGAGCAGTGATCTCTCCATACACGTTTCGTTTTGCATTTCTCTGACGGTGAGGAGGTTGAACGTCTTTTCATGTGTTCAAGGGCCATTTGCATTTATACACTGAGCACTCTCAGTTTATCTTTTGACCACTTTTCTATCAGGTTGTGGGTCTTTCTTCTTGATTTTGATGACCTCTTCATGAATTGGGGAGGTTATCCCTTTGACTGTGTTACGAGCCAACCGTTATTTTTTACTGTGTATTCAGTGCCTAGCGTTGCACAGAGGATCCTGGTGGGCTGATCTCTGCTTGTGAGGAGTTTACACGTGACACAATCCGGACTGACGTTAGCCACTTAATCACGAGCTAAATTGTGAAGCTCAAACAAGAAGGGGTGTGGGCTGAAGCAAAGGTGCCCCTGAGGAAATGGAAGCTGAGCTGGGGCTAGAGGATGGTTGGGTTATGGTCAGTGAGGGCATCCTGGGCTTAGAGGGAAGGCACAGTGAGGGCGAGAACTTGATTTGCCTGTGGTGACTTCCCCTCATCTCTCTCCTTCTGCCCCAGCCCAAACCCTCAGACTCAGGTACTCTGCCCTGAGGAACTTCCCTAAGTTCTTCCCGATTTTCACTGCTCCTCCAGAGGGAAGAGGAAAGGAGCGCAGAAGGGGGAGGAAAGTAGATGTAGTGAACCGGGTCTTATGGTCTCAGGCAAGCATGGTGGGCAGTGCCATAGTCCACCTAGCTTTCTGTGGAAGTGCCACTCAAGGTCAAGGTAAAAGATTAGAAGCCTGTGGTTCTGTTACTACTTTTCAAATACAAACATTTTAGGGGGTTAAAAGCAGTGATTTTTTTTTTTTAAGCTACAAGGATATATTATACAACACAGGGAACATAGCCAATATTTTATAGTAACTACGAATGGAGTATAACCTTTAAAAATTGTGAATCACTACATTGCATACCTGTAACTTTTATAATATTGTACATCAACTATATTTCAATAAGAAATGGAGAAAAAAGAATTTTAAAAAGAATTATAGCTGGTCAAATTATTCAAAAATAGCAGTGATTTTTTTTTCATTCATACCTTCTAGGAATGAACGTACCTTCTAGGCAATGTAACTTCTAGGTTATAAGTTGAGTTCCATGCAAGTCAATAAAGGGGGTGTCTTTTCTTAATTAAACTTTTTCTTTCGAGATCAATTTGCATTCACATGCAATTGTAAGAACTACTACAGAGAAATCCCCTATACCTTATACCAGTTTTCCCCAATGATAGCATCTCTCAAAACCTAAGTGTAATATCACAACCAGGTTATTGACACTGACGTGGCCAAGTTTGAGAGCATTTCCATCAGCCCAGGATTCTGCACGTTGCCCTTTTACAGTCATACCCACTTCTCCCCTACCTCCCCCCACCGCCCCACCTGCTCATCTGTTCTCTGTTTCTGTAGTTTTCACATGTCAACAGTGTCACATACATGGAGTCATGCAGTATATAACCTTTGGAGATTGGCTATTTTCATTCAACATAATTCCCTGGAGGTTCATCCCTGTTGTGTGTGTCAATAGTGCTTTCATTTTTATTGCTGAGTAGTGGTCCATGGCACAGATGTACCACCTGTTGAAGAACATCTGGGGAATTTCTAGTTTTTAGCTACAGGATAGAAAACCGGGGCCAGGGAAGTGAACCAACTTGTACCAGGGTACACAGGCCAAATATGCGAGAACTGGCATGTGGTGTGAGCCCTGGTCCATTTGCATGAGCCACATAAGGCTACTGGTGGGAAACACCAGGCAGGCTCAGCAGGAAGCATGGAGACTCAAGAGTGAGTGATAATCTGATGTCTTGAAAGTCGTGTGTAAAGAAGATGAGTCTCAATTGGAGAGAGGCAGCTCAGAAGAGAGATTTGTGCTCAGCTCTGGCAGGGGATCCGGGGAGGCTCTGAGCCGCCTTCTGAAGGGAACAAACATCTACTGCTGACTGAAAACAGAGATGACGAGGAGGGATATATTAGCTGATTTGGGTTGTTATAGTAACATCCAGATAAAATATATATTCACAGGCCAGAGGGGAAATGGAACTGAACGCAGATGGGCGGGTGGAATGGGGGAAACGACTGGAAGAATATCTCCATAGACACAGTGCTTACTCATTACTGAAGCCCTGAGCAAGGGGCTCTCCAAGGAGTATGGAGACAGAGATGCTGGGGGAAACCCCAATTAGGTGGTGGGAGAGATGACGGCAAAGAGAGAGGAGCCTCCGAAAGGCAGGGGCAGGGAGTGGAGGGTGGGAACCAGAGGAGTGAATGAAGGCCAAGGCCAAAGAGACTTAGCCCTGATGAGGGAACAGGGTTGAGGAGAAAGGAGGAAATACACATTTCCTGCCAAATGAGTATTTTTTATCTATGCTGCATAACAAATTAACCCAAATCTTAGTGGCTTAAATAACATCTATTATCACACAGTTTCTGTGTGTCAGGAATCTGTGGGTGGCTTGGTGGGGTCCTCAGGCTCAGGGTGTCTGACTGCAGTCATCCCAAGGTTTGATGGCGAACGGTCCATTTCCAAGCTTACTCACATGGTCGCTGACTGGATTCAGTTTCTCACGTGTTGTTGGTCTGAGGGCTTCAATTCAATGCTGGCTGTTGGCTAGAGGCTGCCCCCAGTTCTTTGCCTTGTGGGCCTCCCACCGGGCAGCTAACATGACGGCAGCTGGCTTCGCTAGAGCGAACAGGAGGGAGCGAGAGTGTGCGGGTAAGATGGAGGACACAGACTTTTATTTTACTTAAAAATTTTTTATTATTATTATTTTTGGGCTACACCACGTGGCACGTGGGATCTTAGTTCCCCGACCAGGGATTCAACCCGTGCCCCCTGCAGTGGAAGCGTGGAGTCTTTTTTTTTTTTTTTCAAAATTGTTCTTTTTTTCTTTTGCCTGGGGGTGGGGTGAGAGGAAAGGAGGGGGCTAGCAAATTTAGCACTCCTCTCTCGCCCGCCGTTTGTTGCCTGAGAACTCTTTTTTTTTTTTTTAGATGGTGGGGGTAGGAGTTTATTAATTAATTTATTTATTTTTGCTGTGTTGGGTCTTCCTTTCTGTGCGAGGGCTTTCTCTAGTTGCGGCGAGCAGGGGCCACTCTTCATCACAGTGCGCGGGCCTCTCACTATCGCGGCCTCTCTTGTTGCAGAGCACAGGCTCCAGACGCGCAGGCTCAGTAGTTGTGGCTCACGGGCCTAGTTGCTCCGCGACATGTGGGATCTTCCCAGACCAGGGCTCGAACCCGTGTTCCCTGCATTGGCAGGCAGATTCTCAACTACTGCGCCACCAGGGAAGCCCCCCGACACAGACTTTTATAACTGAGTCTTAGACGCTTTCGCCCTATTCTGTTCATGAACAGCAAGTCACTAGGACCAGCCCACACTCAAGGGGAGAGGATTATATAAGGGTCTGCATACCAGGAAGCCAGTTGAGCTGCAGTGTACTACAGGGAGCAAAGACAACCAGAGCCTCCCCCAGGGTGCCCCTGACAAGACAGTATTAGAAGAGTGTGAGGGGCAGACGACAGAATGGAGCGAGGCAGGTGGTGATGCCCAAATCCCAGCTGCCCCCAGCACTTCACGGAGACATGGACAGACTCAGGAGTCCCAACCCTCTTGCTGCAGATGGAGCACCCACCAGCTCCCAGAAGGTCCGAGCTGGGTTGTTTGCATGGGTCTGCTTGCTCATCCCACCCCGCGCCCCGCCCAGAGCAGAGCCACACAAGCAGGCACCTGGCTCACCATCTCCATCCCACCAACTGGCACTCACCATCGAGGCACAGCAGCATCTTCGGGGCATGGGGGGACAGGACCCAACTCCATAGCTCTTTCCACTCCCCAGGACTGACTCCCTTTCCGACTTGAATTCCTTTTCTAGCCCAACACAGGATCAGGGCCAGGGATGTTAGAAATGACCCCCAAGGATCTGGTAGGTGGCTGGGAGAGCAGAACCCCTTACACTCTAAAAAAGCAGCTAACAGTACTTTTTATCAGTTGTCTCACCCCTTCTCTCTATTCCTTGTCACCTAAGGGGACAGAAGAATGAGGAAAATACCCTCAATAGGACATAATCTTTGAGATGGGCTTTCAGATCAAGCTCTCATTAGATCCTAATTACAATCCCAGAGGCACTCAGGCCAGTGACTGTTATGCCAGTTTTAAGGAGGAGGCCACTGAGGCCCAGAGAGGCACCTCAGTGACCAAGCAGGACCAGACCTGAGCGCCCAGCCCCACTCTGTACCCATATGGAGTTTCCCGGGGTGGGGCAGGGCTCCTCTGAGCACGAGGATGGCCGCGACAGCGGACCCAGTCTCCGCACCTGCTGAGTATGGGCCTTCGGGCCCACAGCTCTGTCCCTGCTGCTCTAACCCTCCCCCTCCTCTTGCAGTACCCTCCCCCCAGAGCATCCCAGGTTCCCGGCATCCAAAGAGTATTTAGAAAACCCACCTGCCCCCGACGTCTTGAAATCTCTTTACTGGAGACCAAGCCTTTTATTCTACAATTAATGAATTCCCAGGAGCTGAACATGACTCATAGCCCTGGGGATATTGGGGTACATGAACAGGGCAGGAGAGCAGTGGAGAGGGAAAAAGAGGCTGGGGGTGGGGGAGAACCTGGGCCATGGGAGCCAATTTTTGTGACCAGCACTGGGGTTTGCATGTCTCTGGGGACAAGGGAACTAACAGGTAATCGGAACAATGAGGGGAAATAGAGGCCATTAGGTGTTAGGCTGCACGAGAGAGGGAAAGGATATTTCTCAGGGGCGCCAACAGTGTCTGCCCCAGTTTACCCTCAGCACAGCCTACTTGACTGTGACCTCAGACCTCCTTTCAAATTAGGAACAAGGAGCATGAAATGAATAACGGTGATTTTAGTTCTGTGCCCTGAGCAGGTGAGGGAGAGCAGGGCTGACGGCCACCCAGTCAGGCCCATTCAGGGCGGGGCCAGCTGAAGACACGTTGGCGGCCGGCCTTGAGATCTGAGTGCAAGGCCGCAGCCTGGGCTCCTGCCGGGACGTCTAGGCCACCAGCTGGAGGGCAGCCCCTGCGTCCCCACCCTGCTGACTGGCGACCAGGGAGAGGGCGCCACCCGCTCTCCGGGTGCACGCAGATTGGGTCCAAAAGAGATACTATTGAAGCATTTGCAAGCACTATTGTTTCACTTTTCTGAGCCGCTTTTCCTCATCACACCCATTCTTCAGGTCAAGCGGGGATAATTTACAACAGGAAGTAGCGGAAAGTTGTGGGAAAAGTCACTTGACTGAACAGGTTAACAGCTGTCGACAGCGCCTCAGCGGCTCCGCCTTCAGTGACCCCACAGTAGCCCCCTAAACGGCCTGAGTGGTGCCGGGCGGAGGCCGCAAGTCTGCGGACCACGAAGCCCCGGGCCAGCTAAGCGCGCTCGGGCTGCCAGAGAAGCCTCTCGCTAGGCGCCGCGTTTGTCCGCCTAGACCTCCAGGTGGCGCTGGGCTGGGGCGGAGCCTGCTGTCTGTCACCCATGTGGAGGGGGCGGGGCCTTGGAGGTGCTGACTTCTGATTGGTTGGACTTGGTCTTGCTTTCTTTCCGTGTCCAGAGGCAGGTCTTAGGGACAGCGCCCAGAGCACCCAGTCAAAGCGCCTGAGCTACGCGGGAGGAAGTGTGTGCGTGCGTGCGTGTGTGTGCGTGTGTGTGTGTGTAATTTGTTTTTACAGTTAACTGAGGGTGTGTGAATGTGTGTCATGTTATTTTTTCTTTACAATTAACTGAGTTTCTATTTCTCATACCTTTATAAGACACCTCATAAGTTCACACAGCAGGAAAAATTCTTGGTTGGACCTACTTATAATAAATATATCGTTATAAGGAAGCTAAGGTTTAGGGTCTGCCACTCAGCCAAAACCACTTCTTTTTTCATGTTTCCTTAGTCTTTGACGTTGTATGTGTATTACCAATATAATTGTACTTGTGGGTGTACTATATTCGCACATCTGACAACTGTTTGTTAAGTGTCCACTTTCTGCCAGGCGTTGAGCAGGGTTTTGCAGTCACTGATGAACAAAACAGACCTGGGCCCTGCCCTCAAGTAGCTCACAGACACAAATCAGCAATTACACACACATGTCAAATTTTAGAACTCCCTTGTGGCAATAAATGAGAAGTGGCTGGTGCTTGGGAGAGGAGCGGGAGTTTTGAGGAAGTATAGCACTGAGTGCAGTGGCTGCAGGGCCACTCTGCCAAAGAGCACAGACTGAAGTTAAATTGATCTCATTTCAGAAGACTCCCTTGCGAAGGTGGGGAAGCCGGGGAGGAGTAGAAGGAGTTTGGAGGTGGTTTGGGGGATACCTTGGGGCAGCCAAGATGGGCTCCCTGGCCTCCTGTATAGTCAGGGTGGAGGAAAGCTCTGGAAAGTGTGTAACTTCCAGAATATTCTTTTTTTTTTTCTGCAGATAGAAAGTCATCCTCTGGGACTGGCTATGATGGGGGGACTGTAACCTCTGTCACAGGAGAAGGTGGTCAAAGAAGGACTGGCAAAACAAATACACAAACAAAAAACCACTGGGGTGTGAAACAAAGGCCTGGAGTCCAGGACCCAGGAGTGGACTGCAGAGAGAAGAAGGAGGGAAAATGAGGCAGGAAGGTAAGTCTGAGGCTGGACTAGTTGCTGGGAGAGTCTGGCCCAGGTGGCTGGCAACGGTGGGACATGATCCAGAGAGTCATAAACAGCGAGGGCAAGAGAGTCTGTTCTCAACTGGAGACCTACTGGGGGAATTTCCTGCCAAATGTCAGTGTGCGTTTTCTCTTTGTTCACCTAAAAAGTAGGGGCAGGGACCTACACCCTGAAGAGCTCATGCATGACCTCTCCCCATGACTCACTCTCTCAACTTTCACCATGCTTCTCCCCCCTGAGCATTTACCACCCACCCTCACACAACTGTTGTCTGTCTCCTGCACTAAAATGTAAACTTCCTGAGAGCGGGCACCCTGTCTCCTTCTTTACTATATATCACCAGGGCCTGGAATATGTGTGGCCCATAGTAGTTGCTCAACAAATATTTGGTAAGTGAATGAATGAAGCAGATTCTTCTTGGTCTGTAGAGAACCCTCCCTTAGTCTCAATGTAGCGGTGCAGAGCCCGGCATCGCCGGTGAAGGCTAAGTTGTTCAGAGAGGGCTCTCTTTCATCCAGGGCGAACCAGCCTCTTTGCCCTGGGAGAAAAGGCTGGGCTAAACCTTGGTGTTTCAGAGTCTTGAAAAAACTGCCTCACCTGCTGAGGGGCAGTTAGCTCCCGGGGAGGGGTGTACTTGATGGTGGGGGTGAGGTCTGTGAGGTGGCCCTCCCCAGCCTGTCTTGGTCCTTACCTGGCACTCCTGAGTCAGCTCCCACCCCCAGAAGATTTTTTCTGTGATGTGAAGGCTGCAGCGGGGTTTAGAGGTTTGGCTTGGCGCTCTGGACCCATCCTCTGACCTCTGAAGGTGGCGTGTCACGTGTCTGTGCAGGGGAGATGAATCAGTGCCCCAGGCCTGAGCAGCTCTTGCCAGCCCCGGGGAGACTCCCTGGGGTGACTCTGAGCCACCTGGCATTGGGTGTGGGGCTTAGGCCCTGGCAGCACCAGGCTCCTACATCTCCATCACTGCAGCCTCTCACCTGTGAGTGGAGGAGGGCCTGGCCTAGGGGGTTCAGGAGCCCCTCCCAGAGGCTGAGGGCCCTGAAAGGGCAGCACCTGCGGTGTCAGAGGAAGGAAGGAGAGTAACAGCTGTTGACCATTTGCTACATGCCGAGCACCGTTCCAGGTGTCTCACGTGTTTCAATATAATCTTTATAAACAACATGCAAGTTAGAATTATCTTCTTATTTTGTAGATGCAGAGAAAAAGGCATGACCTGTCTGAGGTCACACTCTAGAAAGGAGCAGCAAAGTACAAATGATTTTAGGTTTTGCTTCAAAAATAGCTTTTAGTATGTGTTTTCTAACAACAAAGATGTGAACGGAGCAGACCAGGCATATTCAACACTTTACAAGCATAGGAAACAGTAAGAGAACTCACTGGAACTCCATCTCAAAGCAGCCTTGGACATTCTGTATGAGAGCCAGTGAAGGAGTGAGTTTATGTAAGAAGAGACAGTATGTTGTTTCTGTTAATTTTGGGGTATCATTTTATTTACCTATGGTTGAACTCTTCTTCCTTCTCCGATTCCTGAGCCCTTTCCTGTACTCTGTGTTTGGTAGTTAACGAGCATCACTTTGCATTGTTGCCTTCTTTCCCATACACACCCTCAGAGTCAGAGAGAGGCTCCCTGAGGGCTGCTGCTTGGGAATGGTGGGGGGCTGGGGTGGGAGTTCTCTGGCTGGGGCTTCGGAGGATGCAGGGACACCCCTTCGAGCAAGATAGAGCCCGACAGTTCCATGCCCTCGGCGGCCCCCAGAGCAGCGCCCCAGGACACACAGGCCTGGCGATGAGAGAGGAGGGTCCTGAGAGCCTTCAGAGGGTCTTTAGCAGGCTTGTTGCCATGGGGGAATCGTGGGATCAGTATAGCCAGATATTCTAGCTTTTCCAGAGAAGCTGTAAATCTGGATTTTTCTATGAAATCTTCTGATATTTCACCATTTGCAACCCACTAAATTGTTTTAAAAATACCTTCTGGGCCAAAGAAAATGACTTTAAGCCACCCTCTGTTATACCCTCCAATCTGGTCCCCAAACAGCAAGCAGAGCGTCTGCCTCTTTAGTCCAGATGATAAGGCCGCAGCCACTGGGGTTGTGCTCCTCAGAGCGCTCCTTACCCAGAGGGCCAAGCGGGCAAGTGAGATCGGGGCAGGCGCAAGTGCCAGTGTCAGTGTGGGTCACCCGCTAACCCCCGCCCCAAGAGGTGTCAGCCCCTCAGCTGTGGGGCTGAGGAGGGAGCGTCCCCCTTCCCAGCCTCTGATGCCCATGTCCACGGGGGCCAGAGACCCCTCCTGGCCCAGCGTCTATAGTGGGCAAGGATGAGGGGGCAGGCGACCGCAGGCCAAGTGGTTGCTTTCTCATCAGCCCGGCCCGATCCCGGGCCCGAGCAGGGGAAGAGGCAGGAACCCTCCAGGCCTGAGTCCAGTCTTGAGCACCCTGAGGCCAGGACACCGGTTTGTGCTGCCATTTCTTTGACTCCCCCACCACGGCGGGGGAAACTGAAAGAGATCCCCCTCCCCTCCCCGGAAGCCCTGTGTGCCCTCTGCATCTCCCTTTGCCCTAGTAATTTTTAAGGTAAATCGGCAAACAGATGTATTTATTTGCTTTGTGTGTGTTGTAGGTTGAGTTGGTTTTGTTTTGACACGTTGGTTCAAAAATAAGATTGACCCTTTGGAAAATCAACTTGCTACAGCCATTTACTCCGCTTCAGCTTGAGGGGTTTAATTGAAAACAGGCGAAGCACACTGATACCCAACAGGCCTCCAGCCTGAAAGAGACCTCAGAGGAGGCACGCTGGTTCGGAGAAGGGTATGCGCGACTTCAAAAGCAAGGGCCAGTGAAGGAAAGTTGTATCCCAGGAGGAAGGTTTTGCTTCAAAAATAGTGTTTAGTATGTGTTTTTTAAAAACAAAGACGCTAACGGGGCAGACCAGGCACACTGAAGATCTTACAAGCGTAGGAAACAGTAAAAGAACTCACTGGAACTCCATCGAAAAGCAGCCTTGGACAGGCTGTGTGTGAGCCAGTGAAGGAATGAGTTCGTGTAATAGGAGACAGGTATGTTGCTTCTGTTATTTCATATTTGGGTATCATTTTATTTACCTATGGTGAAACTCTTCCTCCTTCTCTGATTCCCTTAGCACTTTTCTGTACCCTGTGTTTGGTAATTAACAAGCATCACTTTGCCTTTTCTCCATATACACCCTCCTACTTTGGGCTGTAGCCTCTTGAGGGCAGAGACAACATTTTACACACATGACTAAGTGTGGATGGCAAATTAGGAACTCTATTTTAATGCAACAAGTACCTATTTACCCCTCTAATCTTGCAAGATTCTTAAAAGCAGCAGAGAGGAGGGGATCCCCGCTGTAATCACCGGAGGACGTGGCTCCAGGCAGACCTTCCTCTCCAAAGGTCGATATCGTGTGTGGAGGGGACCCTCTGTGTTACGGGTGGAAAAGCCTGGTGAGCAGACAGAAGCATCCTTGGCAGTTAATGAGCATATGCTCTGTGACACGGCTTAGGCAGGGAGGGCGGGGTGAGTGCTCAAGGGTTCACCTACGACCAGGTTATAAAGCGAGGTGTGGAGTGATTGGTCTGTTCTCATGGAGGAGGGTCCTTAAACACCCTGTCCTAACATTCAGGATGATCCTAAACAGCGGGGCCAGTTCCCTTGGTGCATATTAACACAAGGGAGCCTGGAAGGACCAGCATATCCCCCAAGAGCTCCTCCATCACCTTCCTGTGTGGCCCCGGACCATTCGGTTTCCTTGGCATCGTCAAGGTGGCTTGTTCACACTCTAAAGCTCTCCAACTTGCCCTAACCTTTGAATAGCAGTGGCAACATCACAGTGTCTCTGTGGGGCTAACGATTAAGTTCTTGTTGATGTCCCTCCCCATAGAGGGGATGGGGGGCCGGGCGGTTCTGCCACTGGGGCTCTTGCTGGAGCCCCCAGTAAGTCCCTTAGTGGGAGGCCTGGTCAGAGCTGAATGTGACAGGTGGATAGGGGGCCTTCCAATCCTGTCCTGCAAAGTCAGGGTGAAAATGGAGGCGCCCCGGACATTACTCGCCAACTGCAGGGTGGGCCTAGTGAAAGGCCACCCGGCTGAACCCAAGGCTGAGACTCCGCCTCTTCCTTCCCTGCGTGCATGAGATGACATGTGGAAGGCGCAGCGCCAGGCACAGAACTCGCTCAGTCAATGTCTGCTGGCCCTGGAGGCAGAACATGGGGCTTAGGAGGTGCCTCTGGAGACGGCTTGCATGGATTCCAGTCCCTGCCACTTGCCACCCCTGTGTCCCTGGCAAAATGCTTCTCTTGTTCCAGCTGTCTCATTTGTGGACAGGGGGTGATGGTGCCAGCCGTACCTTTTAGGGAAAGTCGTCAATGTGCCCAGAACGGCCTGGGTGCGAGACACACAGGCGCTGGCTCATGCCACTGTCCCTTCTCTTCCTGCTGGATTTGGTCTCATAGAGCCTGTAGTCAGGGGAAAACTCAGGAAACCGTCTGGGGCAGGTAGAGGTTCCATTTGCATTGACTAGGGAGCACAGGAGAAGGGTATGCCCAGAGGTGGAGGTGGCACTAGGAATTAGAGCCGCCCTCTTGGTTAAGAATCCTTGCCTTAAATACCAGCAAATCTGGGCAATGATTTCTCCACTGTGCTCTCCGAAGCAGGCACATCAGGCTCTGGTTAAGGCAACTGACCCAACACTCCCCTTCCCTTGTCTGAGCCATCTCCCTGCTCCTCCTTTCCCAAACTTGGGATATTCTTCCTCTTCCTTGAAACTTTGCTGACATTCTGCCATTTCAGCAGTCTGACATGCTGGGAAGTGGAGTCGCATCACAGTCAAGCAGATGGATGGGCTTGTCACTTCCCGGCTGTGTGATCTGGGGCAAGTTACTTGACCTCTCAGAGTCTTCGTCCTCTGAATTGATGAACTTACATCACAGCTTGGTTGGGCGATGACACTAAAGATCACATATGCGAACACACCTGGCACACAGCCGGTACTTAATATATGCTCGTTCCCTTCCTTTTAGAGCGAAGCCCTCTTGAAGAAGCCCACCTGGTTCTCATCACCCAGCAGCATCGGTAAGCTAGACGTTCATTCATCTAACACAACGGCTACAGCTGATTATGTGTAATTATCTTGTTTTCTCTGTTCTAGTATTTTCCTTCACTAACTCCCTCCTAGATGTCTTTTTTTTTTTTGGGTACGCAGGCCTCTCACTGTTGTGGCCTCTCCCGCTGCGGAGCACAGGCTCCGGATGCGCAGGCTCAGCGGCCATGGCTCACGGGCCCAGCCGCTCCGCAGCACGTGGGATCCTCCCAGACCGGGGCACGAACCCGCGTCCCCTGCATCGGCAGGCAGACTCTCAACCACTGCGCCACCAGGGAAGCACCCTCCTAGATGTCTTTAAGTCACTCCGTTGGCTGGTTTCTCAAGGCAGAGTTGCATTTCCTTGGTTCCTCTTCACAGGGCCTGGACAGTGCTCTCCAGACAGGGGGCGCCTCCAGGTCTCTGCTGGAGTTCCTGTCTCAGGTGTCCCTGGGTGTACCAAGCCAAAAGACCTTTGTGAGGGTAGCTCTGTGTCTACAACACATCTAGATGGTGACCTTGTCCAGGGAGCTGGCTTCCAGGAAAGCATATGCAGGGGAAGAAAGACCCAATCTCCATCATAAAATGGGGGCAGGAAAAGACCAGTTAGGAGCTAGGTGAGGTGGGCCACGGGCAGGTCAGGGTCGGCCTCGGTAAACAGAAATGTTAAACATGGGCCTCTCCCAGCTCCACCCTGGCATTAAACCCCACGGTTTGCAAAGTTTGGCTCCAGAGGCCTCCCAGTGACCCCAGTCTAACTCCCCTCCACTCTCCAGTGATGGCTGAAGGCGGGAAGATAAGCGACTCCTTGAACCAGACAAGCCCCAGGGAAATTCCATCAGCCCCTTCGGAGGCTCCATAAATGGGCTGGGGTCAGGGTGGGATGTGGGGTGGAGGGAGGGGTGGGGAGATAAGGCCTCTGCCTTGGGGTGGGGGTGGGAGGCCAAGGCCTGCGCCCGGGGCAGGGGCGGTGCTAGGGGTAGAGGTCCCAGGGAGGCACAGGCAGCCCTGTCCCCAGCCTGAGTTCATCAGAATGGGGTGGAAAGCCAGTGGGGATAGTTAGGGTAAAATGTGGGGCTAGCGAGCCAGGGAAAAGGAACGAGATGCCCTTTGCCTAGGGCTCCGGGGCAGGCGAATCCACCCGACCCTGCCTCCTCCCAGCCTCTCCTTCACCGGCCTCTCCTCACTTCCTCCATCCTGGTTTTTCCTGTCTCAGCCTGCAGTCCAGTCCCCTGTATCTCACTGTGAAACATTCCCCCTCACCTTGGGCTCTGTCTCTCTTCCATCCTTTTCTTCCTCTTGCGCTCTCCTCCCTTGGTCCTTCAGCCCTCACATCACCCTGCTGCTCCCGTATTTCCCATCCTCTGTTCCCCTCCTCTGATGGCCGGGCTCTGGTCTCCCAGGATAGGCTGGCCGCAAAGGGTGACCCCAGAATGGTCGCCAAGGCAATGAGGAAAATAGGACAAAATACTGACCCGCAGTCAAGGGAACAGGGGGACCTACAGAGGATCCCAAGCCTGGAGTCCTCCCATCCCAAGACACTGGCCCAGAGGGGCACTCAGGCTGGCTGTCTGGCCCCCACCAAGTCTCCCAAGCAACATCCGTACCCAGCTGTTGCCCCTTCCCAGAGCTGCTCTTCCAGCAGCCCTGGGGCATGTTCTTTCTTCTAAAAGACCAACCCCATCAGGGGAGCCCCAAAGAGGTCAGAGTTCCTCAGGTAGTTGATGAGGTGAACCAGAGCCACATGGCCTGTCGCCCCCCAGTGGCCATCAGGCTTTGTAGAGGCAGGAGGAGCTGCAAGACCTGCTTTCTGAGGGAGCCTGGAGGGGCCTGGCCACAAGGCCTGGGATTCTGAGGAGATGTGGGGAGAATTTCTAGAGGCTTTTAAATTCAGGACCCAGACTGAATTCTTCCTCAGTGAGGGGCTGAGTGCCTGGTGGGCAAGGATACCATCTCTGTGGGGAGGGAAGGAGACTAAGTGACTGAGGCCTTGGACCAAGCGTGGTGGTGAAGGCGTGACCTGTAAGCTGGGGCCCGAATGAAAAGCCCAGCGTGTGCAGCTGATCTTAAGGCCTGCTGTGTAGACGCTCTCCCAGCCCCAAGCCAGGTGTCGAGTCTAAGGCTTTGCTCTCCTCAGGGAAAACCGCAGTACCTGACACCTAAACCTCACAAGCCAGAGGGCCCCCCAGGTGCGAGTGTGCGTGTGCGTGTGTGTGCACTCCCGTGCGCATGTGCTGAGGACTCACTGCACCCCCACCCAAGTTGGGTGGCGTGTGTCTGAGGACCCCGGCTGGGGCTGCCGAGGATTCAGGCTGTACTGATGATGAACTGTAACTCCTTGTTCAACGGTAGTGTGCCTGGGCCCCAGGAGCTATAAAGTTATTAGTCATGACCTTTACATTCATGGGGACACCCTTTTCCCCGTCTCCGCTCCCATTCACAGGCCCAAAGATCAACATTTCTAAGTGACCATTTCCCTTCCTCCCTGCGGTGGCCTCAGCTGGCACCCACTGTCCTGAGGCTGATGGGCTTCAGGGGGCAGTGCAGTCCCTCTAAGCCCACTCCCCACCCCCTAGTTATGCCCTCAGACAGGGCTTCAACCTTACGCTTTAAGGTCCTGCATTCAGTGAGGCCTGAGGACCGGAGGAGGGGGCCTGGTGGCCGGCACACCATGCATATCGAGTATGTTCTTGAATAATAGTCCCATGCTAGGCTACATGACCCTTCCTAACCTCTACCTCTAGCAGTGCTAGGCTCCACTTATCTCAGAAAACCAAGCGTGGCTATCTGTGTCTGTCTCTTCAAAGGACCCCCTCCCCAGCAAGTCCCAGCTCTCCTCGTGGCCTCCCTTAAGGATTCTACGTGTTCTAAATGAAAGCAGTCACACCCACCCAAACCTTCATAGAGCTGGGAAACTAATAGTGCTTTCTGGAATTGGTAAACCCATTTGATATCACGCCTGGCCCTAGCCCAGCTGTCCCCCCGTGGGGTAGGAGGCAGGAGGCAGATGGCGTCAACACACGCCACCTGTTTGTAGACACACCCGGTGGGAGAGTCACCAAGCCCACTGCTTAGAGCCCTGGTTTTCCAGGCGGGGTTAAGTGTGCAGAGAACGTGTCAGAATCGTTGGCATCTGCCGTTTGTAAGCGGGAGGGGCTGCAACATCTATCAGGTCCTCTTCTCATCACTTTCTCTCTTAGAACAATACCCCAGGCAGTGGGAGCTCCAGGTAGGCCGAAGGTAAGCCGCCCAGCTGGGGCCTGAATATCGTTTAGTGGAGCATATGGTATTTGCATTCTGGGGAAGGCATCTTGGTGTAAAAGTGCCAACTGCAGGGGCTAAGTGCCAGCAACACCCCTTCTCCCCTCTTCTCCCTCCCTCCCGAGCCAGGCAGGTCATTGGTCTCCCTGACCGCTAAGATTCTAGACTGTGCAGGACCCACTCAGCCACTATGCATGTGAGGTTGGTCTTCTGCAAGTTCAAGGCCTCGCCTGTGATGCTGCCCCCACCGTCATTCTAGGGGAAGATCTTTGTTTATTGGTTGGTGGGGACCAAAAAGAAACAGTCTAGGATCACCGGTCCCCTGGGGATCCTGGCCAAGAAATGCAACTGCAGAGCCCTCCTGGAACGGGAAGCCGCTCCTCCCTCTAGAGCAGACAGCGGACGCTGGCCTTCCTCCACCTGACCGGCGAGGGCTTCTGGTACTGACGTGGATGCTCTTCTCCTCATGAATGTGCAGTACAGTGGTCCTCACAGTGTGCTCTTTAGACCTACAGCACCACCACCACCCAGGAGCCTGTTCAAACTGCAAATTCTACAGCTGCGCCCCAGAGCTACTGAATCAGGTACTCTGGGGGTGGGACCCAGCTCTCCATATTTTAAGAAGCCCCCCAGGGGATACTGATTCTAAGTTTGAAAACCACTGGCATTGCCTCTTACACCTAAGAGGCCCTGGGAGGAGACCTCACTTGGTTTTCTGAACCACACACGGAGAACCTGTCCAGGTGCATGTGGCTTGCTGCGATGGAATATCTGCCCAAGGAAGGTGGGCTACCTACCTCCCCCACTCCACCTGTAGCAGTCACCTGACCCCTGACCCCTTCCCAGAGGAGGCTAGGGAAGGCTAGGTTTGGAATCTACTGCATGGCTCCTCACATGCCCTTTTCTTCCAGAAGGTGCAGCAGGAATTCAGATGGCTCCAGGCATTGCCATAGCAACTGTACCTTTCCGAAGCTGTCACGGGCTGCAGGAGCAGGGCGTAAGCAATGCAGAAGAGGGGGAGTCCGCTGGTAGAGAAAGCACACCCAGCAGAAGAGAGGGCTGTGACAATAAATGGAACCTCAGCATGCCTGGGATTTACGAACCTGAGCTTGGTGGGGCCTCGACTCCCTCAAGACCCAGAATGCATCTGGGACCTCTCCAGGGGTCTTCACAGCTACAAATCAGCACCAGCCCACGGGGCCCACGATGCTGACAGTGTATGTCAGTTCTCTCAAAAGATCCTCTGCCTAGGTTAAAGTAGGCTGGCTCCTGAATGGTCACAGAGCAATTAAGAAGTGAGTACCCACTACGGGATGACCACCTGTGTCCCATTCCGGGTCAGGGTTGAGGAAAGGGACCCAGCTTCAAGCTTTTGATATGGGTTTGCATTCTAAAGCAGATGCAAAGCAGTCAGGAGGCACCTCATGGGCCTGAGATACTGGTAAACATTCTAGCTCGAAAAGAAATCAACTGTAGAGAATTTATTTAAAAAATGGACCACCCGGCACCTGAGTGGTCCCTGTGGCCCTCTCCAGTCCCCTTACCACCCTTAGGTGCTGGTAAACAGTGGGAGGCTGTGAGTTTGGAGCCTCTCCTGTGTTTGAAGACGTTGATTGGCAAAGGCCAGCAGAGTGTCAGCCCCGCGGGGCCAGGCAGGGCCCAGGGGACATTCGCACATGCACCTCAGCTGGCCCGAGCACCTGGCTGCTTTGAAGCCACTGGTGCTTTTAATCTGACCGTTCGTTTGAATCTTTCTGCCCTTTAAGAAGAAAGCAGTTCACGGGAGGAACCAGGAGGCGGGGATTCTGCCCTGTCCTCAGGGGCACAGCCTACAAAGTGAGAAGTCAGGGCTGTGGGGGAAGCCGTCACCCAACAGCGTCATCTGTGAGGCCCCGGCCCAGCCCTTCCCCACCTGATCTCCCCATTGGTTGGCACTAAGTGTCCCCCCAAAACCTTCCGTTTGCTTACTTCCCCCTTGCCCCTGCTGGCCCTCCAGGCAAGCTGGGATCCCCGTTTCCTGAGCGCGGGGGAGCACTTTTACACCAGAGAAACGTGCGGTTTCTCTTTCACCAGAGCTGCTGCGGCCTCCCCGGGGCCTCAGCTCACTGCTAGGCAGTGTGGGCTCGGCAGGCAGCGTGGGAGCCGCTGCGGGCGGCAGGCTCTCCCCCAGGTGCGGGGGCTTCTCCTGAAGCCCAGAGGGAGAGTGTTCTTTTTTACACCTTGGGGGAAACCAGCTCCCTGGCTCCCATTCTCCTTCCTGCTCCCGTACATCTGGAGTGTTCCAAGCTGCGCCTGACCCTCATGCCTCGTCTTAAGACAACGTGGAGCCAGGCACCGTCCCCCTGCAGGAGCCTTGACCGCCTTCAGAAATGGGAGTCACCGAGGGAGGCGGGTGCATGGAGAGAAGGATGGAGAGCGCCCCATCCCGCTGTTTCACCCTGACTGCTCCCTCACGAGGCTTCCGCGTGACTCTCCGAGCACGGCCATGGGGTGAGCCCATGGCCTCTGCACAGATAGTGGGCAGGGGTCTGCAGGGGCGTGTGTGTTGTGGGTGATGCGAGAGCCAGCTGTGGAGCCTCTCACTTCATTCCAGTCACTGCCCTTTATAAATATTTATAGCAGTCCTGCTACTAAAAATAACATCCTGGAGCCCAGGGAGGAGGAAAAAATAAATGAAAATCACTGGGAATTGGGATTGATTATCATGTGTGCGGGAGCAGAATGGAACCCGGAGAGGGGAGAGGCTGGGCCACCGCGGCACCGGTACCTGGACGGTGCTCCCTCTGGTGGTCACGGGTCAGGGCGCCTGGCCTGGCTACTCTCCTGCCCTGGCTGGAGAAGGAGGAGGAGGAGGAGAGGGAGGGGGGGGAGGAGGGGAGGGAGGGGAAGGAGGGGAAGGAGGAGGGGAAGGAGGGGAAGGAGGAGGGGAGGGAGGGAAAGGAGGAGGGGAGGGAGGGGAAGGAGGAGGGGAGGGAGGGGAAGGAGGAGGGGAGGGAGGGAAAGGAGGAGGGGGGAAGGGAAGGAGGAGGGAAGGGAAGGAGGAGGGAAGGGAAGGAGGAGGGAAGGGGGAAGGAGGAGGGGAGGGGGGAAGGAGGAGGGGAGGGAGCGGAAGGAGGAGGGGAGGGAGCGGAAGGAGGAGGGGAGGGAGGGGAAGGAGGAGGGGAGGGAGGGGAAGGAGGGGGAGGAGTAGGAGAGGGCGGGGAAGGAGTAGGAGAGGGTGGGGAAGGAGTAGGAGAGGGAGGGGAAGGAGGAGAGGGAGTGGAAGGAGGAGGGAGGGAGGGGAAGGAGGAAGGGAGGGAGGAGGAGAGGGAGGGGAAAGAGGAGGGGAGGGAGGGGAAGGAGTAGGGGAGGGAGGGGAAGGAGTAGGGGAGGGAGGGGAGGGAGTGGAAGGAGGAGGGGAGGGAGGGGAAGGAGGAGGGGAGGGAGGGGAAGGAGGAGGGGAGGGAGGGGAGGGAGGGGAAGGAGGGGAAGGAGGAGGGGAGGGAGGGGAGGGAGGGGAGGGAGGGGAGGAGGAGGAGGGGAGGGAGGGGAAGGAGAAGGGGAGGGGAGGAGGGGAGGAGGGGAGGAGGGGAGGGAGGAGGGGAGGGAGGGGAAGGAGGAGGGGAGGGAGGGGAAGGAGGAGGGGAGGGAGGGGAAGGAGAAGGGGAGGGAGGAGGGGAGGAGGGGAGGGAGGAGGGGAGGGAGGGGAGGGAGGAGGGGAGGGAGGGGAGGGAGGAGGGGAGGGAGGGAGGAGGAGGGGAGGGAGGGAGAGGAGGAGGGGAGGGAAGGAGGGGAGGGAGGGAAGGAGGGGAGGGAGGGGAGGGAGGAGGGGAGGGAGGGGAGGGGGAGGAGGGGAAGGGGGAGGAGGGGAAGGGGGAGGAGGGGAAGGGGGAGGAGGGGAAGGGGGAGGAGGGGAAGGAGGAGGAGGGGGAGGAGGGGAAGGAGGAGGAGGGGAAGGAGGAGGAGGGGAAGGAGGAGGAGGGGGAGGAGGGGAAGGAGGGGGAGGAGGGGAAGGAGGGGGAGGAGGGGAAGGAGGAGGAGGGGAAGGAGGAAGAGAGGGAGGGGAAGGACGAGGGGAAGGACGAGGGGAAGGAAGGGAAGGAGGAGGGGTGGGAGGAGGAGAGAGAGGGGAAGGACGAGGGGAAGGAAGGGAAGGAGGAGGGGTGGGAGGAGGAGAGGGAGGGTAAGGAGGAGGGGAGGGAGGAGGAGAGGGAGGGGAAGGAGGAGGGGAGGGAGGGAGGGGGAGGAGGAGGGGAGGGAGTAGGGGAAGGAGGAGCGGAGGGAGTAGGGGAAGGAGGAGCGGAGGGAGTAGGGGAAGGAGGGGAAGGAGGAGAAGGAGGAGGAGAAGGAGGAGAAGAATGAGGGGAAGGAGGAGGGTAGGGAGGGGAGGGAGGAGGGGAGGGAGGAGGAGAGGGAGGGGAAGGAGGAGGGGAAGGAGGGGAAGGAGTAGGAGAAGGAGGGGAAGGAGGAGGAGAGGGAGGGGAAGGAGGGAGGACAGGGAGGGGAAGGAGGAGGAGAGGGAGGGGAAGGAGGAGGAGAGGGAGGAGGAGAGGGAGGGGAAGGAGGAGGGGAGGGAGGGGAGGAAGGAGGGGAAGGATGAGAAGGAGGGGAAGGATGAGAAGGAGGGGAAGGAGGGGAAGGAGGAGGGGAAGGAGGGGAAGGAGGAGAAGGAGGGGAAGGAGGGAAAGGAGGTGAAGGAGGGGAAGGAGGAGGAGGAGGGGAAGGAAGGGAAGGAGGGGAAGGAGGAGGAGAAGGAGCAGGGGAAGGAGGAGGAGAAGGAGCAGGGGAAGGAGGAGGAGAAGGAGCAGGGGGAAGGAGGGCAAGGAGGGGATTTGTTGGGGTTGCAGTGTAGAGCTCTCTCCCTGCTCCCGCTTCCCGCCTGGGCTGCAGTGCAGGCATCAAACAGGGCGGAAGCCTAAGCAGAAAGGCAGGAGGCTATTTTTAGCACCGTGGCCAGGGTGTGAATGTTGGTAGAAGTGAGCAGGGCCTGAAGCTGTCTGCATGATTGAGGGAAGAAAACCTGTTGGTTTTAAAGGTCAAAGGTCAGGTGGAAAGTTGTGCCCCCATCCTGGGGAGCACCCCGAGTGCTGGCGAGACGCCAGCAAGAACTCTACCAGGTCACACACACAGGAGATTCGTGCTGTTTCTTTTCCCTTTTCAACCTCCAGTAAACTCCTGTTGCAGCGATGAGACCGTGCCCGGAGGGGAGTGAAGATGCCAGCTCATGCAGGACTGGGCGAGGTGGGGGTGTGTGCCCGAGGCAGCACCAGCAGTCCCTCCCACTTCCCACCGTCTGGGCTCCCCTCGCCCCAGCGGGTGGTGACGTCTGGCAGCCTGCAAGCCTGGTCCAGGTGAGCAGCGGAGAGACGGACAGGAATGCGCCTCTGGGGGAACACCTCGCCTTCCTCCTGTCGGTGCCAGCTCACTCCACGTCCCCTGTGCCTGTGCAGGACAGACGCACTGTGACTCCCGGGCACTGCCAAGAGTCTCTGAGCAAAGGCTGCTGACGTCTGCTGGGGACAAGACAATGTGCAAGGATGGCGCTGTTGGGACGCTTACCTTTCAACTCGGGATATGCCAAGAGTGACAATACTCACACCCCCTTTCAGGGAAGGGGGCATTCTCTTTTCTGGGGGTATCTCGAGTCTTTGGAGTCCTTGCTTAGGTCACAGGGTCAGGAAATGTTTCCAGGAAAGAAAGAACTGTTCACAGTGCAAGGTTTGGAATGTGGTGGTTCCATGGGAGGAAGAATCGTGACTGAGGAGAAGGGCAGAGATGTGCTGAGAAGCGCTGAGTGGAAGGGGAGAAAGCCTAGCCGCGTGCCCGAAGACAGCAGAACTTAAGGGTCCACCTGAGTGTGCAGGCTTTCCATTTGACTCTCCACTAGTGGTGAGTTTCTCAATATTCCTCCTGGGGTCAGAGGACAGCACTAGGAGCAGAGGACCCAGCTCCGATTCCAGTTCCGGCACCGAGCTCCTGGGTGGTGGGCCTTAGTTTCCTCATGTGCACGAAGAGTGGTGGGCCAGGTGGCAGACACGCCTCTCCTCGTCCCCCAGTTCCTGTGTGCCCCGAGGAGAGGGGCTCTGACAGGCTCCCCGAGGGCAAGTCAGCTCCTGACTGCCTCGTGGCTGCGGCAGCCAAGGCCTGCTGTCAGGAAGGGCCTCGTCTGCATGCGCAGTGAGTTCAGGGAGAAGCCTGCCCCAGCCTTGGAGGGTCCGTGGTTTCCAGGGCAGCGAGACAATTTCCGCAGCTTGCACTGCCCATCTTTAGCTTGCACGATCCCTGAGTCAGTGGAGGCTCAGAGACAGCAGGTCCTGGAGTGCCAGCAGGACAGAACCAACGGGTTGGTGCAGACGGGGGAAGTCGGGGGTGTCAGGAAAAGCCCGGAGGCTGCTCCAGGATAATACTGCTGAGAAGGGCCTGGGAAAGTTCCTTTTCTGGATCGTGGGCTGCAGCCCTGGCTTTTCTGCCTGGAAGATCTGTAACTGAGGAAGATGGCCTAACTTTCAAACACAAGAGGTGGGGGAGCGGAGGGAAGAAAAGACTGAAAAATAAAGAGAAATGTCAAGGCTGCACCAAAGGCATCTATCCTTGAAAGAACCCTTCTCTTGAACCGATTAGTTGTCCAATCATTTTCGTCCTTTCCTTTCAGTGTGCAGTGCATGCCCTGAAACTGCAATACCTTGGAACTGGAACTAGATAAAAGTTAAGGTCCTGAGATGGAAAAGCGTGAAAGACTAATTCCTAAAGGCAACGGGCATTTGCCTGTGAGGAAATCTGTACTTCTATCAATTTTTTTTAGGAAGTGAGAAGGTGCAGCTTGGCCAGGCATCATGGGAAACGACTTGGTCGGCTTGGCAGAGTCAGTGTGATCCCGCGCTGGCTGTGGTTTGATCCCCAGAGAGAAATGATAGTGGCTGGGGGAAATCAGGAGCAAGGAGGCAGCGGCAGCCCCGGGATTGACCTCTGACGCCCGCTCCCAGAGCCGGTTTCAGCCAGCGGCGTCTGGTCTGCCACCTGCATCCCAACACAGGTGACACCAAGGCCTGCCCGAGGCCCAGGCCCACAGCAGTGCAGGACGGGTCCGGGTCTGGAAATGCGGCCCAGCCGGTATGCTGGCGGGGCTGAGCAGAGAGGAGGAGCAGCTGGGCTCATAAAGGAAACCCCAACTTGGATCTCACGTGTCGGGGTGGCTCTGGCTTGGGAAGTGTGACGGAGGAAAGGGAGGAGGGAAAGGGGCCGTGGGGTGGGCAGAGAACACACCGTACTCACCCGCGCTTCCTCTCTGTCCCGGCTCCTCCGCTAACCTGTGCAGCACAGACACAAACGATATGCTGAGGTCACAGTCGGGGTCTCTTCGCCACCCGGATGTTCACCTGGGGCCTCCCTGACCCATGGGCTCCTGGGCTTGCCTCTCCCCTTTTGCTCCTCGTAGGTCAACTTTGCCCGACCAGGTATGAAAACAGAGGGGAGTCACCCAACCTAAAACCAGCAACTGCAACTGACCTAATAGAGCCATGGAAACAAGTGCCTCTCAGAAGGAGGAGGACGGTGCTACTAAAATGGAAAGGAATCTACCTTAAACCTAGGGGGCAGTTACATCAGGGGGCACAGTCCGTGTGGTTCTGAAAGCGAACAAGGTGAAAATGGTCTAAACTATGAGAGGAGCAGTAGTTCCTTCCCGCAGACGTATCTGCTTGGGATGCTAAATCACACTCTTGTTCACCCTGAAATCTTGAACGATCGCCTGGACCCTCAAAAGCCTGTATCTATTCTCACCAAGGACCACTGCTGTCAGTCTACCAGACACGCACTAGCGTTAGGTGTGCAAACTGGATTTATAGCTCCCAACACCGTGGGGGCAGGTTCTGGGAGAGGTGATTCTGAAGGACACAGGGACATAAAATGAGGCCGTGGAGCAGCTGAGACGAATTTAGAGCTCTGAAGTAATATGGGGGAAGTTATGTCAGCCTGCGTTTCATCTATATAGTCTTGGTTGTAAGTACTGACTCCTCAAGGTGAGGGGATGCAAAGTGGGAATCCAGCGGAGCAGAAGCATTCCCCAGGGTGCAGCCAGACAGGGAGCCAGGGTAGGCAGGGAGAGGCCGAGGCAGAGGTGAATGTGGTTGGGAAGTGTGGCTGAGTCGTGGGTTCTTCAAAAGTGCCCATTTGGCTCTCACAGTTTTTGCACTGAGCAGACTACGCCTGACAGGGTGCTGACCCAGTTGTGTTTGTATTATGTCAGCATGATTTCAACCCCAAAGAAGCAAATCGCTCTCTCTTTCTGGTTGATACTTATTGCCCTCTAATGCCTAGGTGACAGTAGTTACGGCTACCTCAGTCTATAGTAAAATCTCACGCCTAGATCACAGTGGAGAATCAGAAGGTCCATCCGTGGTTTTAGAACTATACCCACATAACAGCCACACGTTAACTATAGGGACATATCCTAGGACCTTATACAATGTTGAGAGTCAAACATCCTTTTTAAACCCTACCCATCTCTCACCCCAACAACTCTTAATACTCTTCCCCTTGGGGATGACACCTAAAAGCCACAGAAACAGAAATTCAGGCGTTCTCACGAAAAGATTTCACATAGACATACAAAGCAAGAGGTGCAAAGAAAGAAGAGATGTTGACAGGGCAACACAGGTGCCAAGACAGAGGGACCCTGAGGGTACCGGGTACCAGACAAGGGAAACCATACCCAGTCCATGTGTGAGACAGAGCCTACATCCAGACTTGAACCAGGTCTAAGTCTGTGGTCAGGGCAAGGCCCAAGTGGTCAAGGCACAGTCCTCTGTGTGCTTCGGGGGAGTGGGGCAGACTGAGGAAAGGCCATGGGAAAAGCTATTGGGAAGGGAGGGGGGTATAAGGGAAGAGAGGCCAAAGAAGCAGCTGTTATGTCTTCAGCCAAGAACATTCCACATGAATGCCGGGATCTGGTGGGACCGTGTGTGCGTGCATGCATGTGTTTGCAGCATGTGTTTACGTAAGTGTAAATCTATCTCTGTGTGTCTCCTCTTCTCTTCACCTCTTGCACTACAACCCTCCTGCCTTATTCCTAGTCCCCCATCGGTATGCAGAAGTCCGTCTTCTCTCCATTTCTTTGCCGCATTTCTAGATGTTTCAAACACCGCTGCCCTCTACTGCTGACCTTTTGACGGCCATGCCAAATACATCATTCTCAGCAATTCATCATAGCTATCGTCCACTTTCTCCCAGGCCTTGCTCTGACTCACTCGATGATTTCAGCACCTGGAGTACATTTTTCTTCTCTCCGTTTCTTCCTTGGCAATTCCAGTGTCCTTGCTGACAAACTTCAAAGACCTCACTCTCTTATCCACACCAGCCACTATGGGTAAAAGCTCTGGACACACCCCTCCCAAGATGCTCCCCCTTTCCCATCACAACTTCCTTTCCCGTATCCACTTCTTTCCACCCTTCCTTAAGACTTCTCTCCCTTCACGTGGTCTCGCAGTCGGCTCAGACTAAAGCATGGGCACTGGTGTCAGAGACACCTGGGCTGAGTCCAGGCTCTGCCACTAACTGCCTCACGTTGTTTAACCACCCTGAGCCCTGTCTAGAAGCCTTTCCTCATGGGGCCGTGGAATCAAACAGGAAGCGTGTGTTACGTGCAGAGCATTTAGCAGGGACCCGAGAAAGCTGGGCCGGCTCCACCTCAGGCTCCACAGCCTCCTCCGGGCAGCCACCCACTTCTCTCCCTGACAAAGTGCTCTGCTGCACACCAGCCTGTTTATTTCCTTACGTTTATGAATCTACTGACATCCCACTACATGCCAGGCACTGTTCTAGGCACTGGGGATACAACCTGAACGAAACAGACCAAAGTCTCCACCTTGTGGAGCTTATATTTTGAAGGAATCCAGCAACTGGACATATTAATACATCACAGAAATAACAGCTAACTCTCAAATGTCCAAAGAGAAATGTGTTATCTGTTCAGGGCAACATAGAAACATGAAGATTAAGAGCATGAAGTTTGGAGTGAGAAAGACCTAGCTCAAATCCAATCTTTACCACTTAATAGCTAGTTGATCTAACTTTCTCTGCGCCTATTTCCTCACTGGCAAAGTGGGGATATCATTATATTACATATCTCACCAGGTTGTTGAGGACTGAATGAGATTATACATGGAAATCAGTTAGCACAGCTCTTTTGAACATACATTATTTTAAAGAAGGTTTTATATACAATAAAATGAGGAAGGATTACTGTCCCGTGCTGATACCTTTCTCTGTTGCTTTTAATTCCTCCGAGAAGCCGCAAAACCATCTGGCTCTTCTGTCCACAATCATCTCTGCCTTTTCAGAAACTCTCCTTGTATTTATAATCATATGCTCAAAGTTCGATGACTAACTTTTCCTGCCACTTCCTTTTATCTCCTATTTATTTTGCATATCTTAATTTTGCTCTCCTAACTATATTATAATAAACTCCTTGAGGCAAGGGGTCACGTTTGGTGTTTTAATTGTATCTACTTCCTGTATCCCATCCGTCTATCATAGTGTCAGGAGATCAGAAAGCTTTTGTTGATCCACTGACACAACCACCTCTAGGGAAAAACTTGATGGTCAGTTGGGAAAAGTAGGGAGAAGGATCCGTGGGGGTCTGAAAGCTCTGGGGAAAGGTGGCAGCAGGAAGGAAGGCAGAAACAAAGGGGAGAGGGGGATTCCGTTCAGGGGCTAGGGCTCTGGCTCCCATTCAGACTAGGGGTCCTGGAGCTGCCTTTACCTCTGTCTTTCCCATTCTGCATCTTCTCTTCTTCTTCCTCTGCACCTTCCCCTGCTGTGAAAACAAGTCCAAGGAGGCCAGTGACCCTTCGGCACAGTAGAAGCATAGGAGGAGGGAGAAGCGAGTAGCTTAGGAGGCTTGGGATGAAACCCTAGCTAAAAGCTCATGGCTTCAGGTCTCCAAGGGTGCTGAAATCACCTAGTCTGCACCCTGTGTGGTCCATGCCCCAGCATCATGTCCCCATAAGCCCTGAGCCCAGAGCAGTGCAGTCTGATGTCACCCACCCAGCTTCTGGCTCTATTGCTGGCTTCTCTAAGGTGATGATATCTACTAGGTATATGGCTAATACCTTGCATTCAGGTTCAAGAAAACAATGATAAAAGTGTACAGCAGGGAATACCTAGATGAACACTGGCTTTCGTTAAAAACAAAACAAAACAAACATATAAAAACCTGGTTTTAGCTGATGACAAACTTAAAATGACTGAACAGTGCAAAGTGGCTGTGTGGAAGAAAGCTAATGCCATCTAAGGTTACTTTCCCTGGGGCCTGCTCAGGGAGGTGGCAGAGCTCACTGTGCTGGGGGTGGAGTGGGGGTCAGGGGGAAGACCCGTTGCAATGTGGAGACGTGCTCAGCCCTGGAAACTCACTTTGAACCAGGGCCTTGCAACACTTGGGCACACGGGATGGTCAAGTGAAACCCACGTCACATGAGGAATGGCTGAAGGAACTGTGAACGGCTGCCTAAAGAGGAGAGGCTGCGGGAGAGCCACGTGATCTGCCATCAAATACTGGAAAGGCTGACATGAGAGGAGGGACTGAGCTCACTCCGGGTAGCTTTAGAGGGTGGAATGAGGATCAATTTGCTATAGAAAGGCAGATTTTGGCTCCCTGATAAGGAAGAACTTCCCAGTGAGGAGAGCTGGTCACGAATGAACTCGCTGGGAATATTCAAACAGAGGACTTTTATATCAGGCAGCAAGCTGGATGAAATGACTTCCAAGATCCTTTCCAACTCTAAGAGTCCATCATTTGTGAAAAGATTTCAGAAAAGATGAGGAGGGCAAGCTATGGATATAAACAGCATGTCCACGCCGTACAGAATACATGGAAGATAATTTGAGCACCTACTCTCATCCTCAAGAAAATCTCGACAGTGATGGTAAACACAGGTTGGGGACTTCCTGGGGACTCAGTGGTTAAGAATCCGCCTGCCAATGCAGGGGACGTGGGTTCGAGCCCTGGTCCAGGAAGATCCCACATGCTGCGGAGCAACTAAGCCCGTGCGCCACAACTACTGAGCCTGCGCTCTAGAGCCCGCGAGCCACAACTACTGAGCCTGCGTGCTGCAACTACCGAAGCCCGCCCGCCCTAGAGCCCGTGCACCGCAACTACTGAAGTCTGTGCGCCTAGAACCTGTACTCCACAACAAGAGAAGCCACCACGAGAAGCCCGCGCACCGCAACAAAGAGTAGCCCCCACTCGCCACAGCTAGAGAAAGCCCGCGTGCAGCAATGAAGACCCAATGCAGCCAAAAACATAAATTAAAAAAATTAAAAAAAAACACACGTTGGTGTTGGGCTCTTCCACTCACTGAGAAACTGGCAGCCTTGCATGTAAAGGGAGTTTACCTCTGTGTTTGATAGAGATACTGGGCCATGTGTGGGGCTAGTCCACATCTACCGTGGACTTAGAGTGGAGCATCAGTGAAAGGGGCCCTCGTGGGATTGCAGACATGATCCCTTGTCCTGTGCGGGGATAAGGACAGTGTGGTGGTAAGAGCATCGGCTTAATGTTCAGGCCTAAGCTCTAGGACCAGCTTTGCCCCTTCAAGCTGTGTAACTTTAGGCAAATCTCTTTTCTGATCATCACTCGCTGCATTTCTAAAGTAAGGGAAGTGGAAAATGTGATCTCTAAGGCCCCTTTCAAATACATCGCATGGCTTTGTTAAAACTATCCTTTCTTACTAGGAGAGATTGCTGAGTTATCCCCATACCCTTACTTATTATGAAGCTGTTTGGTCTCTATGTGCTTTGTGTTTAATGATGTCTAGTTACCTCCCAAACTAGTGTGATGAGCTCATGAACCACTCATTTTGCACAATACCTAATACGTGGCCATGAGGCATGAGTGTGGTTAATTTCCATGCCTGAAATCCCCTAAGAAGTTCCCTCCAGAAGTGGGATTTCTGGCATCTGTGGGAGCTATGTTAGGGAAGGGACTTTCTAATCACCCATGAGGTCATCTCAAAGGTGGCCATCTCTTCTGTTTATGTGTGTGTGGAGGGGAGCAGTGCTTCTAAAAGGGATTGAGAAATGGTACCAGAACGGAGACAGTGTTACTGTAATGCTGCCTGAACAGGAGAACTGGCATCTTAACTGTACTGAAAAAAACAACACAGGCCACACACTTATTCTCTTCTAAATGAAAACAGCGGATCTGAGAGCGAAGCCGTGGGCCAGACCTTGGCCTGGTCCCATGACAACACTAAAGGCATATGCTTTCTCCTACAAAGGTCCGAAGGAGTACACGAGGCTCGCCTTCCCTAAGCGCATGCACAGATGATTTCAATGTATTGTGTTTCAATAAGTACATGTGTCTGAACAGCCCACAGAAAACCTGCTTTATATTTTTATTCAATAACCTTGTTAAGCTAGTTCAAGGTATCCAAAAGCATTACATTAGGTGGAAAGACACAAAAGAGGGCCATCTGTATGAGTGACCCACAGCACTTAGGAAGGGAATGTGTTTGTTTAATATATAACACGGGAATCTGACCACCATAAAAAAGATCAGCAAAATACCTGACGGCTTCAAAACTGATGTAATCATGGGGATTCTTGAAGACATGCTGATAATGGGAATGGCCTTCTATTTTTTCTCTCCTTCCCGGGTATTATGTAAGGGGAAATATGCCATGAGGTAAGGGTCTCTGGAAAATCACTGAAATAGCTAAGAGACAGACAGACTGAGAAAGAAGTCATAGATAAGACTGAACATGAGGAACGAAGGAAGCAACAGACTCAGGTCATGAACTTCCAGTGAAATCAGAGCCTCGTCATGGACAAAAGGAGAGAATAGGGTTTCAAAACCAAATCAAATAGGAGAGAGCAGAAAGGCAGCCGGGAGAAAGTCCAGCAGCTTTTGCAGCTGAGGCGGTTCCAGTCATCCAGGAACACTCTGGAGCGAGACAGCTGAGCAGGCCTAAGGAAAGAGCAGCTGTGGAGGAAGCACAGATGGAAGACAAATTAAGGGAGGAAGGGGCCTAACTGAGCTGAATTTCTTTAAGGTCGGAATTGTGTTTGCTCCACAGGGCATACCCTTAAGAGGAACCTAAA
Source organism: Delphinapterus leucas (assembly GCF_059928025.1). Classification (NCBI taxonomy): domain Eukaryota; kingdom Metazoa; phylum Chordata; class Mammalia; order Artiodactyla; family Monodontidae; genus Delphinapterus; species Delphinapterus leucas. Next base: position 74,809,088 of record NC_143141.1, on the reverse strand, counting down.
CGTGTGATTATCTCTATGTGATCACGTGTGGGAGAGAGGCTCCCAGGATGAAGGCATCCAGCGAATCCCTGGAAGGCAAGACGACCGCGTGGTGAAATTAGGGAGACGCTTTACCACGCAGTGAGGCGGCGAGGAGGGCGCGGAGGGGGAGGTGGGAGACTGGGCGGGCGCTGTGGGCGTCACCTGAGTGGAGCTCCTTCACCAGGGATGACATGGTGCTGGTGATGGAGTCAGCGGCCACCAGCAGGTCATTGCGGAGGTCTCTCCTTGTACCTGAGGGCAGTCAGAGCAGATGGCGATGCCACGTGGGTCGGGGGGAGAGAGCTGAGTGAACGCCTGGGTCGGCGGGGCCCTGGGACTCAGGGCAGAACTCCTAGGGGGAGATGGGCCGAGCAGCTCTGCCCGCTCCCAGGCCGTCGGGAGCACCGGTACCCAGGTCTGTCTGTGGTCCTCCTCCCTCTTCTCTACCTGAAGAGCAGGACCCTGTCAACTCCATACTTCTCAGCCACAATCAAAGGAGGTGGATTCTAGAACAAATGCTCAGGCAGGACTTAACTCGCCAGCTCCACCTCCCTGCTCTTGTCTCCGCCCCAAGAAAACTTCCTGAGCTGCCTTGTCTTTCCCCAACCACATAACATCGCTGGCCATTAGCTCCACAGACAAGGAGGCTTCAGCAAGGTCCTGTTTAGAGTTCCACTCCTTCTCTTGTTTGCTCTAAGGACTTTCCAGGCCGAGCGCCCGACTTCGGGGATGCTTCCATCCAATTCCTCCGGAGGAGGCAAAGCCCAGAGGACAAGGCACTTCCCACAACCCAGAAAAAAGAGCACAGAAGCCCAGGAGGCCTGTACTTCGCACATGTACAAAGCCTGCAGACCTCCTGTTGCAGACCAGCCCATCTAATGAGAAGGGATCAGCGCTTGACTTATTTTTACTGTATGTGAAAATCTGATCATTTAAAGCGAAGTGCACAAAAGAAAAGAAACTGGGAAAACCTCAGTAGGAATCTTGTCCACGTTTCCAAACCCCCTCAGCGCTCCATTATACTCTGCTCCTGGACTCACCCTGGGCGAAGGCCTCCTGCACGTCCCCGCCAACTCCGCTCAGCGGGTCCTGCGGGCAGTGGGTGGGTGTGGAGCCAGCGGAGGTGGAGTGCACGGGCATGGGCATCGGGCGGCTGCCTCCGTGAGTGGGCGACGTCTGTGGCGATCCTGTGGCCTGAGCCTGGGAGAATCAAAGAGATAAAACATGTCATCTCAGGTGCCTTACCTCTTTGAGGAAGGGGAAAGTCCTTTTTTTCAGTCAACCTGAGCCAGCCCAGGGCTTCAGTTCAGTGGGGCAATGCAGTGCACGATCCCATTTGAAAGGAAGGAGTCAGGCTGCCTCCAGCACTGGTGAGAGGAAGGAAAGGGAGAGAACAAAGGGGGAGGAGAGAGAAGAGGCAGCAGGAACACTGAAGAACGGACTAAAAGCGGGAGGGAAAGGGGTAGAGGCGTGCACAGGGAGGGGGGGCCTTCCAGGTGGACAGATGGAGCAGAGTAGCTGGTTGGAGGATCTGGGAGGGGCTGGGGTCACACAGCTGGGAAATAATATACAAACACCTTTGAGTTTTGTTTGCAAACACATTCAGGTGCATTATTTCATTTGATCCTCATAACAACTTGTGAGTAGAAGGGGCACATGTTTTTTTGCATCCATTTTACAGAAGAAAAACGAGGATGAAGAGAGGAAGAGCTCTGTGTCAGGCTGCACGTCTCGGCAGCGGGAGATGCTGGAACAAGCCCTTCTACTTTAAGGGCAATGACACGTGTTCTGCACCTCTGCAGCTGCCAGGCCACAGGGAGCGCGCCCGAGTTTGTGGGTCAGGAGTCTAGCTGCGGGCTGTTCCCGGGAGCCTGGTCATCTGGCCCATCGTGCTGCACTCGTCAAGCACACACAGTGAGGTCTTCTGTGAGCCATCCTGTGGGGACTAGGTGAGAATGGACACACATTTAGTGGAAACCAAACTTTCCTTGTGAGGCTCTGCCTCAGTTTTGGAGAAAGCGTGGAGCAATGGGATAAAATTTTAAAACTCCGGTTAAAGGGAGCTCGCTGAGATTTGGGCTCTGCTGCTCTTCAGAGGAAGGGCAACTGAGGGTGGCATATAGACCGGGGTTTTCTTTGGAAGCAAAACTGGGAAAATATAAGCCAAAGTGTGCAAATGAGTTCAAAGGAAGATAATTATCTTTTGGGATCTGGCTCAGAAACCCCACGTACAAACAGAACCTGCCACCTCGAACAGCCTGACAGGCTGTGTGCACAAAGCCCCAGCTCAATGCTTCACCCAGGGTGAGCACCGGACCAAACGGAAATGATCTGTTCTCCATCGTTCTTGCTTTTGATTCGTGTCTGTGTGTTTTAATTTGAGAAACTTAAAAAAATACAGAAAAAGCTTAAAAGTGGAACATAACAGACCACCCAAATTGATAATTAATATTGTGTCAAATTTATTCCAACCTAAAAACACTGCAGATAAATCTGAAGACCCCTTTCACTACTAATTCTTTCCAGTCCCCTCCTCTCTTCCCTTCAGAGGCAGCCACTGTCAAAGGTTTTGGTGTGAAACTTTTTACCTATGTGTACATATGTAATTATGAATAATATATGATATTTCGTGCCTTTAAATTTTGCATGAACAGGTATCATACTGCACATATCATTTTGCAACTTGCTTTTATCATCTAGCATACTTTAAAAAATGTTATTGAAGTATAGTTGATTTACAATGTTGTGTTTAATTTCTGCTGTATAGCAAAGTTAGCATACTTTTTGAGATCTTTTCATGATAAAAATAAATATGAACTTAGACTCTTACCTCACATTATATACAAAAACTAACTTAAAATGGATCATTCCAAATATAAGAACTAAAATTATAAAACTCTTAGAGGGAAAGATTAGACAATGACTTTTCAGATATGACACAAAAAGTATATACTACAAAAGAAAAACAGATAAATTCGACTTCATTAAAATTAAAAACTATTTTTAAAGGACACCTTTAAGAAAGTGAGAAAAACTCAGAGGATGGGAAAAAGTTTTGCAAATCATATATCTCATAAGGGACTTATATTAGGAATATCTACACAACATGGTAAATCAACTATACTTCAATAAAAAAATTAATTTAAAAAAAGAATATATAAAGATCTCTTGGGACCTCCCTGGTGTTCCAGTGGGTAAGACTTTGTTCTCCCAATGCATGGGGCCCGGGTTCGATCCCTGGTCGGGGAACTAGATCCCACATGCATGCCACAACTAAGAGTCTGCGTGCTGCAACTAAGAAGTCTGCAAGCTGCAAGGAAGATCCCGTGTACCGCAACTAAGACCTGGTGCAACCTAAATAAATAAATAAATATTTTTTAAAAAAGATCTCTTACACTCAATAATCAAAGGACAGGTAACCTAATTTAAAAATAGGCAAAGGATCTGAATGGACATTTCTCTAAAGAAGATATGCAAATATCCAATAAGCATATGAAAAGATGCTCAATATTATTGGCCATTAGGGAAATGCAAATCAAAACCATAATGAGCAGGACTTCCCTGGTGGTGCAGTGGTTAAGAATCCACCTGCCAATGTAGGGGACACAGGTTTGATCCCTGGTCCAGGAAGATCCCACATGCCACGGAGCAACTAAGCCCGTGCGCCACAACTACTGAGCCTGTGCTCTAGAGCCTGCGTGCCACAACTACTGAGACCACGCGCTGCAACTACTGAAGCCCACGCACTCTAGGGCCCGCGTGCCACAACTACTGAAGCCCACACACCTAGAGCCCGTGCTCTGCAACAAGAGAAGCCACCGCAATGACCGTGTACCGCAACGAAGAGTAGCCCCTGCTTGCCGCAGCTAGAGAAAGGCTGCACGCTGCAACGAAGACCCAATGCAGCCAAAAAACAAAACAAACAAACACAAAACCCACAAAACCCAAAAAACCACAATAAGCTACAACTTCACACCCACTAAGATGGCTATAATAAAAAAGACAGATAATAACAAGTGTTGACAAGAGTGTGGAGAAATCAAAATGCTCATAAACTGCTGGTAGGAATATAAAACTGGTGCAGCTGCTTTAGAAAACAGTTTGGCAGTTCCTCAAAAGTTTAAACACTCACTACCATATGACCCAACAATTGCACTCCTACATGTATATACTAGAGATAAATGAAAATCTATGTATACACAAAAATTTGTACACAAATGTTCATAGCAGCATTATATATAATAGCCAAAAAGTGAAAACAAACCCAAATGTCCAGGGACTTCCCTTGTGGTGCAGTGGTTAAGCATCCGCCTGCCAATGCAGGGGACACAGGTTTGATCCCTGGTCCGGGAAGGTCCCACATGCCATGGAGCAACTAAGCCCGTGAGCCATAACTACTGAGCCTGTGCTCTAGAGCCTGCGAGCCACAACTACTGAGGCCATGTGCCACAACTACTGAAGCCCGGGCACCTAGAGCCTGTGCTCCGCAACAAGAGAAGCCACCTCGGGACTTCCCTGGTGGCGCAGTGGTTAAGAATCTGCCTGCCAATGCAGGGGACACAGGTTCGATCCATGGTCCGGGAAGATTCCACATGCCGTGGAGCAACTAAGCCTGTGTGCCACAACTACTGAGCCTGCGTGCCACAAATACTGACGCCTGTGTGCCGCAACAAGAGAAGCCACTGCAATGAGAAGCCCGTGCACCACAAGAAGAGCAGTCCCTGCTTGACGTAACTAGAGAAAGCCCGCACGCAGCAACGAAGACCCAATGCAACCAGAGGGGAAAAAAAAAAAGTGTCGGGGAGGGCATGGAGAAAAGGGAACCTTTGTGCACTACTGGTGAGAAGGTAAACTGGTGTGGCCACTAGGCAAAGTGGCATTTTTCCTCAAAAAATGAAAAATAGGACAACCATATGATCCAATAATCCCACTTCTGTGTATATATCCAAAGAAAATGAAAACAGGGACTTCCCTGGTGGTCCAGCAGTTAAGACTCCGTGCTCCCAACGCGGGGGCCCAGGTTTGATCCCTGGTCAGGGAACTAGATCCCACAACTAAAGATCCCACATGCTGCAACTAAAAAATCCTGCATGCGGCAACTAAAAGATCCCACACGCTGCAAAGAAGATCCTGCATGCCACAACTAAGACCTGGCACAGCCAAATAAATTAAAAAAAAGAAAATGAAAACAGAATCTTGAAGAGGCATTTGAACTCCATATACACTTGTTCACTGCAGCATTATTCACAATAGCTAGGATATGCAAACAACCTAAGTGTCCATCAACAGATAAATGGATAAAGAAGATATGGTATATATGTACAATGGAATATTATTCAGCCATGAGAAACAAGGAAATCCTGCTGTGTTATTTATGGTAAGTGAAATAAACCAGACAAAGAAAGACAAACACTTCACATGGTATCAACAATATGTGGAATCTAAAAAAAAGTCACACTCAGAAACTGAGAGTAGAAAAGTAGTTGCCAGGGGCTGAGTGGTGGGGGAATGGGGAGAGGTTGGAAAAGGGTGTAAACTTCCGGCTAAAACATAAAGTCTGAGGATCTAATATTACATGGTGACTACAGTTGGTAATATACTATTGTATAGTTGAAATATGCTAAGAGAGAACAACTTAAATGTTCTCTCACACACACAGAAGATAAATATGTGAGGTCATGGACATGTTAATTAACTAGATGGGGAAATCCTTTCACCATGTATAGGTTTATTAAGTCTCTACAATGTATACTTTAAATATCTTACAATCTTATATGTCAATTATACTTCAATAAAGCTGAAATAAATATAGTATAAATTATAAAAAAAGAACCTGTGTCTAGAACATATAAAAAAACTCTTGTAACTGAATAATAAGACAGGCAACCCAATTACAAAACAGGCAAAGACTTGAATAGACGTTTCATGAAATAAGATATACAAATGAGCTAAAAATTACATGAAAAAATGCTCAACACGAGTACTCAGGGAAATGAAAACTGAAATCACAAAGAGATACCACTTGCTGACTGAAATAGCTACGATCAAAAAGACTGACAAGGATGTGGGAAAAGGGAGACCCTTGTCCACTGCTGATGGGACTGTAAAATGGTACAACCACTTTGGAAGACAGTCTGGCAGCTTCTTAAAATGTTAAATGTAAACTTACCATATGACCCAGCAATTTCACTCCTGAGTATGTACCCAAGAGAAATAAAAACATATGCTCATCCAAAACTTGTACACAAACGTTTATTAGCAACATTTAGTTTAATAGGTCAAAAGTGGAAATAACCCCAAAATCTACTGACTGGTGAATGACTTAAAATGTGGTTAATCCATATAATGGAATACTACGAAATCTCTTTTTGATGTTTTTATCCCGGTTTAACTTTTTTTTTTTTTTTTTTTTTGCGGTACACGGGCCTCTCACTGTTGTGGCCTCTCCCGTTGCGGAGCACAGGCTCCGGATGCGCAGTCTCAGCAGCCATGGCTCACGGGCCCAGCCGCTCTGCGGCATGTGGGATCCTCCCGGACCGGGGCACGAACCCATGTCCCCTGCATCAGCAGGCGGACTCTCAACCATTGCGCCACCTGGGAAGCCCCCGGTTTAACTTTTATAATAATTTTCCGTTGACAATTCAACATGTTCTATCTTTTGAAATATTCTCTTCTATTTTGCCAGTGGTTACAAAACATTTATTATTATTTAGTCTTTCAGGGTATACATCTTTTCTTCCCGACTAGTTTATAAACCTTAGGAGCCCGGTTTTGTCCAGATAACATTATCACATATTAATCACTGTATTTTGGGAAAAAAACCTCCACCTTTCACCCTATAATTATCACCCTCTGCTTTTTTGGCCATTTTTATGGGAGAGGGAGCAAATAATAAAGCATAAAATTCATTCTAGTTTGGAAAGTGCTTATGAGCAATCAGACCCAGCAGTTTCAGCCCCAATACAAACTAGATAAGGAAGCTGGGAAGAAGGCGAGAGAATCTACAGAGAAGGCAAGAAAGTCTGATGCAGAGGCTTGGCTTTGCAGGAAAGTCCTGAGCAAGCACAGTGTGGGATGTAGGAGATCACAGAAGTGGTGGATACTGGCAATGCCCAGGCCTTTCCTGGGCCTTCCCAGGGCTGAGGGGAGAGAATAAAGGTCGTTTCTTGGGTTGCCTGGGCAGCCTCAAGGAAGGACCCCACGCAGCCAATAGCTTCCTATAGGCTGATACTGTGAGAAGTGAGGAGCCCAAAGCTGTCTGTCCATCACAGAGGAGTTAGAGCCTTGGTGAGCTCAGGTGTGGACCTTGGATGCTGGGGGAGTCTACGAACTCAGATGCCTCAGCCACCGAATGGAGGATGCTGCCCACGAGAACCAGGCCTGGCCAACAAGCAAAGGACATGATGGCTTCAGCACAGGTCAACTTGGAGCTATGGACACCCCTCCACTGAGGCCACAGCACCCAGCAAAAGGCCCCAAGGTGCAGCACTCATTTTGGGTGCAGGAAAGGGGATAAGAATCTCTGAAATGACTGGCTTCAGAGTTTTCCTAGAAATGCCCAGACTAAGTGCCCATCTCAGAAAGTGAGCGCTCAAGAGGGAAATTAAGGCCACTTAAATAATTTTTTTTTCCTAAGTATGTGGCCTGTGAAATTCAAATTCACTTCGCTGTATGACAGTTATCTGGACAGTTATGCTGTCCAACCTAGTATTAAACATGTGGCAAGTACTCAGTAAATCTCGGTGAGACTGGAGCCAGGCATCACCACCCAAGGACTGAGTGTCACAGTTGTTAAGACCGGAGATGAACAAATAGGTTGCTTTTTAAGAACATGAAGCTGAACCTCTGCAAATATTTTAACAGGAAAATGATGACGGGGAATGAGGTAAGAGGGATTGACAGGGGTAGACAGCCACATGTGGCTAAATCTCTAGGATCAGGAAATGAAACCTACTGCCCACCATCAGCTTGAAAATAATCAGGCCCCCTTCCTGGGATCACTGCCCAGGACATGCCTTCTGAGGAAGATAGAAACCAGACTCGTGACATTGCCTTTGTTCAGAGCAGTAGAAAGAGAAAAGCTCAGACCGCTGGGAAGGCATAATTTTCCCCATGGATCTCAAACTTCAGCCCTTGGCTTTAGGATCATGTTGGATTAAAGCAATGCTAGGACGGAGCTGTCAGGAACCCTATGCGCATTCTGGGTCCAGCAGAGCAATGCCGGTTTGGCATCCTTGTGGGGCAGTAAATCCCAAAGGCCCCGGGAGAGGCACAAGTCATAGGTAATCGATATGCAGGTACTTCAGCCAGGCTCGAAGCTGAGGGATCCGGAATGAGGTTGATCTGGAATGAGGCATATGTTGGTGCAACAGAGGTCAACTGACTCTGCTCCTGGGCGGTTTCGACAACAACCATCTACTGAAAGGCCTGCACTCTCTCACCTTCAGGCCTCTACTAGCTGTTCTCTCTGCCGGGAGTGCTACCCCTCTGTGGTGTCTGACCAGCTGGTCTTCCAGCTGTCTGCTTCACTGTCAACTCCCTCAGAACCCTGTACAGCAGTAATCTCACCCCTCAAATTTATCTTCCTTACCATTGTGCTTACCACATGCAAAGGCTTAATAAATATTTGTTAAATGACAATGAGGTGTATCAAGTTTCTGACCCTTTCTCTTCTGTAATGGAAAGCGGGAACGTAGCCAGAGCGGGCAATGATCTCCGGGGAGGGCTAAATCTATCGTCATCAATAAAGCTTTATGTGAAATACTTTAACTAGGTAACTAACTGTGGCGGGCAGACCTCTGAGGAGGCCTCCAGTGGCACCCTCCCTCCCTGCAGTCACCTCTGGTGTTATCCCCTCCCCTTGAACGTGGGCTGGGTGTAGTGACTGCTTCTGATGAATCAGGCCAATGGGATGTCACTTCTGAGATCAGCTGATAAAAGACCATGACTTCTGTCTTGTCCACACATACCCTCTCCCCCTCTTGCCCCAGCTCATGCTAAGGGAGCCAGCTGCCGTCTTATGAGCTGCCCTGTGGAGAGGCCCACCTGGCAAGGAACTGAGGATGCCTTCCAGCCATCAGCCGGCATTGAACTGTGGCCCTCAATTCAACTACCCACGAGGAATCCTGCCTACAACGACGTGATCTGTTGAGGCTTGAGGTGACTGTAACCTTGTGAGAAACCCTGACCCTCAGCTTGTGAGGACCCAGCTAAACAGCGCCTGGGCTCCTGGCCCACAGAAGCTGTGAGTTAAACTTGTTCTCCTAAGCCATTAAGTTTCGGGGTAAGTTGTTATGCAGCCATAGGTAACTCACGTGCTGAGCTTGAGTTTTTTCTTTCTGCATTATTAGATCAGTCCCATCTGAAGAGCGTTTGACTGAGAGGGAGCAGGAGGGAGAATTTTGGGATGAGACCAGGCCCAGAGGCCTGCACGAGACGCCGAAGACCTTGGAAAGAGGACCGTGGATGAGAAGAGAAGCAAGCATGGAGAATCAAGAAAAATTTTTCCGGATCTGAGAATGTGCCTAAGTCCCTCAGTGCATTAGCCTGTCCTGAGGCTGAAAGTTTCAACCGCTTTACTTTGTAATGAGTAAATGGCAGGGCCTGGAGACAATTCTCTGCTGCAAATCCAATGACTCAGAAGAGGAGGGGCCGCCACAGGCGCCAAGAGGGGATCTTGCTCTGGCCACAGGCCCGGGTGAACGCTAAGGAGGCGGTGAGGTTCCGTGGGAGGGGCGCACCCTTAAAGTCCGGAGACCTGGGGTTTTCTTTTGACTGTACAGGACGTGCATTTTAATTCTTCTGGAGTTCAGTCTTCTCATTTACAAACTGAGCGGCATCGAACTAGATGACCTGGGAAGCATTTTTCAGATATAAAATGCTATGATTCTACGACCTTCACCAAGTTACCTCATCTCAGAAATGCCGAGTGATCAAGGCTTTGCTTCGGTCATAACCACTCTGTCAGTGAAGGATCCCCCTCTGAGGGCTCTCAGCGGCCACCTCAGGGTCACATAAGGCATGTTCTACTCCTAACTCTCCTTTCTCACGAGCGGAGTCCACACCGGAGATGCTGCCTGTTCAGGTCTCCTGCACTCGCAGCTGGTGGGGAGGTGCAGGTAGCAGACTGCTGTATGCAGAGGACGGGCTGTCTCCAGGAAGACAGTTGGAAATAAGGTCCTCCTCATTACATAAGCACAGACTGGAGCGTCTGGAGCACACACGGCTGAAGGCAGTGCTGCAGTGCGCACGGCAGCTCTCCTGGCTCGCCGACAAGTCACCTATAACCCGGTTAGAGACCGCTCATCCTCTGCCCACCTGATAGGTCTGTGCCGGATGGACGCACTGAAGTCGGCGCAGGTGAAGCACTGCACCGAGCGACTGCACCTTGTCGCAAAGGCACAGATGGGTTGTACGTTCAGAGAGGCAGGCCCTCCCCATGGAGACTGCTGAGCAACTCCACTCAGAGCAAACGCATCTAGAATAAGCAGCACAGTCAGAGGCTGGGGGGAGCATCACTGCTGGAACCCAGAGATCATGCGGAACCTGAGACTCACACAGAAATCAGCAAAGGTGGAGGGACTGGGGGGTGGGGATAAGCTGTCCAACGAGGGTCCAAAAGAATCGCGTGCCTCTGGGTTTCAGCTGCCAGAAGAGGGGCGGCGAGCCTAGAGAAGCTGGGGGAGCTTCACGACACGCTCCTTGGTGTTTTAAAGTTTCCTGAAGCAGGACAGTGGGACCTTGTTGAAATACAACTTATTACAAAGGCCTGAACACAGCAAAGGCCAGTCACGTGTCTAACCAACAACTAAACACAATAAATGCCCTGTAACTCAGGTTCTCTGAGGACAGAGGTCCCTTGTAGTTGGAAACAATTCTGCTGGAAAGACAGAGCTAGAGAAATGTTACAATCTGAGAGGCTCTCTCCTCTGCTGGCCCTTCACTGCTTCTAAATCAGCAAAGACTCTGAGAACCTGAGAAAGCTATGTATCGTGTTCCAAGAAAAGAGTTCAGAGGTTATGCTTGTAATGTCAGAGGGTTCGTGACCCCAGGAAAACAGCCTCTGTTTTAGTCCAACATTCATTACTGTATCTGAGGAGATGGAGGCCTAGAGAAGCCACAAGGTCACAAATAAATTAGTAGCAAGGCTAAGATGGGTACCTGCGTCTTCCAGTGGCCTTAAACTGCTGGAAGGACCCTAAGCACTTTGGGATCCCAAGTCTCTGCGGTCAGAAGGGACAAGGGTCAGGTGAGACTTCTCACCGCCGAGGCCAACCATGATTTTTGATAGCAACATAATTTCCAACACGAGTGAGAAATGTGAGAAGGGAGAATGCGGTGATTCCGACTTAGTCTTTTGTTTGAGCGCAAGTCTAATATTGGAGCCAAAACAGGTACAGAGAACGCCAGAGAAGGTGACTTGAGGACACTGTGAGTGGAGATGGGGACTCACATGCTGTGGCAGAGAGCGTGGCCGTGCAGGGGCAGAGGTGCTGTCTGCAGTAGGAAAATGACGGATATACAGTCCTGGGCTGTGCTCAGCCAGCCCCAGCAGGGCGCCTGGCACACAGTAGGGGCTCCATAAATACTATTTCCTTCCCTTCTTTTTCCTGATGGAACAGGTATGAATTTTTTTTTTACCTCCTTGATTATCGTCAGGTAATCAAACCCAGGGAGGCTTATGGCAAAAAGCCTGATTTTGAGAGTTAATGCCCTCGCCAGAGCACTATTAACGGCATCCCCTCCACACACACACCCAACGAAAACTCTGAGCTAAGCGGTTATCATGGTAACAGAAGGAGACACTTGAGTCTCCATTTTTCTCTCTGATTCATGGACACCTGCCAGGTAGCAGATGGCCTGTGTGGACAATTACCTTCATTTTCCTGCAATGTATTTAAATTAAACAAACTGGCCTCTTTGCTGCCGATTTTCAGAGGCCCGTTCGGAAAAACAACAACAAAAAAACCCCCAGAAAAACAATGTTGGGAGAAAGGAACTACAAGTCTGAAATTTAGATGAGGCAACCGTGAACATACAGAGAACTGGGATGTATACAGAATGGACTTTGTACATTTTTTTTCGTCAACAAAAGGTAAAAAAAACAAAAGAAAAAAACCCCACAGACTATTTTGAGCTGCTGCAGGTGGTGGCTCTGCTAGGAAAATGCAGCTGTCTCATCAAATGTGGAAGTAAAAGGAGAGAGAGAGGATTATCTGACGCTGTACTGTCTGTCCTGCTGCAAGATTTGAAAATAATTGCCTAACATGACAAGAGTTAAGACTGCTGGGAGTTAGGCCCAGGGGTGGAAGTGAGCACACAAGGAGAACAGGGGTGGAGGAGATGAAAAAGGCAGTCACGTGGCAGTGAGCAAAGCAGCAGCCGCGGTTCCCTCTGGGGCGAATTAGAAACAGGTAAAGAACACGCCTGGAGACCTTCCCCTCTCCCCAAAGTGTCCACCGCTGAGGTAAAGGGTGGTGCAGCTTTTAAGGATGAACTTGGCTTCTAAACACCCAAGAGAAGGGCCAAACAGTTCTATGATGTCTCTCTTCTCTCACCACCGTTAATACACATTTATCTATCGTGTGTGTCTGCTGGAAGGAGAGGGGCCACCAAAAAGTCTGCCTTGAGGTCCCTCCTCAGAGGGCTGACACCTGTTCCCACATCACTTCAGGAAACTCAGGGCTTACCCATGACCTGTCACTGCCTGCGGTGGCTCTCAGGTGTCACTCCCTGTGGGGTTACTGCTATGGACAGCAATGGCAGGACTGCTGGGTGTTTTGTGATCACACTGTTGGCAACGGGGAGGTGGTTATGGTTCTCATTCTCCATGATTCTGCCCCTATTCAAGCCAAACTGAATTATATAGAAGACAAAGCTTACCCGAGCCTGAAAGAGCTGGGGGGCAAGATGTCTAGGTATCTTTCTCAGTGGAAGGAGCAAAGCGTATTAAGTTCCTAAGACTGTCTCAGAAGAACAACCTGTTAAAACTCACCATAAACCCAAAGATCAAAAGAAAGCTGAAATTTAAACTTTTAGATAGGGAAGCTCATAAATTCCAAGACTAGAATTACCCTCTTTCTGTTTGTTTCTCCTAGTTTGCCCAGCTCTGTTTGAAAATGGTATCCCATTAGTTCTCATTGCAGGATTTCAAAGCTAGTTCTCAGCAAAATGATCAGGGGCCTCACTGAGGGAAAAATCCCTATAAAATGAATACCAAACACTCAGACTGCATGTTAGAAACCAAAAGAGGACAGGATTCCAGGAGAGCATGGTCCTTAATTCAGACATGAACTCAACGATGGGGCAGGCAGTCTGAACCTATCAATGATATTTTAAAGTTCAATGAGTCAGACTTAAATGCTGCTTATGGGTAAGTAAGTAAAACTTGTATGATGAGGTGTGGCACCTGATCCAGCACTACCCCTCTTTGTTGAGTCCCTGTTCTATATAATAAGGTGGTTAGAGTCCAGGCTTTGCAGTCAGATGGACCTAGTTTGGATTCCAGCTCTGCCATTTATTAGCTGTGTGACCTGAGGCAACTTACTTGACCTCTCTGAGGCTCAGGTTCTTCACATGTAAAGTGGAGATAAGAATATCTTCATGGGTTGGTGAGGATGTACATAAAGTGCTTCACATGCTGGCTCAATGGGGTAGTACCTGCCATGATTCCACTTTGAAAGGTGCAAAGTAGGGGTATGAAGGGGCAAGGTCTCCACTCTCAGCAGGCTCACAGCCTCCTAGGCAGTTCGGCATGTACGCAGCTAGCACACAAAGGAGGATGAAATCCGTACCGTAGCAGAGGTACAAAGGAAAAGGGGCACAGAGGCGAGAGAGTTTAACTCTGACCTTCTGGAACAGGGTAAGGTTTCACAGAAGAGGTGGCATCTGAGAGCGTCTTGAGGGGTATAATTTCAATAGGCAGAAGTGGCTCGGGAAGGGCAATCCAGGTGAGGAAAGGGCATGAACAGAGGCACCATGAGAGAGGAAGCTGTATGTGTGTGTTGCAGGGCAGGGGAGGAGCATGTGGGGACACTAGTATGCAGGGAGCACAGAAGATATATGGTGGGAAAGAGAAGTGTGGGCCACAATCAACCAGAGCCTTAAGTAAATGGTCATCAAGTTTATTTACTAGGCGATAGATGGGCAAACTATAGCCCGTGGCCAAATCCAGCTTGCCACCTGCTTTTTTACAGTCTGTGAGCTAAGAATGGTTTTTACATTTTTAAATGGTTTTATTTTAAATGGTTATATAAGTCCTTACATAATATCTCTGATTTGGTTCACAAAGCCTAAAATGCTCACTACCTAACCCTTTAAGGAAAAGCTTGCTGACCCCTGCTATAGGCAATGGCAGAGGGAGCCCATGAAGACTTCCGAGGACAGAGTGGTGTGGTCAATCTGGTCTGATTTAGGAATCTGGCTCCAGGGCAAAGTGAAGGAGGGACTGAGAAACAGGAGGCAGGAGAAAGGGAGACCAGGTGACAGATGACGGAGGCTGGAATGGAGAATGGTGATAGGAATTGGGAGAAGAGAGACACAAGCAAGCTTTTGGAGAAAAAGTTGACTAGACTGTGACAACTGAGTGGGGAGAGTAGGGGACTGGAAGAGAGCATGTATGTAGGGAGTGCTGGCAATGATGTTAACAGAAGCAGGACATATGGACAAAGGGGTGATTTGTGGGGGAAGGTGACTGGAAATCTTTTACCATCCATCCCATATCTAAACCTCAGAATAAGGGATGCTGAGAATGCCTCAAGGGTTCAGACTGGTATCACAGAGAAAGGTTCTCTGATCCTACTTCCCTGACCAGGGATCCAACCAGTGCCCCCTGCAGTGGAAGTGCAAAGTCCTAACCATTGGACCACTAGGGAATTCCTGAGCAGCGGTTCTTCACTGGGGATAATTTTACCTGCTAGGAACCTGGTGTGGGTGTCGGTGTGGGTGTGGTGCTCCCCCTGGAATTTAGTAGGTAGAGATCAAGGATGCTGCTCGACATGCTGCAATGCACAGAACACCCCCCCCGCCCCAACCCACCAAAAAAAAAAAAGTCATCTGGCCCCAAATGTCCATAGTGCTGAGGATGAAAACCTGGCTGAGGGTGACAGAGTTACGAGGTCCTAAAGTCGGTGGCCTGTCCAGGGCTTCTTGTCCCAGGTGGTGAGCTGCTGCAGAAGGAAAGACAGGCCACCAGTAGCCTCAGCTCAGGTTAGAAACTTCAAGGGGCCAAGAATAAACTCTGATAATCTTCTGCACATTTGGGAGATGTCCTGGGGACAGCTACAGGCCTGAGAGTCTCCTAGATTCTCTCTTGGTTTCCTGAGGTCTGAGCTGCTTAAATACAGGAGCTGAAATTTGAAATGTGAAAGCAGTGAATAAACAGTGAATGTCATATATATTAATTAGAATACATAATAATAAAAGCACGGAAGGATTTACGGTTAGACAGCTTTGTAGAGCAGTAGTGAGTTGGCACGGATTCTTATTAAAGGTACCTGTCTAGCTGCAGGTAACTGTCTTTCTGCATTGCCTCTAATTTTATTTTTTTTAATTTATTTATTTAATTATTTATTTATTTATTTTGGCTGCGTTGGGTCTTTTGTTGCTGCGCACGGGCTTTCTCTAGTTGTGGTGAGTGGGGGCTACTCTTCATTGCAGTGCGCGGGCTTCTCACTGCGACGGCTCCTCTTGCTGTGGAGCACGGGCTCTAGGCACGCAGGCTTCAGTAGTTGTGGCATGTGGGCTCAGTAGCTGTGGCACACGGGCTTAGTTGCTCCCCGGCATGTGGGATCTTCCCAGACCAGGGCTTGAACTCGTGTCCCCTGCATTGGCAGGCGGATTCTTTTTTCTTTTTTTTGTGGTACGCGGGCCTCTCACTGTTGTGGCCTTTCCCGTTGTGGAGCACAGGCTCCGGACGCGCAGGCTCAGCGGCCATGGCTCACGGGCCTAGCCGCTCTATGGCATGTGGGATCTTCCCGGACCGGGGCACGAACCTGTGTCCCTGCATCGGCAGGCGGACTCTCAACCACTGCGCCACCGGGGAAGCCCGGAAGGCGGATTCTTAATCACTGCGCCACCAGGGAAGCCCCATTGCCTCTAATTTTCTAAAACATGCTTCTATATTTCTTTCTTCTCTCCTATCTCTTTTTTTTTAAAGCACTGGGCATCTATACTGCAGCTCCAAATGGGAGTAATTCTACTTGCCAAATTATGATTAGCAGCAAATGGAGAAGAGTGCAAAGGAGTCTATCATATCCTTTATAATATGCTTCTTTGGCTGAAATTAAGCAGATGTTCACTTCAGTTAAGGACTCTAGGCCAGGAAGCTCCCTATCTTGGCACTGCTGTTAATTTGGAACATCAGAACCAGCCTTAGGTCAGCTATAAAACCCTAGAGATTGGCATGGCATCAGGACTCGAGGAAATGCCTACAGGTGCTCTCCAAGTGGAGGGTCACAGATCCAATCTCATGCCAAGTGAGGATGCTGTGTGAGGTCTCAAAGAGAGAGAGTGGGAGGCATGGCCCAGAGTCCTAGAGAGGAGCCAAAAGAGAGGGCGTCATGGGGGCAGCTCATGTTTTCTTAGGGTGCTTTCTTTTGTCTGGAAAAGTGGGAGGTAGATGGTTGGCATGAATAAACCCTGGGGAAGGAGTTGCTTAGAAAACCCAGACAAGGAATCGAGGGCCAGAGGATTTCAAAGTCACAAAAGGAAACATCAGTCAAATGAGCCCAGTTGGATTTCTGCAGACCCTTCTTGGTTCACAGCCTTTCCCCAATATATCGATTGGTATCAGTGATGAAAGTATCAAAGAACTGTGGATTGGAAATTTATAGATGAGAAAACTGAGGTCTGTAAAGGTTATATACATGGTGAGATAGAAAAGAAATGAGGATTTGTCAACAAGGTGCCATGAGTCAGAACAATCTATTCACACGTAACCCAATAAGGCAGACCAAAGATATAACTCCTTCCTTCGTTGAGGTGAAACCAATGGTGGTGGGGGTGAGGAGGCTGGACAAGACAAAATCAATTTTTCAGAGCTGTCTACACTGTGCCATACTGAAAATTTCCTTCCCAAGGTTGCTGATAACTTCCTTATTGTCAAATCCTTGTCTTACTGCCTTATTAACTTTCTCCTTGAAACTTTCCGGTTTTTCATGAGAACCCACAATCCTACCCTCCTACCTCCTCTTTCTTCATTTTGTCCACTATGCGTTTTCCCTACGGCCCATGTTTATCGTTTCAACACTAATTTTATGTTGAAGACTTCCAAATCTCCATTGCTAGCCCTGTTTCCCCTCTAACTTTCCAGCTGCCTATCCCTAAATATCTAAAGACCAGATACAGACCTTGACTGCCTGCCTATTCTATGTAACTTGGTATGTTCAAAATCAGATCAAAGTCCCCTTTCTATAACCCACATCATCTCCCCAGTTTCGTTTTTTCAGTCAATTTCCCAGGTTCCTGGGCTCAAAACCTAGAAGTCATCTTCTTTTCTGCTGATGCTTTGCTGAGACCCAGACTGTAGTATTCTGGGGGGAGATACTGTGTCCTAGGAATTCATATTCCTCTAGTGGAAGGTGACTATCTCCAGCTTGGTGTGTGGAGACTTTTTCCCAGAGACCCTGGTGTATATTTTTCATATGTTGTATGCATTCTGGTCAGAAGAGGAAAAGACATAAATATAGTACAGGGGGAAATAAACAAGCAGGTAAGGCAATCTCTCAGCTCGTGATTGATGAGTGATGAAAAACATTGGGGGTGCTGCAAAGACCCAAAAGCTATTTCCTCTATATTGTCAGACTATACACTCCCTCTAGGTGTTCAAGGAGTTTTGGGGGAGTGAAATGCAAGTTCCTATTTTTCAATATTGCTATGACATTTCCTCTTTTGGAGAAAACAAACACACCCCCCCCCAACAAGCTACCAGGTCTCTATAGTGAGTACACGGGCCAAGACTGATGAATGAGCATACTTTGTAGACTTTCATGAGGCCATCTATGGGCAGCCGGAGTCCATGTATGCAGACTAGGGCTGGGCCAGGCGAGGCTAAAGGTTTGGGGGCATAGTCACAGAGTACAGCACATTGATCTTTGTTTACCAAAATCCACTGGTGCAGCTCGCAAACTTGGGAGGGCAGCAGTGGTGCCTAAGCCTTCAGATATCACTGACCTGGCCTCTGTTTCTGTATACAGGGCATTAGGCCACCCATGAAATAAGGATCATACTATTTGACGGTGGGATTTGTGCAGGATTTCTCTTTTGATCCTCCAAAAGGCCAAGCTCACCCACTGCTCACTTCAACATATGTAGTAAGACATTGCTGAAGACATAAATAGCAATCCTTTGCTTTTCAGGAAGCAGTAGACTCAGGCTTCTATTTCAGAGTATGGTGGGACCAAGGAATCCAGAAAATTTTAGGGCAGCATGTGAATCGCTTCCCAATGGGATTGTGTCCAAAGGTTAAGTGAACCAAAAGGGAACCTGACCCAGGAACACATCAAGGGGTTTACCAGTAATCTCTTTAATGGACAAAGAGGAGGTTTTTATTTGTTGTTGTGTAGGTTGTTGTTTTTTTTTAAGTACTTTCTCTCAAACTTACAAAGTTAACATTCATTAGGTTCATCGTGGAGGCCTCATGGGTCAACCTGGCTAACTAAATGTTGAGTGCCCTTCCTCTGAGGCATATTAGGTGAAGCCGCGGTCACAGATGGGGGTTTCTGACAGCCAGCCCACACCATGCTTTCTTTGGTTGAGTTGTGGTGGGGTGTTTGTCCAGTTCTGGAAATCAGAAAGGGCGTGGGGCAAGATCCACTTGATATCCCAACTGGCTGAAGTAGAAAGAGAGATCCCAACTGTGGCCATGTTCTCTTAGTGGAATCCCAAGATTCCTCCAATTACATAATTTTCAGAGTACCACCTATATTACCCTCTGGACCACCACCCTACGAACCTGGATCAAGGCCACCCCTGCGGGAGCCCCCTATCCTTATTCATCACTGTCTACAGTTATAGTCTTTAACTCTGATGTTGATCTGTATATGAAAAGTAATGATCTTTTTTTTGACCGGCCGTGCGGCATGTGGGATATTAGTTCCCCGACCAGGGATCAAACCCGTGCCCTCTGCAGTGAAAGCCCAGAGTCTTAACCACTGGACCGCCAGGGAAGTTCCAAAAAGTAATGATCTTCTAATAGGAGGAACCGGAGGAATGTTTAAAGAAGTACATCCCTCATGAATAAACTGAAACCTTGCCTTGGACAGCTCATTTTAGTTTGTGTCAGCAATCCAACAGTGAAATTTTATGGTATGTTGAGTCTGTGGGAAAAATGGAACCCTAAGGTGTCCCTAGAATAAATTTGTACATTGCAATCCCTCCAGGCTAGGACTGGGATATTGTTTGACCTTGAGGGAGTAGCCCACAGCTCAACAGTAAACACCACTGCCAGCAGGGTCCTCACCAGTCTGTTGTGACTTTAGTGTACCCCTCTGTACACATTTCTGGTTGTGGGCATTGGGCTCTTACTGAGAAGTGCTCAAAATATTTTCAAATGATACAAATAACTATAGATATCCTGCATTTTGTAGATTATCTGTTTTTAAAAAAAGAGGATGATTTTACTCTACATAACATCTTTTCTTTAGACAGAAATAATAATAGAGTTAGTAATAATACTAATATATTAGCTTGGTCTTCCTATTCTTTTGGTAACACTGAAATTTGTTTTTCTGATTCTTTTTATAAAGGACATTTCTAACCATCGTTTAGTCTCTTGAATAGATCTACCTATTATACGGGAGTACCTTGAGCAAAATTATTGCCTTAGGTACTCGAACCAGTTATGTCCCTTACAATGAATAAACTTATGAATTCACATTGCTTTTAAGTTAAAATCTTATAAATCTGGTTAATAGCAGTTTTCATTCAGCCGCTATTTATTATCTGCCATGTGGCAGGCACTGGGCTAGCAGCAAGGGGATGCAGTAGTAAAAAAGGCAGACAAGGTCTTTTAATTACAGTCTGACGATTATCATGGGCCTGATTAACCCTGACTCAACCGATACAATCTAATTCCTGAGCCTGTTAAACTGTAGGGTATGTCATGGGTCGAACAGTCACTCAGTGAAGTCTTATCTGAAACAGCCAGGCAGTTCTGCCCTTAATTATAAACCTTGGAGCTGAGAAAAGAGAAGGGGAAGGAGGGAGGGGGGGAGAAAGGGAAGACAGAAGAATTATCAGCTGAGGTACTAATGTCACTAAAGCACTGGAAAAGTGGCTGAGGTTGAAGGTAGAACCACAGCCCCGCAAGTCACAGTTAAAGTCACAGTTATTACCCATTTCCCTCCAATTTCCCCAATGCCAAAATAATCCCTGAAAGGGAATGAGGAAGGCAAACTGCATAAAAAGTTCTCTGTAATGGATTTACAGAGCCAGTCTGGGGAAGATGTCTAGTAAATTCTTCATTTAAAAAGTCTTACAATTATTTTATGACTCGTATAGGGTAATACATTTTGATAGGGAAGAAATTAAGCTATACCAGCCAGAATCTGGGAGGAAGAAAGGGTTACGACGTAGCTCTGTGGTAAATACCTTTTGGTGCCTCACTCGGTAATGATATAGATTAAAGCAGACGCTTGAGTTCTAAAGCTCTATAGTCTTTCCAGCTGTACAATGTGTTAAAAATGTTGAACTATGCAAAGCCATTCAGTTCACATTTGAGCCTCACTGCTGAGCCTTAGGTGGGTACAGTTTAAACCTGTGATGTGGACACAGGAAATTTCTACCTATATCCACAGAGCAGAATGTCTTACCTCACCATAGTGGGGAAACATGAGGGAAAAACAATTTGTACAAATTCATGCTCTGGACGGTCCCCTGGGACAGTGAGGACTAGAACATGAGCTCAGGACCTCGGCCACCGAGAACTCCCAACACACACACACAAGCCACCGAGAACTCCCAACACACACACACAAGCCACCGAGAACTCCCAACACATACACACAAGTGGCTCATTAGTGGCAGGCTTCAGTGATCTGGGTCTAGCTTCTCATTTTGCCAACCTCAAGGGGAAGATGATCTCACATGCAATCAAAGGTCACTGCAATGAACATGTTGTTATTTATTCCCCTGTCTGCTCAAGATCAGCTTTAAACTGACCTGAAATAATACGACAGCAGTGATAATCTCTGGTTTTTGGAGTACACAGTAATCCATAAAAGTTTTAAAAAATGAAGTGTCTCTTGGAAGCCCTTACTGCTGCCATTAACATAAATATCCATAATGTTTGCCCTCCTCTGAAAGGTGTTCTCAGGTGGGGTGTGGGTGTGCCTGATTACATGCTTTGCTCTGAGCTGGCCCATTCAGCGAGGGATCATGAGATGCTAGTCTGGGTGGACTGCTGGAGGAAGGTCCCAGCAAGTGGTTTACCTGTAAAGCACATCTCTGGGGCGCAGAGGGATGAATAAAAGGAGGGGAATGCTGGTGCCAGAAACTACAGGTCAGGTGATACCCTGATCTGCAGGAAGGGTGTGGTCACAGCAAGGGGATGAGGCTGTCAGGGAAAGGAGGGGAGAAGGGAACAGGAAGAACAGATATTTTCTTTCCCTCCCTCCAACACAATCTCACTCATCCTCTTGTTTGTGGCAGGCATTACCAGCACTTGCTTCTCTACTTCTTCTAAGCAACTGGAGGATTATACTTCCCTGCCTCCATTGAAGTTAAGTGTGGTCATGTGCCTTGCTTTGGCCAATGAAATGGAGTGGAAGTGATGTGTGTCACTTCCTGGCAGAAGCATTTAATGGCTGGGCTTGACTTTCCATCCTGGTTTTCTCCTGCTTTGCCCATGTGAATGTACCTATTGATACAAAAGTGCCATAAGATCAAAGTAATAAATTATGTGTGAATGAGGAAAAAACAAAACCAAATAAAGCACAGACAAAAAATAAAATTTTGTTACATTGAGATGTACGGGTTGTCAGCCTACCCTGACATCATGCTCTGTCTTCTTTCCCTCTTCCTGACAGTCTCCTCTCCTCTTCTCTTGCCTCCTCCCCTCCTTACCCATCTCTTCCTTCCTTTCCTCTCCCTTTTACCCTATGACTCCATTGCTTTCCTGCCTGGAAATAATAGTAAATATAATGTTTTATATTCCTATTCTTAATCTGAAACATGGATACATTTGTTTCTTGAAATAAGAAATGAGTACACTTTTTGAATTACACAGTTCACATTTCTTTCTTTAAAGAGAAGCCCTGAGGTAAATTAAAAATCAGCTTTAGTTTGTGTGAAAAATATATGCTTTGAAAACCTTACTATATGATATAAACATATAGTCTTATCATTGTGGATAAGCCCTCAACTGATTTTCCTGTGTGGGTTAGTGGCTGTCAGGGAAAATAAAAACAAACATAAACTTTCCCTAAACACCTTGCAGCTCAGAAAAACCAGAGCTCCCTCTGGAGTGGGCTCTGAACAGGAAATCACTTACAGCATGATCAGTCACTTAGTTTTCATTGGTAACTTTGTTAAGAAGGCTACTGGAGCTGGAACTCCAGAAGACTGTTCAAGACTAAAGGACATCTAAAGTTATCAAAAGAACTACTCATTTTCATGCACAGTCATTCATGACATCGTATTTAACCCTGAGGTCACTCCCACCACCCTGAAAATTGTTTCAAGCAATTAAAGTAGGCCTAATCATGAAGCAGCAGAGAATGTAAGTGCAGGAAAATGTAACTGTAGCCTGGCTAGTCATGCATATTTAAATAAACACAACAGATGTATACTTTGAAAACAAATTCAACAAGCTCTGGTTTCAAATAGGAACATGCTCTACTAGGTAAACATGACGTGGCCTTTTAGGCCATTTTACAACACCACGGAGAGAACTGCTAAGGGTTTTACACATAACCAATTCCGCAGAGATGATCTTGGTACAGGGAGGAGAGGAGAAAGTATGTAACAGTTATATGAGGCAAAGGAGAACATGCAAAAGAAGCAAGAGCCAGGTGGGGAATTCTGAAGTTCACTTACTGCCTGTTTTTGCTCCTCCTCCTAGAGGTGGTGAAGACGAAAAAAGGCAGAGGGGAAAAAGGAGAGAAGTTAATGCCCATCACCACAAACAACCGGAAAAAAAAATGACAGAAAAGGGCAAACCAGGCCAGGCCCATGGGTTCAGAGAGCCCACCGTCAGAGCACCATCAGTTGCACAGAGCAGATGGCAAGCCTCTGCCCCATCCAGTTCTTTAAATGCTAACTTCTAGAGTTAGAAGGAAAGAACCTTATAAACCCTCTAGTCCAACTTCCCCTTTTATACACGAAAAAGCCCTAGAGAGCCTGACTTGCCCAAGGTTATATCACTATTTAGGGTAAAATGAAAGAAGCAGCTCAACCATGACTCAAAAGCTCCGTGATCACTCTGTTTCACGATTCACAATATCCACATGTGTTAGGTACGTTTCTCTAAGTCAGTGGTTCTCAAAGTGCAGAACATAGAGAGACCAGGAGCAGCAGCATCTGGAAACTTGTCAGAGATGCATGCTTTGCCCCGTCTCCCCCTAGACCAATGGAATCAAAACTCTTGGGGTGGGGACAGCGCTGTTTCATGAAACTTTCAGTGGATCCTGAATCCTGCTGGTTTGAGAGCCACCGCTCTTAAGAACTTCCTAGAAAATGGAAATTCCATCTGACTACAGATTCTCTTATTTAGTCCCCTGTCTTCCACTTTTGGAGCCTTTGGCTGCTGTGTGGTTCTTTTCAAGGATGCACATACATCCCCTTCCCCCTATAAACTGGAACTGTTTCAAGGCCCTAAGAGGCTTTTCAAAAAGAATTCTTGACCTTGGTGTCTCATTAGTTGAACAAAGGTTCGTTTAATGCTCCCTATGCATGAAGCACTGGAGACATGAAGGTAAGATATGGTCTCTGTCTTTCAGAGCCTTACAGTGACGGTGCTCAGAGCAGGCCCTTGCTAGCTCTCAGCTCTCAGCATGCACCTCTAGACATTGAAGAAGGAAGCACGATGAAGATGAGATAAACACTTCCGAGTTCCTCTCTCCTCAGTCTTGTGCTTCTCAGTTACTCTGTCTTTTAATGGGTCTCTTTGTTTCCTTTTTCTGTGCCTCATCATGGGCAACTGTGGTCAGGACGCCTCTGCTCTTTGCCCCAAATACACAGATCTAAAATCTGTTGCAATGGTTCTATTTAAATTGGATCCATCCGTGCAGACTGCCTTTACTAAACATGTGTGTAGGAAGTCTTGGGAATGGATGAGTGCTTCTCAGTCTGCAGATCTGGGTGCAATGGAGAGAATGATTTCAGTAAAGCCAAGGAATTACAAAAGGGAGAGGGAAAGTAAGAATTTGGAGAAAGTCATTTTATTCCCGCAAGGGAGAGACATGCACTAGAAATTAAATGGGCACCAAGAAATCTCTTGAGGAGACTCCCAACTCAGCACCAGAAGATGTTCTTCATTATCAAAAGCAGCTGCTAGATGCTTGGCCAAACCTAATATCACAGGCACCCAGGCAAAGAGGGCCCTGAGCGTTCGCTGAGTTAGCCTGCAGGAGTGAGCGTCTTTTAGCTTTTGCGTCCGGTATGCATGGCTCCAGTTAGAAGGGGTTAGAGTTTTACAGTTGGGAAGCGATCTCCCTGCCTAGTCAGGCTTCCCTGTGAGGCAGAACACTTTTCTTCCATTCACTAGGCAAGGCAACCAGCCGTAGAAGAGTTATTAAACAATTAAAAATGTGTTTTTATTGCTGGCACTAAATGTTGAAATGGAAATTGGTAGGGGAGAGATGGGGCAATCCTGACAAGCTGAAATTGCATCTGAGGTCAAAAGACCAGTATGTAATTTCTTAGAACTGTTTCTAAAACACCTCCCTATTTTCACTGTTTTCTCCAGGTTTGGTATTGGAGACAATATTACCTTGGTTCAATAGAATAGAAAAATTCAGTGCTCGCTTCGGCAGCACATATACTAAAATTGGAACGATACAGAGAAGATTAGCATGGCCCCTGTGCAAGGATGATACGCAAATTCGTGAAGCGTTCCATATTTTTTTTTAAAGCAATTATACTCCAATAAAGATGTTTAAAAAAAAAAGAAAAGAAAAATTCAGAAGGCAATGCTTCATGTTTGTACATTTGGTGGCTTTGCTGTATATAGTTTATCTATTGATATAAAATCATTATAATTTGCAGTAGACACATGTCAGGTTAGGATGGAGAGAGTGGACAGGTCAGTGTTTTCAGGACTTACAGGCCCCCCATGTGCACTGGGATTGGGAGAGGGTGGACTTTGGCAAAGTGTTACTTAGGATGGTGTTGTATAATCCAAACTCACAAAAGTTAATCAGATATAGCTTTGAAGGCTTTGTCAACACAGTAAACAGGTCAGATATAAGGTCTTAGAACCTTTTTGTTATCAACTAGTCAGTTGGGGTCAGTAAACATTGACTGGTGACAAGGTATAGGAGCCAACTTGATTTAAAGGGGGTAATAATGCCTTAATTATAAAGTGCAAACCTAGCACTGCTCACGTCACCTAAAAACATGGGAGACCCGTCACACTGGGGATATCTGGCTAGATGGCCAAAGTAATGCCATAGCCACTGTAGTCATCTATATAAAAAAATTTATATTCAAAACCTCATTTGCATATGAGGTTAAAATTTAAAACTACAGAATTCATCTGGTAAATGCGTTTCAAAAGCAATATTGGAAAAATGGAAAATGAGGCAGAAAAATACTGGGAACGTAATTTAGAAACTAAAACACCATCACACAACTCTTTCTAGATTAAATAAGTCTGAGGTAGAGGTTATCCATATATACTCATTAATCAGGGGAAAAAATGTAAAGAAAAGATACATTCTGAAACACGGGTACTTGAGTGTCAGTCTACATTATGTCATTAGGAAAAAAACAACAATGAGAAGGTCTCTGATACTCCTTGGTGACAGGGATTGAGTCTTAGTCACCATTATACACCACATACCCTAAACATGACTCTTAATCAATGGATAAAAAGACAACATTCCTGGTTTATGTTTGCAATTCTTCTTCCCTTTCTGAATGACCTCAGCCTGTGAGGTGGGTAAATAATAAGGCTTTTAAGAACTTGGTAGGATATCCTACAAAACAGAGCAGTGGGGTCCTGGTTATTCTACAGAAATTATAACTGTAAGACAACAGCTGGAAATACAAAGAAACTCAGGGCTTGGGAATACAGTTCGAGACATCAGCTCATTCTGCTTAGGCCTTGAATGCAAGTGTCAGAGGTACATGACAAGGTCTTAGGAAGGCACACGGGACCTGAGCCAGGAACTCTAAGGAACACTGAGGGCAACCAGCTGACGGGAAAGCTTACTGTGATACTTAGGGGAAATGCATTCTGACTTCCCTTCAGTTTGCATAAACCTTTTTGCCTTTTACAAGAAGGGTACCTTCCCATCTATGTTTGGGTAATATTTGAGAACATTTTTCTGAAAGGCAGGTGAATCCCCCATGACCTTCTGTCCTGTGGGTGGACTAACCCCACAACGGCAGGGCTTTCAAAGCCCCACACGGCTCCAGATGTTACACTGGCCAAATGTATTTAAGTACCTCTCTGCTCTCTTGGGTGACTGATCGGGTTGCTCAGCTGGATAATTGACAACTATTTGAAGGATTTGGGCCAGGTTTTACGCATAAGGTTTTCTTTAAACAAGACCCATTTAGACAAAATATTTCTCAGGAGAAATCCTGTTAACAGGGTTAATGAAGAAACATGTCCCAAAATACCCCAAATACCCAGGACCAAAGCTAGAAAAAAACTCAGCTCAAGACTAAAAGAAGTGATTGTCTTGAGCAAGCCAAAAGTCAGTTTAAAACACAAACACTCCATTTACCCAAGTTGCTAAATACCCACTGGCTTTATTATTAAAGGACTGGTTTAGAATGGAGAAGTTGAAGCAAACTCTTCAAGCTGACATGCTCCTGGGCTACCCCTCCTAGCCTAGACCCTTGTCACTTCGGGTCTAGATGATTTCAATAGCTTCCTATTATCGTTTAGTTTCTCCTCTTCCCAACCTGCTATGATCATTTTCCTAAACTATTGTTTTCAAAACCTTTAATGACTCCACTTTATCACAGGATTAAATCTACCCCCTCAGCCTGCCTTTTGAGGTACTCCACACTGTGATTTCCATTCTGTATTTCATACCATGAAATACAATGGTTTCACAGTATAGACAGACGGGCCTTAGGAATTTATAGCATAAACAAATATGTCCTTGTATCGCTGCTACAGAGCTGGGTAAGTATTTCTATTCAGTGCCAGTCAAATCATCCAGGTGAGGACATTTAAATGCCAAGTGCGCCTTTGTCTGCTCTAGGGTGTAGGGGCTGTAATATATTTTTCACTAAAAATAGATAGTGAGGCCTGAATTATGCAAGCCCCAATATACCAAACCTAGAGCTATTTTATTGCTCCTAATAGAGTAAAATTATTGATTAGAGTTGGTTGATTACTTTGGTTTGCCTCTGTAATACTTATTAAAATAGGACACAATACTTGTTATGCATTTAGGTAGAATATTTGAAAACTTGTCTTAAAAGAAACTTTATATAGTTGAGAAATATTCATTTCACATAACTAATATCCGATTTATAAACATTCTTATTAATTCATAAAAGCAACTATTCAAGGACATTAGTTCCAGTTACTAATTTTTTGTAATCAGGCTTTACAATAATTTAGATAACTTTTATACTGAATTAGGTTAACTTCAGGGAGGTCTACCTGAAAACTGAGTCTAGGCAGCAAGAGTTAACCTTTTAGACTCATCCTGTCTGACATCACAGGGAGGCAGAAGCTGAAGTGCAGGGGAAGATGGACAAGAAGAGCTGGGAGGTGGGAGGAGACCTGAGCGGCTGCTGCTCTTACCTTCAGCAGCTTCATCAGCCCTTCCAGCTGGACCATCAGTTCCCGCCTGCTCTCCTGCAGTGCTGACATCCTCTGCTCCAGTTCATCTTTCCTCTGCCTGTCGGAGAGGAAAAGCTCATGAGAAATGAAGAGATGGAAGGGCAGTTAGATCACAAAAAGACACTGTAATTTAAAAATATTAAAAATTGTAATGTGCTACTGAACAAATATAAAAAAAAAAAGAAAATGAAGATAAAATGATCCTCAAAGAAGAGTCGAAGGCCAGATTAAACGGGTTTTAGACCTGATTCTGCTACTTACCAGTGTATGAGATGCTGAGCAAATCATTTAAGTTCTGATACTGGATATATAAAATGGTGATAATATCTCTTTTGCCCACTTTTCTTTACTGCTGTGAGAATAGTATGTAAAAATGTTTTGGAGGGCTTCCCTGGTGGAGCAGTGGTTAAGAATCCACCTGCCAATGCAGGGCACATGGGTTCGAGCCCTGGTCCGGGAAGGTTCCACATGCCATGGAGCAACTAAGCCTGTGCGCCACAACTAATGAGCCTGCGCTCTAGAGCCTGCGAGCCACAACTACTGAGCCTGCGTGCTGCAACTACTGAAGCCTGCGCACCTAGAGCCCGTGCTCCACAACAAGAGAAGTCACCGCAATGAGAAGCCCGCGCACCACAACGAAGAGTAGCCCCCACTCGCCGGAACTAGAGAAAGCCCACGTGCAGCAACGAAGACGCAATGCAGCCAAAAATAAATAAATAAATTTATTTTTAAAAAAATGCTTTGGAAAGTATACATTGCCGTACAGTGAAAAAGTATTGTTAATATTATTAAAATGATTTAAAAAATTCTTTAGGAAGCCAAATGCCTCACTTATACATAAAACTAGTCCAAATTTAAATTAATAGTGGAAAAAAATGTATGAAAGCTGCTCAGGGAAGACAGGGTTCAGGAGTCAGTGCTTCCAGAACCACACATCAGGTTCCAAAAGTATGACAGACATCAGGACGACTCTGTGTCTAAGAGAATTCTGAGGACAGATTTCTGTTTCCCTGAGGACACATTTCATGTCAACAAGTCTAGCTCAATCTGTCCAAAACCAAACTTGAGACTTTCCTCCCTAAATGGTTCTCTTCTCAATTTCCCTCTCTCTCCTACTTTTTCTTCTATCTGTCATGGCTGAAAAACTCAGTCCTCTTTGATACTTTCCTGTTCATTTCCTATATTCAATCAGTCACCCAATTCAGATGATTCTTGGAAATCACATGTCTATCTTTCTATTCCCACAGGTTAAATAAAAGATAGTATTAATTTTTTTTATTTTTTATTATTTTTTTTGCAGTATGCGGGCCTTTCACTGCTGTGGCCTCTCCCGTTGCGGAGCACAGGCTCCGGACATGCAGGTTCAGTGGCCATGGCTCATGGGCCCAGCTGCTCCACGGCACGTGGGATCTTCCCGGACCGAGGCACAAACCCATGTTCCCTGCATCGGCAGGCGGACTCTCAACCACTGCGCCACCAGGGAAGCCCGATAGTATTAATTTTAGTGACACCTATTTCCTTTGTTTTTCAACATGGTTGTTAGAAAATTTTTGGTACACATACGGCTTACATTATATTTCTATCAGAGAGTGCTGCTCCAGACCCTACCTACATTCCTATCCTTAGTTCCTTACCTCCCTTTCCCTTCCATGTCTGGACCTCCAGCCATGGTTCACTTTTCCCTAAGCAGACTGCATCATTTTACGAGTATTCCCCTACTCTCTTCCAAATGTTATTCACTCCTTAGTGTCCCTCCCAAACGTCACTCTTTCCAGGAAGCTATTCCTGATTACTTCAGTAGGTATAGGATCCTGCTTATTTAATCACATAGTAATTGGTGCTTCTCTGTGGCACTTAATATATTTTACCTTGTATTGCTGTCACTCCTACCATGATGCAGAATCCTTGAGGTCAGGGGATGACCTTACTCGCCTTTGCATATATTTAATGATTAAGAGAATATCACGCATCCAGTGTGGACTCAATTAACATCTAGTGAACTTAATGAAATCATTATTTGAAGCCCTCCAAGGATTTCCAATGACCTATCACTTAAGGCTCTCAGAATCGGGTCTCAATTATCCAACTAATTTTATCTCCCATCATTGCCACTCTAAAGATTAATTCACTGGATGACTGAAAACAAATTCTTAGCTCCAAGACTCCTTCTCCTGTCTGAAATGTGTCATACTTATTGGGGGATCTTGCTGAACCCCAACTCTGCTTCTAATCTTAAATGTTTTGTCCTACACGCCATTCAAACCACACCTACCTTTCATGGTCCAGCCCGAATTCCAGCACTTTCAAGCGTCAAATTGCTTCTAGCCTGGGTGTGTGTGTGTGTGTGTGTGTGTGTGTGAGTGTGTGTGTGTGCCTTTCCCTACTCACATTTCTTCTAATATCCATACTATTTATTAACATTGTACAATATTATTTAGCTGACTAGCAAATTATTTTAAGTTTTGTTTCCAAAACTAGATTATAAATTTTTAAGATACAATCATTGTCTTCTCGTCTTCATACTCCCTAAATTTCCAGTGCAGGTATAAACTCAATAAGGAGGAGTTGACTCATTCAACTTTCTAGAAAGCCTTTCTTCCCTGAACCCCCAAGCCTGGATGCAGTACTCTTTCTTTGTGCTGTGCATGATCAAATAATTATAATATGTGGCAACAATGAATGAACTACAGCTACATGCAACAACACGGAAGGCTCCTAAAGAGTAATATTAAGGGGGAAAAATGTCCCAGAAGACTGCATGGAATACCATTTCTATAAAGCTCAAAAAACAAAAAGCAAAATTAGACACTTTATCACGTGGGCATACACACATACTTGACAATACTGTTTTAAAAAGCAAGGGAATTGGGACTTCCCTGGTGGCACAGCGGTTAAGACTCCATGCTCCCAATGCAGGGGGCCTGGGTTCGATCCCTGGCCGGGGGATTAGATCCCACATGCGTGCCGCAGCTAAGACCCGGTGCAACCAAATAAATAAATAAGTAAATATTAAAAAAAAAAAAAAAAAGCAAGGGAATGATAAACCAAATTCCGGATAGAGGTTAGCTCTGTGGGGAAGGCAGAAGCAAGGAAGTGGAATAAGGGGGGCACTTTTACAGATGACATGGCTTTAGCAATATATGAATTCTCAAGTAGGATGTGAGTTCCTGGGTGTTCATTTTATCATTATGCTTCATATCTCACACATTTGTCATATATTATTATAATAACAAACATACCGTTAAAAATAATGAAGGGGGAAAAGACAGTCTTGGTGGTCAGGATTCATAACCACTAACCCTAAGGATGAAGTTCTCTATCTTGTTTTATTATACTAGCTGGGTGTTGGCAGTTCCTGGATTCATGTATATTCATCAAAACCAGAAGGATGTCAGAACCTACAAATGAATTTTGCCCTCTATGTGTCTTGTGATAAACAAAAGTTCGTATATTAATATAGATGAATATACCAACTTCTTTCATGGCTAGTAATTCTGAGAAATTATATTTTCTATTCCAAAACCCTAAGGAAACTCTCCTATGTTTTCTTCTAGAAGTTTTAACATTTTTGTCTCCATGTTTAATCCATCCGGTGGTGTTTTTGTATATAGTGTGAGGAAGAGAGCCAATATGTTTGTCCTTATGCATGACCAATTGATCTGGCAAACTTATTAAACAGTCACTCTTTTTTCAGTGGTATACAAGCTGCTTTTGAGATGAAATACTTTCTGATTTCTCAGGATTTAGACCCTCCTTGTATTTAGATTAAATTCCTGTTTCTTACTGCCTTATGTCACAGCGCTGGATTCAGCCCTTTGCCTACTAAATCTACAGTTTTTTCAGATCCCTCTAGCATAAAGAAGCCCTTTCAGCAATCCTAGTTCCAGCAATAGTTAAACTAAAGTATGACAGTTTTTTGCTTTTCTAGATACAAAATAGTCACTTGTGCCTGAGCTGAGGTGAGGAAAGAGAACAGCTGTATCTTACACTGATAGCTTAGAGTTATGCTCTACCTGAGTCAGCAGCTTTTGCTTTCCCATCCTCCCTAGTGTGACACCAACCATGCTGACATCTCAAATGTGTGACAGTGGACCCAGAGCAACCAAAATCTCAGCCCAGTTTCTAATCAATTTAGAAACTAAAATGAATTTTTAGGAGAATGGGAATCTCTGTATCTCTAATGATTTTCATCTGCGTGGTTTAAATTCTTGATGAGTTGACCTAAGCCGAAGGAAGAACTAAGAAAGGACATTCGGCTATGCAGAATCCCAGGTGACTGCACGTTATAAATCAACTGCAGAATGTCAAATGTTACAACCTAAACAGAAAGAACCCACTATTTGGAAATCTAGAGGTCTGGTGAGAATCAAGTCACTCACTTAGTTTCCATAACGTCTTCGCTTACAAAGAGTATACACACATCTTTCTAAGACCGATAGGAAATAAGACCCTAATAACTTTGCTCGGATCACGCTCACGTTATACTCTCCTGGAAGATGCCCTCATTCCCTCCAAAACAGCACCAAGTGGGAGTTGAAGTTGCTCTCTACCCCCATCCTGATCCTACGTCCTTAGTCTCTCGATCCTTGAGACAGTTTATACTTATGCTGAGGTAGAAGGTACCACAGCCACGGTGCGAGGGATTCCCACTTGGTTTCACATCTCAGAGGAGTTCCCGCAACGGAATCCTGCCCTGCCTATGAAGCGCGGAAGAACATACTCAAAGGACAGGGAGAGCGTTACTCCTGCCAGGAGTCTCTAAAGTCAGACTAATTTGCAAGATAAGAAGATTGAGTGCAGCACAATGGTCTCCCTAAAGCAATCACAAAAGTATAAACACTGCGTCTGGTGTTCACCTAGTTCTGAAATGAAGGCAGGAAATCTCACAGTGATTAATAAAAGGACTCAAACATCTGAAGCAGTAACAGAATGAGTGGAATGCTTTAGCTGTTTGTTCTAACATGACGAGTTAAACCGATAAACAGATTCTAACCCACTAGTTTGGTTCCCTGGGATATGAACTCCTACTGTGGCAGACTGTAACTTGGGGACAGTGGTGCAGCTTCCCCGCTTACCTCAGCAGCCGCAGCTCTGCCAGCAGTGTGGGGTTCTGCTGGGCCTTCTCCGGGGTGGGCTGGGAAGCCTGCTCATGCTCTAGACGGAGACGCTGAATCTCCTGCAGGATCTCTCTAGAGAGATGGATGAAAAAGAGATGGCCACGTGCGGCTTCACAGCTCGCTCCCTCTCTTTTCTTCCGTTAGAAGTTTTTATTCTAGTTGTGCTGCCTCTACCAATCTTGTCCCGATTGTTTCTGAATGACCAAGATGTGAAATGGACACCGTCTTAAAATTGCCGCACTCGGTATTTCCTCGATGAAACAATGCTTTGTGGTAGAAAAAGTCCTACAAACCCTCTTCTCAAGAACTTGAAAAATTTCCACAGAAGAAAAAGGACAACTATCAATAGAAGAGTCTGTTCCTGTCTGGGGGGAACTTGCAACCTTCTAATGCAAGACTTGTGCTAACTCCCCTCGTCTTCCTCTGTCTCCCTTCTTCTCCTGAACCCCACTCCCACCCCGAGATCTGATGGTTGCCACTTCCTCCACTGTGCCTGTTACATTATGACCAATCTCCTTGTCCTGGTTTCTGCTTTTTCAGTGCATGATGGTGTGTTGTCTGGTCGCCAAGCCTGTAAATGGCTTTTTAGTGAGAGACCAGACAGTCGCGTGCTGCATCGTGGGCCAGGACAAGATGACAAGACACAGCAAAGGCTCCTGGGAGTCGAGTGGAGAAAGGAATGGGAGGGGAACACACTGGTGGGTGAGAAAAAGAATCTACCTGAGAGCACCTGAGCGGGGTTTTGGACTACCAGAATGAACAGCATGCAGAGATATACAAATTAGTGTCCAGGGCATGTACTGGACTTGGGCTGGCCTATCTTCACTGAGGTGGGATCTTCCTTTGTGGTCAAAACCCACCTAGACTGCAAGGAAAATGAGAATCAGATACTCACGTGATAATCTTGGGCTTCAGAAACTGGCTCGACCTCTGCATTCTTACCTGTTTTTGTTTTCCAGTTCTGCAATAAGCTGTCTTTGTTGTTTGTTGGCATCAAAGTTAAAGCTCAAGTCGGCGGGAGGACGGGTCTACAGTGAGGAAGAAGAAAGGTTTTTTTTTTTATTCAAATATATCCAGAGGCCCAGATGGACTGTTGATTTTTTTTAAAACAGATTTTTGAGGTATAATTTACATACCATAAAATCCACCCGTTTTAAGTGTACAATTCAATGAGTCTTCGTATATTTAAACAGTTATGCAAACCAATCACCACAGTCCAGTTTTAGAACATCTTTCATCACCACAGAAAGTTCCCTCATGCCAGTTTGTAGTCAACTTCCACTCCCATCCCCAACCACAGGCAACCAGTGATCTGCTTTCTGTCTACAGTTTTGCCTTTTCTAGAAACTTCATATAAATGGAATCATACAACATGCAGGCTTCCACTTAGCATGGTATTTCTGAGGTTCATCCATGTTGCTCCATGCATCAGGAGTTCCTTCCTTTTTATTGCTGAATAGTATTCCATTGTTTCCAGCTTTTGGTTATCACAAATGAAGCCGCTCTGAACTCTCATTTACAAATCTTTGTGTTGATACATGTTTTCATCTGTCTTGGGTAAATCCCTAAGAGTGGAATTCCAGAGTTATATGGTTAACTCTGTATTTAACATTTTGAGAAAGTGTCAAACTGTTTTCCAAAGTGGCTGAACCATTTTACAGTCCCACCAACAATGAATGAGGGTTCCAATTTCTCCACATTCTCACCAATACGTGTCATTGTCTTTTTGGTTTTAACCATCCTAGTGGGCGTGAAGTACCTAATTGTGGGTTTTTTTAAAAATTGAGATATAATTTACATGCCTTAAAACCTACCCTTTTAAAGTATATAATTCAGTGGTTTTAAACTATATTTATGAGGTTGTGAGCCCATCATCACTATCTACTTCCAGGACATTTTCATCACCCTGAAAAGAAACCCCCAGTCACTCCCCATTTCCCCTCCACCATCTTGTGACAACTTATCTAATTTCTTTATCTATGGATTTGCCTATTCTGGACAGTTCATACCAATGGAATCATGCAGTATGTGATCTTTTACGTATGGCTTCTTTGTCTTGGCAAATGATTCCAAGGTTCATCCACGTTGTAGCATGTATCAGTACTTCATTTCTTTTTATAGATGAATAATAGTCCACCATATGGATATATCATATTTTGTTCATCCATTCAGCAGCTGAGGGACATTTGGGTTCCCATTTTGGCGGGCTATTTTGCATAATGCTGCTATGTGCATTTGCGGACAAGTTTCTGTGTAGAGACATGCTTTCATTTTTCTTGGGTATATATCTAACAGTGGAACTGCTGGGTCATATAGTAACTGCCTTTTGGGCAACTGCTAAACTGTTTTCCTACATGGCTGTAGCAGTTTACATTCCCACTAGTAATATATGAGGGGTCCATTTTTTCCACTTTCTTGCCAACAGTTGTTATAGTCCATTTTTTTGATCACAGTAATCCTAGTGAGTATAAAATGGTATCTTGTGATTTTGATTTGTATTCCCCTAATACGTTAAGCATACTTTCATGTGCTTATTGGCCATCTATATATCCTCTTTGGAGGAGTCATTATGGTTTTGATTTGTATATTCACTACTGGGTCTGACCCTTATACCTCCTTTAAGAATATGGAAGCCGGGCTTCCCTGGTGGCGCAGTGGTTGAGAGTCCACCTGCCGATGCAGGGGACATGGGTTTGTGCCCCGGTCCGGGAAGATCCCACATGCCGCGGAGCGGCTGGGCCCGTGAGCCATGGCCGCTGAGCCTGCGCGTCCGGAGCCTGTGCTCCGCAACGGGAGAGGCCACAAATAGGAAAATGGATAACTAGGTGACATTTCCCTTTTATTGATTAACCAGAGTGGAAGCTCTTAATGAAGGCTCTGGTATAGTTACACTTCACTCCAGGTATTCTTGGTTCTTCCCAAAACATGATCTACAATGAAGCAGAAACCCTGTTTCCTGTCTAGAGTTTAAAGATGCAATAAGTAATTCTTTTCATGTGAAATTTCCTAAATAAACAGGGGCAAAATAGCATAGCAAATCTGGGTGGGAGCCTTTTATCAAATTACCAACTAATTTCCTTCTTTAAAAGGAAAAAACCTGATCTTTCTTCCTCCAGAGAAGAGTAGACCAGCAGTCAACTGAGCAAGTTCTCTATATATTCTATTCAGTCTTGTGAGAGCCTGAGTTGGACCTCAGAAAAATGGCTTGCCTCAGAGTAAAGCTGCTATGAATAATAGGTTTACAATTCCTGAAGACTAGAGTTAAAACTAATGGCTCCTTATGAGAGTGGGACCAGGGAAAATTATGGATGAGGAAATGAGCTCTGAAAGGAATTTGTTTCATATAATGACAAAAAACAAAAAACCCTACAGTATTTCACTGGAAATTTCTAAAGAATCCTTTTAGTTTTGAGTGTCTGACTGCAATGCTGAAGCATCTTTCAAAGAGGAAGTTAACATAGGAATCAAGAATTATTATCAATAGTGATTCCTAACCAGGAAAGATTCTTTGGCACCAAGAAGCATTGTTACTCAAATACAAAGAAGTAGGGGCGGAAAAAGATTCAAACCCTTAGACAGCAGTCCCACCTGGAGCAGCCTGCACCCTAGCTCCTCCACCTGGACGTAACAGCAGGGAGCTCCCAGTGGACAGTTGAATGATGGCTTATTTCACCCAGACAAATGTCAAACACAGTTGAGTGTACACTAAATAACAGAGAAATGTAGGATTTTATTTATTGACTATCTTAGACACCACAGTACTCCTTTAAAAAAAAAAAAAAAAAAAGCCAGGTATCCCTTCCTAAAATGCCCCCAGGACACTGAAGGGAAAAAGAGGGAACAGTTTATAAAGACATAGATTACTTTAGCCAAAAGATCCCTAAAGATGATTTCTTTCAAAAATTAGATAGTTCATTCATTCATTTATCCAACAAATATTTCCTGAGCACTTAGTATCTGTTAGATACTATTCCAGAAACTAGGGATGCATTAGTGAATAAAATACAGCCTCTACCCTCATGTAGCTTACATTATATTGGGAGAGAATGATAAATAAATAAATAAATAAATGTAGATGATATATATATATATGGCGTCAGTAGTGATCAATTTGATGAAGAAATATAGGGTTATGACACAGAATAAATTGAGACAGAAGATTTTTTCAATGAGATAGTTATGAAAGACTCAATGAACTTAGGAAGCAAACCAGGTGAAGGTCTGGGGGTTGGGAGGGTCGGGCTTGCTGGGCAGAAAGAAGGGCAAAGGCCTACAAGTGCTCCAGGTTGGTGTGTTCTGGTCAGTACTGATGGAGTGGTGCAGCTATGAGGCAGGGATAGGTGATAAACTGGGAGGGCCCAGATCATGAAGGACCTTTTCATCATGCAGTGGAGTTTCCATTCCATTCCAAATGTGGTGTGAAGCCACTGTAGGATTCTGAACAGGGAAACATGGAATCAATTCCAAATAACATATGTACATACTCTGCCCTCAAGGAGGTGGAGCCTAACTCCCTGTTCCTTAAGCGTGGCCTGTCCATAGTGACTTCCTTCCAAAAAGGACAGAGTGGAAAGGGGACAAAAGAGTAACTTTATGTCGGAGACACCTGACAAAAGCTTCCTCAGCCAAGTGATCAAGGTCAACATCAACAGTGATAAGTTACATTGATACTATATATGTATGATGTGATGTGAGGAAAATAGCACTTATCTCTTCCTCCCCAAAACCCATAATCCCAGTCTAATCATGAGAAAAACAGACAAACCCCCATTAAGGGACATTCCTCAAAACTGTCAAGGTCATCAAAAATAAGGAAAGTCAGTAATAAGCTATAATGGAAAATAATCCTATATATCATATAGGATTATCATATATATTATCATATAGGATATAACTATATATATAGCTGAATCACTTTGCTGTACACCTGAAACTAATGCAATATTGTAAATCAACTATGTTTCAATAAATAAAAAACAAACAAAAAAACCCAAGGAAAGTCAGAGAAGCTGTCACAGACCAGAGGAGCCTAAGGAGATATGACAATTAAATGTAATGTGGTATCTCGGATGGAACCCCAGAACAGAGAAAAGACATTAGGTAAAAACTAACAAAATCTGAGTAAAGCATGGACTTTAGTTAATAATAATGTATTGATATTGGCTCATTAATTGCAACAAACATGCTATACTAAGGTAAAATGTTAATAATAGGGGAAACGGAATATGGGTTATATGGAAACTCTCTGTACTAGCTTCATAGTTTTTCTGTAAATCTAAAATTGTTCTATAATGAAGCTTACTAAAAACAAACACTGCTTTGGCTACTAAGTGGAGGATTTACTGTAGTGGGATAAGAATGGAAGTATGTGGACCACTTAAGAATCCAAGCGTTTGCTACTTAGTCGCATGTAAACCTTGAGTTACTTTATTTTACTATATACCTTTATTTTCTCGTCTGTAAAATGGGAATATTTATGGAAAGAGATGTGAAGAGGATCCCTTCCTCTGTTACACTAGTATTCTCTTAGGTTTAGGTAATCTCACAGAGCTCCATCATCTTTAATGAGATAGAGACACATCTGAAAAACACAGGATAAGGAACAAGACCCCACTGAGCAAAACTGGGCAAATATAAAACCAAGGAAAGCCAACATAGTCAGCAAACTGTAATCTGCTGGTATGCATTTCTGGAGCCTCCAAAAGAGAGACTGGAAGTTTCCCATCTGGATGAACTTGGCAGGATGAGTTCCACAGAGATGTGCCTGATATCAACCAGACTTTCACTGCATCCCAAGGGCAGCCTTCCCATCATCTCAACCTCGCTTAGACTAACTGGAGGGCTATGGATTATTAATACCTCTCTCTCTCTCTCAAAAACCCAGTAATGTTTTTTAGGAGAGTGGTTCCCAAGCTAGCTGTAAATCAAAAGACTGAAAGTTTTTTTTTTTTTTTTTTTTAAACTAAAATCAATGGACCCTACTAAACCCAGAGATTCTGATTCAGTAGGTCTAAGGCAAGGCCAAGAATCTACATATATTTTAAGTGTTGCACAAAAGATTAGAATATGTAGCCAGGTTTGACAATGACTATTTTATAGGGGTTTTAAGTCATTAAATGTGTGCAAAAGACCACATGAAAATACTCTTGATCTTTAATTCTAAGAAGCCGTAAGGACATTTCTGGAATGGTGCATGGGTGGAGCAGCTGACACGATGATGAGGCTGTGAAGTCCGGGACTGGTCTATGTGAAAAAAAAATCTCAAAAACGTGTAAATGTAGGTAGCATGACAATGGACAATGGTTTCCCTTTCCTTTCACCTTTCTTCCAAGTTTTCCAAAATGAGTTTTTAATATTTTCATAAAGAAAAAAAAAATTTTTTAATAAACAAAACCCACCTGACTACATCTAATGCTAGTGATGTTTGTGATGAAATTTAAGATTTGCTGTTATTACCATGATTTGCCACACACTGTATTTTTGTTGTTGTTGTTGTTGTTTTTTGCGGTACGCGGGCCTCTCACTGTCGTGGCCTCCCCCACTGCGGAGCACAGGCTCCGGACGCGCAGGCTCAGCGGCCATGGCTCACGGGCCTAGCCGCTCCGCGGCATGTGGGATCTTCCCGGACCAGGGCACGAACCTATGTCCCCTGCATTGGCAAGTGGACTCTCAACCAGTGCGCCGCCAGGGAAGCCAGTTGTTGTTTTAAAATGGAATTTAGGCACTTCAGGAAAACAAATTAGCTCTCCTGGCTCATCTAAGCAACCTACAATTTTTCTATCTGAGGGTCAGCCTGAAGAGGTTTCAGTGGCCATGTCTGCCACCTGGGGAGATGTGAGGGTCTGACGCTGGAGCATTTCACAGGGTGTAATGCCGGCTGCTAAAATGATTTAATGGTCTTTCTTGTAGAAGGTTTTTGGAAAAAAAAAAATCAATACAAAGCCTATCTGGCAGGCTATAAATAAATTCTTTTGAGCACTACACCCACTTTATGCAAAGCACTTGTATCAGTGAGAGATTAGCAGGTTAGAAGCCTTCTGTTTAACAGAAATCTAGTTAAGAAGAATCCTTCCTGAGAGGCCCAATATTTACAAGATAGCTACGCTTAGGAAAATAAGATGAAAGGGGCCATATCAGTATTTAGTCTCAAGACCATTCTAACAATTATTTTCACATGAATTAGAGAACTGGCATCAGAAACTATCAGGTGTAAACAGATTTATCTTGTTTGCAGTAAAGGAGTACTAGGATCTACTTTTCAGGGTCAAACGGCTTTGGAGCTTTTACTTAGAAATTTTAAAAAGTACTAAGTAAAGTCAACAAGACTATATAATGGTGTTACATGTACTTAATTTAAAAAATCCACCACAATGCTATTCCATTTCAAAAAATTTAATGTTATTTATAAATTTTAATTTCTAAAATAACAAACATTTGTGACTGATTGAGGGCATGTATAGGGTTTAACTAATTAAATAAAACTAGTCTTTTTCCCAGACATTTTTTCCCCCTATTCTGTTCCATTTCACTAACCTTTAGAGTTGGAATGTTAGAGTCAGATGTATGCCTTAGTATTAGATTCTCAAGGAAAAGATTTTGAAGACTAGACAAACCCAAAAGAATAAATTACGTTTTGAGAGAGAAACAAAGCAAAACTCTATTGGCAGCTTTCATAACTCTCTTTCCCTGTGAAGAAGTAAACATAAATTAGTACACATTTCTAAAACTAACACTGTAGAATATTGTCCTGCGAGATCTTGGCCTGCCTGTCCTGTCTAATTTCACTCCAGAACAATACTGGACCTAATGGTTTGTGATTCTTATAACCTCTCTAAGAAATCTTTGCCTGCCCCAAGGTCATAAAGATATTTTTCTGTTTTCTTTTAATAGCTTTATGGTTTTAGCTTTTACATTTAAAGTTTATGATATATATCAAATTGGTTTCTATGTATGGTGTGAGGTAGGGGTAGAGGTTCTTTATTTTCATACAAACAGTTGTTCTTTCTTTTCATACAGATAAATAGTTGTTCCAGCAGCATTTGTTAAAAAGATTTTCCTTTCCCAATTGAATTGCTTTTGTGCCTTGTTGAAAGTCACTTGACCTTATATGTGTGCATATATTTTATGGATGATTTGCCTATCCTTTTGCCAATACCATACTTTCCTGATTACTGTGCCTTTAGAGTAAGTCTTTTTTTTAAAAAAATATTTATTTGGCTGTGCCGGGTCTTAGTTGTGGCACGTGGGATCTTTAGTTGTGGCGTGTGGGCTCTTCTAGCAGGCTCTTAGTTACAGTATGTGGGATCTAGTTCCCTGACCAGGGATCAAACCCGGGCCCCTTGCATTGGGAGTGTGGAGTCTTAACTACTGGACCACCAGGGAAGTCCCTAGAGTAAGACTTGATGTCAAGTAGGGTTGAATCCTCCAACTTTGCTCTTTTCCAAAACTGTTTTCGTTTTCTAAATATATTTGAAAATCAGTTGGCATTTTGATTGGTACTGAATTTATAGACCAATTAGGGAAAATGTACCATTTTACTAATACTGAACCTTTTGAATATGGCTATATCTCTCCATTCATTAGGTTTTCTTTAATTTCTCTTAGCAATATTTTATAGTTTTCAGTCTTGAACATCTTTCATTAAATTTATCCATAAGTATTTGATGGTTTTTAATGTTACAGTAAATGTTATTTTTCCTAAATTTAATTCTTAATTGTTCACTGCTAGTAGATAGAAATACAATCAATTTTTATATACTGACTTTGTATGCTGCAACACTGCTATAAAGTCATGTATCTGTTCTAGTAGTGTTCTTGTAGGACTTTCCTTAGGACTTCCTATATAGAATCAGGTCATCTGCAAATAATGACAGTTTCACATCTTCCTTTACAATATTTATGTCCCTTTTTTCTTGTCATGCTGCACTGACTGGGACCCCCAGAACAATTTTGAATAGAGGTGGTGGAAGTAGACATCTATGACTTGTTTGCAATATTAGGGGAAAATATTCCAAAATTTAACCTTTAAGTGTCATATAAGCTATAGGGTTTTTGTAGGTGTTCTTTACCAGGTTAAAGGAGTTTCTTCTACTCCTATGGTATTGAGAAGTTTTATCAAAAATGGGCATTGTATTTTGACAAACTTTTTCTGCATCTATTGAAATATTATAATTTTCTTCTTTAAATTGCTAATATGGTGAATTACATAGGCTGATTTTCATGTGTTAAATAAATTTGCATTCCTAGGATAAACCTCACTTGATCATGGAGTATTATCCTCTTTACATATTGCTGGATTCAATTTGCTAATATTTTGTTAAGGATTTTTGCATCTGTGTTCATGATAGGACTTGGCCATCAACTTTCTTCTCTTGTAATGCCCTTGTATTATTTTGGTATCAGGTTATAGTGGCCTGATAAAATGACTTCTTTCTCTATTTTCTGAAAGTTTGTGCCAGATTGTTATGATTGTTATTTCTTCCTTAAACATATGATAGTATTCAACAATTAAGCCATCTGAGCTTAGAATTTTTATTTATTTATTTATTCATTTATGGCTGCGTTGGGTCTTCGTTGCTGCACACGGGCTTTCTCTACTTGCGGTGAGCGGGGGCTACTCTTCATTGCAGTGCACAGGCTTCTCATCGCGGAGGCTTCTCTTGTTGCAGAGAACGGGCTCTAGGCATGCAGGCTTCAGTAGTTGTGGCACACGGGCTCAGTAACTGTGGCTTGCAGGCTTTAGAGTGCAGGCTCAGTAGCTGTGGCACACGGGCTTAGTTGCTCCACGCCATGTGGGATCTTCCCGGACCAGGGCGTGAACCCGTGTCCCCTTCATTGGCAGGTAGATTCTTAACCACTGTGCCACCAGGGAAGTCCCTGAGCTTAGAATTTTTGAAGTTAATTATTAATTCAATTTCTTTAACAGATTTAGGACTATTTAGATTTTCTATTTATTCTATGTCAGTTTTGTTAAATTGTGTCTTTCAAGAAATTTGTCTACGTCAGCTAGGTTGTCAAACTTACTGGCAAAAAGTTGTTCATAATATTCTTATCATCCTTATAATGTTTATAGGATCTGTAGTATGTCCCTTATTTCATTCCTGATATTGGTAATTTGCATTTTCTTCTTCCTTCTTTTTCCTTTAAACTGAAGTATAGTTGATTTATAATATTGTGTTAGTTTCAC
This sequence comes from Delphinapterus leucas, assembly GCF_059928025.1. Classification (NCBI taxonomy): domain Eukaryota; kingdom Metazoa; phylum Chordata; class Mammalia; order Artiodactyla; family Monodontidae; genus Delphinapterus; species Delphinapterus leucas. The sequence continues at coordinate 74,765,797 of NC_143141.1, read as the reverse complement.
GTATACAGTATAGTGATTCAGGGTTTTTGCAGATTATATTCCATTACAGGTTATTATGAGATAATAGGTATAATTCCTTGTGCTATATAGTAAAGCTTTGTTGCTTATCTATTTTATGTATAGTAGTTTGTATCTGTTAATCCCATATCCCTAATTTGTCCCTCCCTGCCTCCTTCTCCCCTTTGGTAACCACAAGTTTGTTTTCTATGTCTGTGAGACTGTTTCTGTTTTTGTATATACATTGATTTGTATCATTTTTTAGATTCCACATATAAGTCATATTGTATAGAATTTGTCTTTCTCTGACTTATTTCACTAAGCATAATATTCACTAGGTCCATCCATGTTGCTGCAAATGGCAATATATTTTTATTTATTTATTTATTTACTCATTTACTTATGGCTGCATGGGGTCTTTGTTGCTGCGTGTGGGCTTTCCTTTCTCTAGTTGTGGCGAGCAGGGGCTACTCTTCGTTGTGGTGCACAGGCTTCTCATTGCGGAGGCTTCTCTTGTTGCGGAGCACAGGCTCTAGGCGCACGGGCTTCAGTAGTTGTGGCACATGGGCTCAGTGGTCGTGATGCGTGGGCTTAGTTGCTCCACGGCATGTGGAATCTTCCTGGACCATGGATCGAACCTGTGTCCCCTGCATTGGCAGGCAGATTCTTAACCACTGTGCTACCAGGGAAGTCCCGCAAATGGCAGTATTTCATTATTTTGTATGGCTGAGTAATATTCCTGTGTGTGTGTGTGTGTGTGTGTGTGTGTGCATGCGCGCACATGTGTGCGTGCACATCTCTCACATCTTCTTAATCCTATCATCTGTTGATGGGTACTCGGGTTGCTTCCATGGCTTGCTTATTGTAAATAGTGCTGCTATGAACAGTGGGGTGCATGTATCTTTTCGAATTGGTGTTTTCATTTTTTCTAGATATACACCCAGGAGTGGAACTGCTGGATCGCATGGTAGTTTTATTTTTAGTTTTTCAACTGAGCCCACGTGCCACAACTACTGAAGCCTGCACGCCTAGAGCCTGCGCTCCACAACAAGAGAAGCCATTGCAATGAGAAGCCCATGCACTGCAATGAAGAGTAGCCCCTGCTCGCCACAACTTGAGAAAGCCTGCACGCAGCAATGAAGACCCAACGCAGCCAATAAATAAATAAATAAATCTATTAAAATAAATAAATAAAGTAATGCAAATTTCTGCTACTCTACTGGAATCCTCTATTTACTCACCATGTTTCCTGCCTCTGCAGCCAGCCGGGCAGCATAGCGAGCTATAAGCCGGTGTTCCTCATCCAGTCGGCTAGGACTGTCCAGGACACTGCCAAGGAGATAAAAGTTCAACAGGTATCTATTAAACATCCCCTACTCTTGCTTCTCTCTCAGAAAGAACAGATGGGAGAAACACTTGTGAAAAAGAATGGTAACAAAAGAAATGGAGACCTGAATCATAGATACTAATGGTCTTCTGAGACAAAGAGGATTTAGAGAAATGACGAGGCCACGCATAACATTTCTCTTCGGCAGTATATCCCTGTTGCTCTCATACCTTCAGAGGGGACACTTCTTTTTGAATGCAAAGGCTGAGAAAAGACAGGGCATCTATAAAGCTTGAGGGAGTGATTTCCCATCAACTGTTTTAAGAAAACCTCATGACTTTTAGATATAGGTCTTGAATTCAAAAAGCCCGAAAGAAAACTAAAGCATCTTGAAAAACAGAGGGCTGAGGAAAAGTACCCTTAACACTGGCTGAGCAAAACTGAGGAACCTAAGCTAAGGCAGGCTTACAATATGGTAAAGTTGGGGAAGATGCCGTCAAACGTTCCCCTTCAGTGCCTCTTTCTCTTCTTTTACCATGCTTGTTCTACAACTGGAGCCCCATTTTAGAGTGAATTAATTTAGTTCATTGCTCTTAACAAGAGTTCCAGCATTCTAAAAATTTAGAGATCCAGTACGGTGGGACGTCAGAAAGTGCCGCACCTGAATAAAAGAAGGTTCTTGAGCAGGAGGCTAGCTCTGTGTGTATGTGCTGCTCACATGGAACTTCTTGCCGATTATGACTGACATCTTTAATTTAGCATGTGATGTCAACTGCTATTTATTTATATCAGGGCACTCCTAGATTAATCAGGACTGTGGCTATGTAATTCTTCTTTGTTTAAGTCTGACAGATGTTTTAAGGCAACAGTAATAATGATGACTAAGTGATGAGAGATGGCTGTCGTGGCTTGCTTCTACTTTGGCTCTAGGTTCTTGGAGTTCCACAAACCCCTGACTGGATTTTAACAGTATGACAAAATATGAAATATGAAAAAAATTAAAGACATGAGTTCAATATTCATCAAATCTTGTTATAATTACTGAGGGGAATCTGGGAAGGATGGAGTTTAATCAACAGAAACCTGTCTGGACTTTTCATGCATGAAATCAACTGTGTTTTTCCTAGATTTTTTTTTTTTTAAGTATCCTATATTTCTATCTCTGTGGCTAACTCTTAAGCTTAACTTGGTCTTTCCTCTAGGATGGATTTTTTTTTTTTTTTTTTTTTTTGCGGTACGCAGGCCTCTCACTGTTGTGGCCTCTCTCGTTGCGGAGCACAGGCTCTGGACGCGCAGGCTCAGCAGCCATGGCTCACAGGCCCAGCTGCTCCGCGGCATGTGGGATCTTCCCAGACCGGGGCACGAACCCGTGTCCCCTGCATCGGCAGGCGGAATCTCAACCACTGCGCCACCAGGGAAGCCCTAGGATGGATTTTTTAAAAATGTGCTGCTACTGTCACTGCTTTCTGGCAATGACACTTCTCAACACTATATAATTTTAGGTGTGCAAACGTCAGTCTCTAGCATATATAACCATTTTCTCAAAAGATGATCCTGTAATAAGAACATGCTACCATCAGTTGACTTTAATACTTTAGGGTCAAGACCCCAAGGTCAGGGCTGAACTATAATACTTGTGCCTTAAAGATGCTTGTCTGAAATAAAAGGACTATCTTTATCTTGTAAATAACAACAAAATGAACATTTAACAACACAAGTGGATAACTACTATGGAGGAAACGGCAGCTTAAGAAGTGGGACTTAAAGTGGCTGACCTCTGTTTTCTGGCAAGGGACACAATAGGTTTCTCTGTGCAGAAGAGCTCCTGCTTCTCCACCACATTCCATCTCCCTAGGAAGGTTAATTTTATCTGTCATTCATACCCGAGTGCGGATGACATGATTGCTTTAACTGGCTATGCTTTCAAGCCAGAAACTAGAACTTTATGTTGATGAGAGGTTTTATGGTCAATGAAAACTATGAGGGAAATTAGAAAGGTTCCTTATTCTTTTGCTTGAGCTGATTTTCATTCTCAGAATTAGTTAGCCAGGAAATTTCTGACTTCTTTGAGGGAGTACGAAGCTCAGCTCCTTAGACTATAAATCAAGAAGAGATGCAGTACTCACCCAATCCTCATGCTCTTCCAAGGCTCTTGGCCACCAATTCTTGCTCAGGGAGCCTAATCCCTAAGCCATAAGACTTGAGGATCTCAGTTAAACGTAGCATAAATCTTCCTGGGCTATCAGGTAGTAGTGTCTGTTTAACATTCTGCTGCTATATTCACCATGGAAATTTTTAATAACTTGGACAATTGCCCTTACTGATAATAAATAAGCTGTCCTGCCAGCGTTAAGAAAACTCTCTTCCTAGAGACCAAGGGGCTGGGATAGAGTGCTCAGAAATCATCTACTGGATGAGGAGACACTCTGTGATACAATGCACAATTATCAGGCAGCCCTCCTACAGAATAAGCCTATTAAACATAGTGGGGAGGGAGGAGAAGCCAACAGTCTAAGGCTTTAGAGATAGGTAAACGCCTAAAAGTAATAACGCCACTTGGTCATACTGGGAAAACTATGTGAAATGCTACGAAGTATAAGACTTAAAACAGTCCTTTTCAAGGATATACATTTTATTTTATTATTATTTTTTAATTAATTTATTTATTTTTGGCTGTGTTGGGTCTTCGTTGCTGCACGCGGGGTTTCTCTAGTTGCGGCGAGCGGGGGCTACTCTTCGTTGCGGTGTGTGGGCTTCTCACTGCGGTGGCTTCTCTTCTTGAAGAGCACGGGCTCTAGGCGCGCGGGCTTCAGTAGTTGTGGCTCGCAGGCTCTAGAGCACAGGCTCAGTAGTTGTGGCGCACGGGCTTAGTTGCTCCACGGCATGTGGGATCTTCCTGGACCAGGGCTCAAACCCGTGTCCCCTGCACTGGCAGGTGGATTCTTAACCACTGCACCATCAGGGAAGCCCCAAGGATATATATTTTAAAGTTGATTATTAATTTATTTTTCTGTTATCATGGCGAATAAGAGCTTCCCATGAAGCCATGGCATGTTAAGGGTAAAACTAAGATCAAAATTTAAGGTTCCAGCCTCTCTCATGTGTTTAAGTTTATAAAAATTATAGTTTTCTCTCTAAGAATAAGAATCTCAGGTTGTTTGGCACAGAGACTCTGCTGCTATGTAAAGGAGATTATTTAAACTTTACCTGCCATTCTCCTTGCAGAATGGTGGCAGGTGTGGGCATGGACTGGGCAGGTGGCTTTGGGTCTGCCTGAATGTAATGGCACTTTGTTTGGTATTAACTCTTTTAAAGGGTTAACTTTGCTACAGTTAGTGGTTATAGTGGTTATCAAATGTTTTTCCACCATAATCCACTGAGGGATCAGTCATATTCCCATATTAACAGTAGTTTCCAGGGAAAGAGGTATGTGGGTCTATTATAATACATATAATTATTATAATACACAGAGGTATACATAGTTTGGTAAAAGTCTCTCAGGTGACAATAACCCAATACCACTGTTGAAAATCACTGGTTTAAATAATCAACAATGATAGGTTTTGGGGAACAGATGAAGATGCAACATGTCAAGATGTAACAAGGTGATGGTGTCAAAGCCCCCAGATAAGACAGTGTGTTGACCAATCCTAAACTTTGAATGTCGACAGAAAGATTTCATTATTTAGGCAAGAATGAACAGTAAGAGTTTGCATCAAATACCTCTGTGAATACACATCTTTGGGACCGCACATTTCTCTGAGGTTTATACACTCTTTAAGTGTAATCTGAAGGAAGGGAACTCCACTTTAAAGAATTTCTGACTATATCTTTAGGTAAGTGCCTAGGTTTGGCAAGGCTCCTTCTCTTTTAGAAGCCAATGCTTTAGCAATTATTTAAACTCCGCCAAACATAGCTGGTAGCTTCTCAAGAAAAACCCCACATGCAGAGCTTTTTCCAGCTGGCAACCCCAGGTTACAGAGCTCTCCCTCCCTTTGATCAGCCCTTGGCCACCCGCCTGCTGCTGCTCTACCACTGACCGTGCACAGTGCTGCAGACGGGCCACAAAGGAGGCTATCAGCGCATGCTCATCGGCCAAGTGACTGGGTATATCCTGGCTATACTGTAACCTAGGAACAACGGAGGCAAAGACAGCAAGCGTGACACAGACACAAGCAAGAAATGAACATGGATTAAAATGGGCAAACGTCAAAGAAAAACAGAAAAGAAAATCATGATAAGAAAAACAATAAAAAACCACAATGCATAATGGAATGTGGTGCTAGACCATAGGGAATACATCACACAAATCCTTTAAACAAAAGCAATCCCTTAGAAGACAGCTTTGGCGGACTGACACTACAGCCCTTGAGAGGGAGAAACCAGGGAGGAGCCACTAAAGCGCCTTGCCCACCAGTTCTGGGCTCTGCGATGGATGCACTTTTTAGGAAATGCCCTCTGGCAGGAAAACTGAGGGAGAGTGGTTCCATTTAATCACTAAGTGGCCCCTTAATGCTTCCATAGCTTTTGTCGACATGTAAGAGTTTTCAGTGTTACCTCATAATACCAGTTAAGCCTTTTTATTTCTATAAGGACACTGCCTTTAGCATCATTCTATTTTCTCCCATAAAACTGGTACTTAAACCAAACTTGTTAGGATCATATTTAATTGTAGGACAATGATGCATATAATCTGAGTGAGGCTCTCTCTTATAGATATATGGAAGGTCCTTAAGCACATGATCTTTTTTTTTTTAACTTTCTACTATAGAAGTATTAAAATATGTGCAAAAATAGAAAGAGTAACCTAATGACTACCCTTCATGTACCCATCAGCAAAGTTCAACCAAAATGAACGTTGTCAACTTGTTTAATTTATTCCTCCTTCTCCCAACTTTTTGTGCAGGACGGTGTGGCTAGAGTAATCCCAGACAATTTATTATTTCACCTGGGAATACTTGAGCCTGTACATCTATCAGATACAGAAAGAATTTATACAACCTTAACACCATTATCACACCTAAAAAAAAAAAAAAATCACAAAAATTCTTTAATATCTTAGTCCATCTGAAAATTTTCGCAAATCTTAAAAAAAGTACCCTTTTACAGTTAAAGTCAAGATCCAAACAAGGTCTGCACTCTGTGTTTGGTTGATATGTTTCTTTTATGTCTGTGTTTGATTATATGTTTCTGTTTTTAATCTATAACAGTTCTTCCTTTTCCCTGTTTCTTCCATGTCATCTACTTGTGAATAAAACAGGTTACCTTGTAGCATATCCTACATTTTGGAGGCGTCATTTAATTCGTTTCTCTAGTCCCTGTGGGGTCAGATCTAGATGTTGACTAAAGTTTTTGCTTTTGTTTTGTTATTGAGAAGGGGCTAGAATCCATCATATGTAATATGATGTACTTATAAATCAAACAGGAGGCACATAATGGAATGGAATGTAAATACTGATCAGCGGATTCAGATGTTCTCCATTTGTAATGGAGAGATTCACATCTCTCCGTTACAAAATCCTCCATCAACTTTTCACCTAAGAATTTTAGCATTTACTAATAGTTCTTGCCTAAATACATTATTTCATGAGGGGTTGCAAAATGCTGACTTTCCCATTTTATCATCTGTTGCGCATTTATTAATTTCTTCTATTGTTTATTGTGAAATACTGCTCATTCGGGAAAGGTAAAACCAAATGGTTGATATTTCTTATTATTTAACAACAACAACAGAAAAACAAGTTAGTGCCTTAGGAGTTTTTTTTTTTTTGTATAATTATGAACTCATAGATTTTTATGTACCTGATGTGCTTCAATCCATTGCAATCATCTTTTTGGTGTTCACACTGTCCTAGCTGTGGCCAGTGGGAACCCCTGGAAGCAGGCTCTGGTGTTCTTCTGACATATCCATTAAAGCTTATTAGCGTCCTTCTTTGTACAATAAGATGCCCCAATCTCATCTTGTATATGCTGCTCCACACTTGGAATCAACCATTCTTCCCAGGATCCCAGGTTCCCTTTACTGAGAAAGAGCGCTCAGAGGCCACAGGCAGGGTACTAGAGTGCTTATGGTTCCTGGGGTGTCACTGCTTCTAGGTCTTTTCAGTGGATAAAGTTAGGAAATTTTTATATTTTAGAGAGAATAAAACTAAGTTCTCTCACCACTTTCAGATGCCATTCCATTTTCTAGCTTGCATTATTTTTATTGAGAACTCATTGGAAAACTTTATCCTTGTTCCCCTGTATGTAACATGTCTTTTTTTCTCTAGCGGCTTTTAGCATTTTCTCTTTATCATTGTGATTTTTTTGCGATTTGATTGTGATGTGTCTTTGTGTGTTTTTCTCTGTGTTTATCCTGCTTACTTATAGTTTGTTGAGCATCTTGTATCTGTGGGTTTATAGTTTTCATCAAAGATGTAAAAATTTATTTGGAAATTTGGAAAAAATTATTTCCTTGAATAATTCTTCTCTTCCCCCTCTGTTAGGCTGTTTGACATTGTCCCAAAGGTCACTGAGGCTCTGTTCGTTTTTCAGCCATTTTTCTCTCTGTGCTTCATTTTGGATAGTTTGTATTGCTATGTCTTTAAGTTCAGTGAACTTTTATTCTGCAATTTCTAATCTACTGTTAAGTCTATCCATTGAATTTTTCACTTCAGGTATAATCCTTTTCAACTCTATTAAGTTCTCTTTTTATTTTAAAAGTTTTGATGGAAGTAGACTATATGTGCAGAAAGTTCCAATAACATTTAAACTTGGTTCTTTTTTATTTCTCACATTTTCTCCACATTATGTTGATATTTTCTTTTATATTTTTGATACTTATCATGGCTGCTTTAAAGTCCATGTCTGCCAGTTGTATCACGTCTGTTATTTCTGGCTCTGTTTATATTGACTAATTCTCTCCTGGTTACGGTCATACTTTCCTGCTTCTTCCTATGTCTTCTAATTTTTCACTGGATGGTGCAAATCCTGAGTATTATGTTGCTGAAAGTCTGGATTTTGTTGTCTTCCTCTAAAGAATCTGGCAGTAATTTAATTTCCTGTGAACAGCTTGATCCTTGTGAGGCCTGTGTTTAAGCTTCATTAGCGCAGAACTCGAGTAGCCTTTATTTAGGGCCAATTTCACCCTGCTCCTAAGATGTGGTCTTTCTGGGGTCTTTACTGAATGCCTCAAGTGTTCAATGATATCTCTCTACTCTGGTTGGTTGGAACTCAAACAACTATGTAAGCTCAGGTAGTTGTTGCACTTTCAAAACTCCAGGAGTTGTTCTTTCCCAGGTAGTTGTTCTTTGCTGGTCTTGTGAAATCTCATTCTACACAAATACAGCTTAGTTTTCAGCCAAAGACTCAAGAGATCTGTCTTCAGATTTACTGACTCTTTCTCTGCACAATTCCTCCTCTCTGGTGTTTTGCTCAGCAAATTCCGGCCTCCCTAAACTCCAATCTCTACCTTCTTACTCTCAGCAAGACTGCCTTGCTCTGCTTGTATTCTGTACTATAGTTTGGCAAATGTGTTCTAGCAGAAAACCTGGGCGATCATAGGGCTCTCTCGTTTGTTTCCCTTCCCTCAGGAATCAGTCCCATGCTACTTACTAATTCCTGAAAACAGTTGTTTCTTACATTCAGACCAGTTTTCTAGTAGTTTATAGTGGGAGAGCTACTCTATTACCAGTTAGTTCACCATGATCAGGGTGGAAGTTCTCGCTGTAGTAACTTATTTTTATCATACTTTTGTAAAGTATCAATCCACTTCAAACTAGAAATTGAAACAAAACTGCGTCTTTATGGCAGATAGATTGAGAAGTAGGCTATATAACCCTGCACACCATTACAAAGGCTTTAGCTTTTACTGTGGTATTAGAAGTTACTGGAAGGTTTTGAGCAGAAGTGAGGTATGATATATTTTAATAGGATCGTTGGCTCTAGGAAAGTTAAAGCGCCAGAGAGCAAGGGAAGAAGCAGGCAATTTGAAGGCTACTGGACGTTCCAGATGAAAGACAAGAGTTGCTAGGAAATAGGAGTAGCAGTAGAAGTGATAATAAATAGAAAGATCTTGGATAGATTTTGACAGTGATTCTGGATAGATCTGATCTAATAATCTGACAGTTTAGATGGGGGAAGAATCAAGGGTTCTGACCAAGCAACCAGGAGAATGGGATTGCCATTCACTGAGATGGGGAAGATTATGGAAGAAGTACATTTGGTGGCAGAAGATACAGAACTCAGTTTAAAACATGCTAATTATGAAATATGTATTAAATATCCAAAGAAGACACTGATTAGGAGGAAGATAGGCGAGGGAAAAAGGGAAAAGCTCAGGGAAAAGTCTGGGCCAGAAAAATACGTTTGGGAGTTACCTGTATGCAGATGTTACTGAAAGCCATGAGTATGGATGAGATCACCTACAGTGAGCGAACACAGACAGAAAAGAGAAGTGGCCCTTCTGGTATGCTAACATTTACAGGTCAAAGAGATACGGAAAAACCAGCAAAGGAGGCCGAGAAGGAATAGGAGGAAAACCAGAACACAGTATCTGGAGGCAAGTGCAGAAAGTGTTTCACATAGAAGGGAGTGATCATCTACAACAAATGCCACTGATAGGTCAAGCCAGATAAGTCCTGAGAATTCACCACTGGATTTAGCATGTGGAAGTCACTGGTCTCCTTGACAGGAGTGGTTTTGGTAGAGTAATGGGCAGTGAAAATCTGACCAGGGTGTGTTCCAAAGGAAATGGGAGAAGAGAAACTGGAAACATTTACTTCGGAGGCAACAGTCCATTAAACTCCATTTTACTGTTACATGAAGGCTGCTATTCAGAACTACAGTTGTTTGCCAGATAATTAGGGATGGAAGCCAAAATGAGAAGCATTAACAATAGCTGCCTATGGTAAATAAGGAATTTACATGTCCATGAATTTTCTGACAATTTTGTTTGGGGCATGGATGTTATATCATTCTACTCACATTCAAAACTGTACCTGTTTTCCCAGATTTACTTTTTGAATTTAAACTCTTTCCTTTTTTGATTATGCATATATGCATAAAATGTGCTGCAATGTGTACATGCAACACATATACAACCCCCAACTTACAAATAGATTTTGCTTTAGAAATCTTTTTTTCTAAAGCAGAGTCAATAGTTTGGAATAGTTTGGAACCCCATAAAATAATAAAATAATAATTGTTCCATTTCTAAGCTGTTAAACATTAATTCAATCCAAAAAAGTAGGTGATTTTCATGCCTGAGTATACAACCGTTTGAATAGCACTTCTGATGGAAATTGGACATTTGAGTCAATGTTTGGAGTACCTACTAGGCATCAGTACTGTGCCAGGAGATGAGGACACCACAGCAAGCAAAACCCAGACGTGGCTGCTGCTCTCTTGATGCTAACAGTCAAGTAGAAAAGAGATGATCACAAAAATAAGTAAAATTGCAAATGTAATGAGGGTTACAATGAGAAGGACACTGTTCTCCTATGAGAAGACATAATAGTAGAATTTTACCCAATTAGGGAGATCAGCAAAAGCAAGGATGAGTAGAATGAACCAGACTTAGAAAGAGGAGTGACAATGAAATGAACACGTTTCTCCCCGGGTACCCTAAAGAGCGTTCTTTCCCTCACAAGGCATCCCCCAACTCTAAACCAATGGTAAAAATGAGCACAGTTGGGGCCAGAGGGTCCTGATGGGACTGGTAGGGTCAAAGGCAGCATTTCTTTTCTTTTTTAAAAATAAATTTATTTATTATTATTTTATTGTTGGCTGTGTTGGGTCTTCGTTGCTGTGTTCGGGCTTCTCATTGCGGTGGCTTCTCTTGTTGCAGAGCATGGGCTCTAGGTGCGCGGGCTTCAGTAGTTGTGGCTCGCGGGCTCAGGAGTTGTGGCTCACGGGCTCTAGAGCGCAGGCTCAGTAGTCGTGGTGCACGGGCTTAGTTGCTCCATGGTATGTGGGATCTTCCCGGACCAGGGCTCAAACCCGTGTCCCCTGCATTGGCAGGCGGATTCTCAACCACTGTGCCACCAGGGAAGTCCCAAAGGCAGCATTTCTAAAAGTGTGTTTCCCCAGACTTCTTCCTTCAGAACTCTCAAGCTTTTACTGAATCAAATTATCTGGGAACGAGGCCTGGGAATCTGCATTTGAAATGAGCTGCCAGTGCTCCAGGTGCACACTGCAGCGTGAGAACTGCTCTCCAAGATGATGGGGGCTTTGGAGCCTAGGTGATAATCTCCAGTGGTAGCAAGAGAGGGCGCATTTGGCCAAGGTTAAGAGCACACCTGTGGGGACAGGCAGCAAGGGGAAGGGATCTGAGGTGGGGGAGGTCGGAATGAAGGGTAAGCAGCGGTGGGACAAGGTCAGAGGCAGTACAAGCATGCGAGAGGCAATGTGCAGCCCTGGTAGCGGAATTATTTACTAAGTAGGAGGCAGCAGAGCATAGCAACTGAGAGCACAGGCTTCAGAGTCAGGCAGTCTTGGGTTTAATCCAAACTCTGATACTTATTAGCTGTGTGAGTTTGAACATTAACCTCTCTATGTCTTAGTCCTCTCATCTGTAAAATAATAATAATATAAAATCTGCCTCATGAAATTTACTTTAGAGAGTGTTGGGAGGATTAAATAAGATAACATAGTCGTCATTACCAACAAAGTACCTGTGACCCATCAGGTAATTTTATAGGTCTTCTTTTGTTTGTTCTCAGAACAATCTTCCATAAAAGGTATTGCTGTAATCCTCACAACTTTATATTCCAGCCCTGACCTCTCCCTGGAGCTCTAGAATCATGTATTTGATGCCTGTTCAACATCTCCCCTTGCATGCCTAACAGGCATCTCAAACCCAACATGTTCAAAAGAGAACTCTTGATTCTCCTCATCCTACTTCCTCACCTGCCACTCCCCCAGACTGGCCAGTTTAAATAAAAAGCAACCCCATTTACCCAGTCATCAAGCCAAAAGCTGAGTCGTCGTCTTAATTTCTCTCTTTTCCTCATGCTCCACATCTAATCTCTTAACAAGTCCTGTTGACCCTACTTTCAAAATAGCTCCCCAGGGACTTCCCTGGTGGCGCAGTGGTTGAGTATCCGCCTGCCAATGCAGGGGACACGGGTTCAAGCCCTGGTCCAGGAAGATCTCACATGCTGCGGAGCAACTAAGCCCGTGCGCCACAACTACTAAGTCTGTGCTCTACAGCCTGCGTGCCACAAGCACTGAAGCCCGTGTGCCTAGAGCCTATGCTCCGCAACAAGAGAAGCCACCGCAATGAGAAGCCCACATACTGCAATGAATAGTAGCCCCTGCTCGCCGCAATTAGAGAAAGCCTGCCCGCAACAACGAAGACCCAACGCAGTCAAAAATAAACAAACAAGTAAATAAATAAACAAAACAGATCCCCAAACCAGCCATTCTCACCACCTCCACTGCTGCCATAATTTCTCATCTGGAATTTCTCACCCAGTGCCGCTTGGTCTACCCCAAGAGCCTCTTAACTGGTCTCTCTTCTTCCACTCTTGTCCTCTACAGCTGAGCCTCCACACTGCGGAGATTTTTTAGCAACAAATCAATTCGGAGGGGTGATGAAGATGTTCTAAAATCGGTTGTGGTAATGGCTGCACAACCCTGTGGATACACTAAAAACCACTAAATGGTACACTTTAAATGGATGAGCTGTATAACATATGACTAATACCCCAATAATCTGCGTAAAAAATAAATCAACGATTCTGAAACTGCCATACACGCTACTAGAACTGACCGAATAAGTAAACAGATGGTGACTGATGGAGTCAGCCTTCTCAGTGTTAAAGAGGGAAGTTACAGCTAACCAAGAGGGGACAGTTGGAGTGAGCCAGGTGCTACTGCATTAGAACCTGATACTCCAGTATAACTCATGTCCTTTATTTCTCAGCCCTCAATGAAACAAGCAGGCAATATTATAAGATGCTACGTGCTTGAAATAACTGAAGAAGAAAATCCCTTTCCTAGCAGAAGTGGTGCTAATAAGAGGCAAGCAGCAGCAAGATTTGGAGCAAAGGAATAGGTTTCTGGATAAAGCCTGGTGAGTCCTTGCCCTCAGGGAGCTAAGAGTCTAGAAAGGCATGGAACAAATAGGTAATTACAACAGTGTGATACGTACAAGATGTTACAGATCACAGAAGATGAACACTTAATCTAGTTTTAGGATTTAGGGAAGGCTTCCTGGAGGGGTTGAAGCTAAGTTAAGAAGGCAGAATTAGATGACAAGGAGAGGGGAACAACAGGAAAAAGGATGGGAAGCACCAAGGCGGAAGCAGCATATGCAGAAACCTGCTTGGGGAACTGTGAGTGATTAAGTAATTCCGAGTGTAGATGCCAAGTAGAAAGAGTGGAATAGGTACGGCTGGAGAGGCTAGCAAGGGTCAGCTCAGAAATGAAGAATGTGGGCTTTATCCTGCAGAACTGCACTGCCACTAGCCACATGTGGCTGTTTAAATTCAAATTAATTCAAATTAAAACTAAAAATTCACTGTGTTGCCCCAGTCACATTTCAAGTGTTCAATACCCACATATGGCTAATGGCTACCATGCCAGTTAGCACAAAACATATCCATGCTCTTGGACAGCACTGCAGAAAGGAAGAGCCACTGGAGATTTTTATCCAGGAGAGATACTCAGACCTATCTGAGTATATACACATACTCAGACCTGCATTTCAGAAAAATCCCTTTGGTTGCAAAGACAAGACTGGATTGGTGGGGAGTACACTGGAGGTGTCCTAATAAGATACAGGAAAAGGTAAGACCTTTTACTACAGCACTGATTGTTTTAAATGTCTGCTTATTAAAAGAAGTTGAAACATTTTAATAGTTTGATGTTAAAAGGAATAAAAAAACATGTACGTCTAAGCCAGATCAGCACAGGAATCTGAGCATTGCTATAGGAATTTCCATCATGTGCGCAAGTTCATGGAGCATCCCATCATTAGAAAGCAGCGCACTGCGCCAAGTCAGCTGAGAGAGAAAGAGAGAGAGAGAGAGAGAGAGAGAGAGAGGCTGTGTTTGTGTGTGTAAGTTCTACTGGTCATTTGTTGGATCTCAGGACTGGTCTGCCCTTTGCTAGCATGAAACCAAGGTAGCTGGAAGGAAGTATCTGGAAGACAAGAACTCATGCTGTGGTCTGGTTCCCCGGTGTCCTACAGGCACCTCTAACTCAACATAACTCTGCTATCTTCCTCCCAAAATCTTCCTCCTGTGTTTTAACCAAAGGTACCTAACTCAAGCCAGAAGGAGCACCCCAGCATCCAAAATCTACAGAGCCTGTCTTCACTCCCAGGATCCCTCAGGCATCTCAATCCAAGCATGACAACACTCAACTCACCATCTTTCTCTGCAAGCCTGTCCTTTCTTCCCCTCTGCTTTGCTGACAGTCCATAATAGACGTGATTCTTGCTCACATTTAGGACCTCAAGCCTCAGTCCAAAGAGAGGAGGAAACTATTCAAATAAAGGTTTTGCAGTATGGAATTGGAAATAAGCTTTTAGTCCGTACTGACCTGAGTTAGAACTGCTGAAGGGTTTACCTTAAATGCTTGAATGGAAATGGAATTTAATCCCAACCCAGAAGCAGTTGAAGATTGGCAGGCTGCCCAGGCCATCAGACAAACTTTGGAAATCTGCCAACACTGAGACCCTGCAGTTCCATAAGATTATGTGTTAATTTTCAATTACTCTGCTTTTCTGTCTTTCCAAAAAAAAAGATTGGAGGAAAAAAATAATTCCTGAGTTGCCTTGGAGAGGTTCTCACGAAGAATTCACACAAGGTAGTTGTTTCATGGCCACGCTGAAAACCTCATTAGTTCTTGCTTTTCAACCAAACTCTATTCTTCTCATTTCACAGAAAGAAAGACAATCAGTGGCCTGAGTCCACATATGAATAGTTTCTGCCTTGACCAATTTCATTTTGCCTCTTTTCTCAGTTTCCCCACACCTCTGTTGTTTTGTCTGAAAAAGCAGCGTGCTGTGGCTTTTGTCACTCCACTGTTTTCTGTAGATAACAAGATAAACTTTTTACCTTGGCACCCAGGCAAAAAGCCATTTTAACAACCCACCTCTTAACTTGGTCATGTTTCTACAGCTCAGAAATAGTACTTATATTGTAGCATCTTCTGGTCTTTAAAAACTGCTTTTCCTTCTTGTGAAGTATGTATTAAAGTAAAAAAGTTCTAAAAAAATCTTGCCTTTACTTAAGATTCCTCACAATTGGTGGTTTACTCAGGGTCTGTGGCTCTCATATTTACCTGTTACCACCCAAAGATGGTGTTATGTCCCAACACAATCACCTTCATAAACTGAACAGAATAGAAAGAATTATTTAACGCTTGAGAAAAATAAAAATGAGGTGGTAGAGGAAAAAAGGTCTCCTGAAACAAATCTATGCAAATGGAAGCGTGATGTAATATGCTTACACATGCAATTTTTTGTCAGAAACCACCTGAAAAAGAAGCTTATACCTACATGTCTCCTCAGCAACTCTACCTTCTCCGGGGTCAGCAGACCCCCCTGCTATTTTGTGAACTGACCCCCACCCATTCAACCATGTTATTCTAGGCAGGACCACTAAACAGAAAACCCCAGGGTGGGTAACATGATCCAAGACGGATCAAAAGGAACTTTCACTGAAAGTTTTCAAATTGGATCCACAAAGGGTAATGAGGTTACAAAATGTGAACACATGGGTCTCTTGGCTTTGTTCCCTGCTGCGTGAAAAGGTAGTTACCTTAGGGAAGAAGGAGCAGATGTGTAGTAGAGAGGAGCAAGGAGCATGGGCAGGGGGTGGCTTGGGGGGAAACACCTACATGAGTTAGAGTTCTCCTTGCTCTGTCATCCGGGAGGCCCAGCCGCATATCCCCTGCTTTGCCCACAGTCTGGTTACAAAAACAAAAAATCTTCTCGTTTTCCCTAAGCCAATTCACACTGAGCTTCTGTTACTTAACAGCCAAGAGTTCTGACCAAAATAGAAACTAATACTAGAAACTAATAGGAAACTAAACTAATACTGATTGGAACTAGCTAAGTCAAGTTGAGGTGTCGATGGTAGCAAAGCTCTCCATCCCAGGGAGGGAATACATCAATCTTTGCTATACGGCTACAGAGCAAAGCCACTGGTTAAATTGTAATCTCTGGGATCCTGGGACTTAGACCTTGTGCCCCTTCTGGCTGGAGTCCCAGGCACTTTGAGAGGAATAACAGGATGCAGTAGTGATTTCTTGAAGTCTTTAATATGATATTGCAAGGAAAAGAGATGCGTTGTCTGGAAGCCAGTTGCCTCAGCCCACCAAGGTGAGATAATTAAGACAACTAGGGTTTTTATGGGGGTTGTATTATTCCAGAAACCACAAACATAAATCTCAACTCTGGCAGGGTTGGGTAGGGGTAGAGGCCCAGTTATGTATGCAATCTGAGACTGAGACTGTACGTGCTTCTTAAACAGACTATCAGCTGTTCTGTGTCCCTCCCTCAGAGCCTTCTAATTCCCGGGTGGGCTTTCCTCTGGGTTTCTCTGTTGGCTTAGGTGTTAATTCTCTCCAGTCTGGAAAATCAGTTACCACTCATCCATCTGCTTTGCTGCTTCCAAAATGTTGCTACTGTCTCCTTGTCCATTTTTCTCTGTTGTTGGTTTCTACTAAAGAAAATGTCTCGACTGTCATTTTCATGGTGTTTTAGGAGGAAACAGGCAAATGTGGCTTAATATGTCGTGTTTTCTGTTACTTCCTTTTCCTCCCTTCTCTAAAATGCAATTATCCTATTTTCAGATTTCTACTTTTGTAGAGCTGTGAGTTGTAGAGATGTGTGAGTTCTTAAAACTTATAATTTGGTCCATGGTAGAACGGGTTAATGAATCACAAAAGATGTACCTAGACCTGATCCTGACAAATGGACATGACCTAGATATCGGGGACCCAGTGCTGTCTGCAGGAGGTGGACAAGACTCCTGGGAAAGGCAAGTATACATTTGCAGTCGTACTGCTGCATTGTCTGAGGAGGAAAGCTCTGGAAGTGGAAACGTGCATGGGAAGGGGTATGTGTGTGTGCATGTACACGCCTGTGCACACATCTGTGTGCCTGGTAGCAAAGCAGTGCTCTGCCAACAAATTCTGTTATTTTTCTTTCCCAGGATCTCTCCTGTTCTTGACGGTAGAACCTTCTTTTGGGGAGATGCTCCTCCCTCTATTCTGATGATACAGGTCTAATGAGTGTGGCTTATCACACATACACAAGGATGGGCAGTAATGCCATCCAGGACAATAAGAATCCTTTCTTGGAGTTTTCTAATCCTAGGGAGGAAAAGCACAACCTCTTGAGAGACAAGGCTGTAGATGTGAGTGAAGCCATTGGCATCTTGAGAGGTGGCTGTTCTGTAGGAGAAGGGAATGAAGACAGCACACTGAGAGAAGCTGAGAGATGGAGAAGCCACAGGTGGACATCCTGGTGGCAGTTCAGTTGCTTTGTGATCTATGGACACTTCTGCCCTTCCCTTCTGCTTTTGCCTTTGTCTTGTGGGTTTGTGCCTTTTCTTTTCTTTTCTTTTCTTTTTATTGTGGTAAGAACACACACAATCTACTCTCTTAACAAATTTTTAAGTGTATGTTAGAGTATTTTTAAGTATAAGCACAAGGTTGTACACCAGATCTTTGGAACTTTTTCATCGTGCTTAACTGGGTTTGTACTTCTGAAAGTTAGATTTTAATACCTGAAGTTAAAAGAGTTAAAACTACTATACCAATCAAATGCACCAAGCCACAAGTTTCATACTGGAGGTTTTTGTTGCTGCCAACCTTATATGAAATGCCCACAGAATTGTAAACATTTATATCTGTATAAATAATTAAAGCCAAGGCTTTAGAAGACATTAAAAACATAAGCATCATTTTTCATATTGGTCTGAATATAAGGTACGACTTAAATAGTACAATAGTACAGAGAATAATAACATAATCACACTCTGAACCCTGGGGAAGAAGAGGGACAGAAGCAAGCCTTGGAGGAAGTCGGATAGTGGAGGGGCATTTTAAGTCTCTGTTTTAAAGTGTTGAAAGTTTGTTTGTTTTTATGTGTACTGTTCTGATTCTTTAACAGAAAGCAAATTTCCAGAAACTACTCAGTCTAAGACAAAGACAAAATTTCTTTTCTACTGTAGAAATGTCAATAAAAATATTACAGGGGGCAAATCCCTAGAGTGGAACCTTTCAGGAACATAATTTACAGTTTCTCACATGATTGCCAGCATCTTTGCCATTTATAAGGTTTTCTTCTGTACAAAGTAACCATTACATTTGAGATCATCTTTTATTTGGACTAATCAAGTATTGTTTTTCACCAATGGGGTTATCACTATTTTTTTAAAAAATATTTATTTATTTATTTGATTGCACCAGGTCTTAGTTGCAGCAGGTGGGCTCCTTAGTTGCAGCTTGCTGGCTCCTTAGCTGCGGCACGTGGGCTCCTTAGTTGCAGCAGGTGGGCTTCCTTAGTTGCAGCTCCAGGGTTCCTTAGTTGCAGCTTGCCGGCTCCTTAGTTGCGTCAGGTGGGCTCCCTTAGTTGCGGCTCCAGGGCTCCTTAGCTGCGGCTTGCCAGCTCTTAGTTGTGGCAGGTGGGCTCCTTTGTTGCAGCTCACTGGTTCCTTAGTTGTGACACATGGGCTCCTTAGTTATAGCATGTGAACTCTTAGTTGTGGCATGCATGTGGGATCTAGTTCCCTGACCAGGGATTGAACCTGGGCCCCCTGCATTGGGAGCATGGAGTCTTATCCACTGTGCCACCAGGGAAGTCCCGGGTTATCACTAGTTTTAAATGGACAGCTTATTGAAAAGTTAGAACCTGGAGCTCTTAACTTTTTCCTGCATTTTTATTACTGTGCATGTTCTTGTCTGATTCAGTGATTTATGTCTTATGCTGAGTTCTAAAGAAAACCTCTTACTTCTGGAGAGTAGCTTTGTGCCCCTTGAGAATTCTCTGCCCCAGCAGAGGAAGGATCTATGACTGGGATGACGTGCTGGGTTCCTGGCTTTCATCAGACTCTGGAGACAAAGGTCTGACGACATTCAGAGGAGAGAATAAAAATTGATGAGTCCTTGAGGAAGTAAATAGGATACTACCTGAAATTTATACCATTTAGAACCTGGGGCCATGAAGAGCCAAGTCTATGAATTATGCAATTCATGTCCATATGTTCTATCATAATCTCATCCTGAAAGTAAATGAAATCTCCAAAAATTCTAAGGACAATATTGTTAGGACAGGGGCATCACGTTCCCATGTAGCCTCTCCTCCAGCAACTTCTCTTCTTGGTAAGTTACAGAGCTCCGCCTTTGTTTCGGTCTCCTAAGGGCTTTGGCTACGCTTGGTCCGCTGGTCAGCCCGTGGAGAGTCTGTGACAACCACCTCTAGCATTGACTGAGCCTACCTAGAAAGAGATGCTAGCTGAAATGCTGACTTTAAAATAAAATCTTAACCCAGGCTATACTACATTATCTGAAACAACTTTCAGAAATGGTAGATATTTTGTGACTGACAATTACAGCTGGCCACTGACTACTGATCTGGGGTTTCATACAGCAACATCAAGCCTAAAGGTTAGTAGTCCTTCTAGAGAGGAGCTGTGATGACTACGGCTCCCAAGTCCCTTCTTTCAGTCTTCTGAAGCAGTAAAACATCACCCAGAAATATGCACTCCCTCCAACAGCCTCTAGGAGCTACATTCAGCTGTGGTCACTGAATGCATGCTGCCCTTGATCACCATGCACTTAGGGCCCTCAGGGACTCAGGTGACTCAAAGTGACAAAAGTAGTAAATGAAGAGAACTCAGGTGAAGTGAAACCCTAATACATGGCATTGCTAAAACTAACATAAAACCTACAAGCTGACTTCTTTCAATAACCTACCTTGTCTTCCTAGTTTTGAAACAGAAACATTCCTGAGTTGACATTTAGATTCTAGGTCTGTGTCTGAATGCTATGGGTGTTTAACATAAAAAGTTAAGGCCAGCAAGGGTGGTTGTAAAATCTAGGCAGGTGGAAGAGGTTTAATTGCTTTGTACTCTTTCATAAGCCTCTGTTCTTCCTTGAGAGGGCATTAGCCATAAATTATTCTCTCTTCCCCACCTGTTCTCTCATTACAGTTTACTTCCTAAATAATGACAACAGTATGTTACATTCTCACATAAACCCCACAACACAGATACTATTATTCTCCTCATTCTACAGATAAACCAACAAAGATAAGAATCTTGTTCAAGGTCAGGTGATAGCCAGGATTCAAATGCAGTCTGGCTCAGAAGTCTGTGCTCAGTACAGACGGTGCTCATACCACTCAATTCTGCCCAAAAGAGGCGGCTCGGCTACTGTCCTGCTAGTAGTGTCCCAACAAGGCTGCGGACAAGTACTCTCACCTGGTCAGGGTCTTGAGTCTCCACGTGGATAACACTGTATTATCAAGTCACTCTCATTTGTTAAGTCCCTAAATCCTCTATTCCAGGATGGAGGATTCTTGTAGTTTACTCCTTCGCTTCTAAGGCTATTTCCCAAATCTGCCTGATGATAAGAATCACCTGGAATACTTGTTAAAAGTGTAGCTTCGCAGGATCTCAGGATCCACTGGGTCTGATGTGATCTCAGAAATGTGTATGTTTAGCAAGTGACCCGGGTGATTCTTCTCATCACTCAAGTTCGGGAAATATTGCCCTAGGAGTTTTACCCAATGGAACAAACATAGTTGATCTTAAGTATTATATATTATATATATTACGTCAAAGTATTATTAAGTAAATAACATTTCTATAGCTAACTTGATCCAAAGCAATCGGTACGTATGGTTTTCTTCAGGTTTGCAGTACAGAGTGCTTTCTTCAGGAAGGACTTGGGGAGTGGGTTGGAATGTCTTCATTCTTTTTTGTTTTGCTTTTTTGTTTTTTTTGAGTGATGACTGTTAGAAAGAATTCTTTACTGGTTGTGCCTTGAGGGACTTTCTGCATTGCTCTGGTGACGGAACAGCTTAAATCAGACAGAAAGTAAACCATTTCATACAGATCTTTTAAGTCCTGCCTAAGAGAATTCTGGAGAAGAGTAAACTAAATAAAGAGGAGAAAGGAGGAGACTGTTCTAGTTCCTTGAAGGACCCTAAGGAAACTCCCTGTATAACTAAGAGAGGGACTCAGGCTTTTCAGCTTAAATGTTTATGAATTCTATGTAGAATGATTTAGAATATAAGGAATTAGCTCAATTTACAGAGTCAAATCAGGAAGCAGAAATGATCTTTGATGCTTCAAGAACTCTAATGCAAAACTGTTGAAATTCGTGCTCATCAAAATATTGTTTGATGTTAAAAAAAAAGAGCTCAAACATGCCTAATCTGCTTTGACACTATGTTCACTGCTTGTCACAAATGGAGAGCTTCCACCTCAGGCACCACTCCAAAGCAGCCTCCTTCAGTTGCTATATTTATAAGTTAGTAGGGAAAAAAAGGAAGATAAAAAGTCGAAAATAATATAAAAAGACAGTCCAAGGAGGGGAGGAAATCCAGTCCTTTCTGCCCTGTGGAATGCTCTGCTTCCCAGGCCAGAGGCCAGTACCCAACGGTGAGTGGTAACTGCCGCACAAGCATCACGTACCTCTTGGTGGGAGTGGGCGCCCCAGAGGACATGTGGCTCACCATGGTGTCATTCACATTCGTCAGAGGGCGAGGAGGACTGAAAAGAAAAGACATTGACATTATATTAATAATTACCAGTGAGACTAGGGGAAACAAATGAAAAAGTGATGAGGGCAAAGGACCAACTATCGTTCCTGATAAGCACAGTGGGACCCATAGGGAGTGGGGGTAGAAATTGATACTTTCAGCCTAAGTAAACTCAACAAGAAGGCCCTCTCGGGCTTCCCTGGTGGCGCAGTGGTTGAGAATCTGCCTGCTAATGCAGGGGACATGGGTTCGAGCCCTGGTCTGGGAAGATCCCACATGCCACGGAGCAAGTGGGCCCGTGAGCCACAACTACTGAGCCTGCGCGTCTGGAGCCTGTGCTCCGCAACAAGAGAGGCCCCAATAGTGAGAGGCCCGCGCACCGCGATGAAGAGTGGCTCCCGCTTGCCACAACTAGAGAAAACCCTCGCACAGAAATGAAGACCCAACACAGCCCAAAATAAATTAATTAATTAATTAATTAAAAAAAAAAAAAAAGAAGGTCCTCTCGCACAAAGCCAAAGGACCCCAGAGCCATGTGCTACCCGGACAGGAGCAACGAACTGTACCCACACGGCTACAGGGATATAACTCCAGTGGCTCTTGTTTTACAGTTTTAGCACACAAGAATCTGCATTCTGCATTTCAGTTGTTTACAGGATCGCTAGGTGTGTGGCACCTGTGGTGTGTCACAAAGGTCACAACAGCAACATGCATGTTTTTCCTGAGATTTGGTTAGAGCTCACTGTCTTCCCTCAGAGTTAGTTTGTATACTTTTTACCGAAACAATTAAATTGTTAAATACTAAGTTCTTTTATTAATCCTTTACTAGAATCTTAACAATGAGTTCATACCTGTACTCTGATTAGAAGGTTTTCTTTCATAAACTAATCCAAATTTAAATTTGAAGTAAGCATTTTTGATAACTTGTCTTTAGCGGCTGGTTTTCTGGACTCAAGGTCTCTTTCATCCTCTTGTGAGAGTCTTGAATGAACAACTCCAAAATTATCAAAAAGAAACTGTGATTCTGCCTTTCAGCCATTCTTCAGCCCCTCTCCTTCCCCACCAGGTTCAGTTACAAAGGGCTTCTGTCTTGCGCTTGGAACCACATGACTATTGCTAAATATTCCTCCTGGGAAATCTCTCACTTCCTCTCCTAAACTGAAAGAAGTAGTTTTCAGAGAAATCTGTCCATCAAGAGCAGAAAAGTGAAACAGAAAAGTCCTTTTCTCATATTTAAGTGTTTGGGAACTACCTCCTGGTTCCTCCTTATCTCTAAGAGCTGAGTTAACTATGAAATTGTTTTTTAGAGGTTATACTCAGCAAGTTCTGGTGAACATTAAGGGGCCAGAACCTTTATTGTTTTTGCAGGTTTCATAGTCCATTCAAACACAGGCTCAAGGGAAAATTTTCAGGTAGATCCAATGTACTTAAAGTTTAAGAGGGATGGATGGATGGATCGACCTCTACATCTATCTATCTCTACCCTCCTTTTTAAAAAAACCAACTTCACTTCTGGGTAGGGAAATATTTTTAATGATTTCTCATTTAATGGAGAGGACCAAAGATGAGAAGTAATTTGCAGGGAATCGATTTAGGTCTCTTGATTTTTAAGCCACAGCAGTATGCTTATTGTCACACATTCCTCCCTTTGTGTGACAAAGTTAAGACTTTCAGAATTGAAATATGCCTTTCTAGGCTAGAATTAAATTCCATGTTATTTATCTCATTACCTACTTTCCAGGCAGCTATCCAATTTTGCCTCCAAACTTTCAAGCCTAAAGATAGTGCTGTGCTGAGATATAATCAATTAATCAACCGTTTTAGGTTGATTAATAACAGAAGTGAACACAGAAACTAGCTTCATTTTAGCCCTAAATTTATATTTTTGCCTCTGATTCTTTTAAATCCATTGTCCAAAGGGAACAAGGAGACAATGCCTATGAAAGAAACAAATGCAGCATCATAACTTTTCATACAGAAGGCACCAGAAACATTCCGGTCCTGCAAACACAATGGCCTTTGCTTCTTTAATATACTATTATTAGCAACCCATTTCCAAAACAAGATAAGGACATATTCATGTTGATTTCAGAACTTATGTAGTTACCCAGTATATTTCAATATTGAAGATACTACTGCATTCAATTTCCTTTCTGACTTTCTCCGAGGAAAAATGACAATCGGAAAAAAAAGTTTTTTAATTCCCTAAGCGTGGATCCATGTGATAAAATCCCATGATTTGTAGCATTTTGTTTGGTCTGATGCCACAGAAGTCTTTAATAATTATCTCTATCTCTTGGTAGACATCATGATCAATTATCATCTTACAGCACACATATCAAAGCCTCTTCTCTAACACTCAAAACCAGACAGTAATGATTACATTGTAAGTTGTAAACTAATCATAACTGCACCCAAATTTCATACCATTTCTGAACTCCTAATGTTCTGTTAGGGAAATAGGTATGTGTTTATAGTCCAAGATGAAAGAGGCATCTGAAAACTCAAAGCGGGTCCTTCCTGCAGATTCTACCACTAGGCCCACAATTCACTGTGAAAGCCAATAGCTTAGATGTGGTCTTAGGAGATGTAATACACCAAAAATGACTTCTGGCTTAAGAAAAAAAAAGAATGCTTCTAGGTGTGAAGCAGACATTAATGGTACCAGTTACAGAAACTTACGAAGCAGGAGAATTGACACAACTCACCACATCAGTTTTGTTGATCTTTAACATTCAAAACCTGCTGAATACCTTGAACATGTTACCAGATGTTCTATATCTTCCATTGGTGAAGATCTCAGCAAGGTATTTTTAGACACTAATGAGTCCCATGATACCCAAGTGATCACCAACCATCACTTGGTACAGAGATTTGAGAGGTTCCTTTTGTTAATAAGACAGGCCCATTTTTTGGATGAGGAGATAGAAACAGATGAATGATCTAGATAGAAGGTAATTTGCTAGTTAGAAAAGGTGGGTATAAAAAGAAGACAGAATTTGTTCTTTTTTTTAATATATTTTTTAGAATTTGCTAATTTTTTTTTTCTTTCGTATTTTTGGCGGTGCCGTGAGGCTTGTGGGATCTTAGCTCCCTGACCAGGGATTGAACCTGAGCCATTGACAGTGAAAAGCGCTGGACCGCCAGGGAGTTCCCAAGAGAATTCCTAACCACTGGACCGCCAGGGAATTCCCAAGAGAATTTGTTAATTCTTAATCAGAAGGAAAGAGGCATGCCTCCTGGGTGCCTACTCATACAAGATAAGTAGGACTATCTCTATCTTAGTAATCTGACTATATGTATGTAAACAAATCATCACAATCCAAAGTAATGAGAGTAGCAACACAAGTATACACAAAGTGTTGTGGAGTCACAGATGCAGAGCTGTTACTCCTGCCTGGAAGAAAAAGGGGTATAGTCAGGTGTAAGTGACATTGAGGAGAGAGTTTTCCAGATATAGAAAAAAGTTAAGGGCAACTTAGAAGAAATGGTATGGAAAAAGGCACAAAAATCCAAAAGTACATGGCATATTTGGGTGTCACTTATTTGGCTAGACTCAAAGGCCTTGGGAGGGGAGTAGTTGAAAATGCATCCGGAAAGGGAGATGAGGGCCCGGATGTGAATGACACCTGTTCTATCACAAGCGAAGTTTGGACTTTATACTGTAGGCAGTGGGGGAAGCATTAGAACTTTTTAAGCCAAAGGATGATGTGACTATAGCAGGCTTTTGAAATGATAACCCCAGAAGCTTGTAAAATATTGGTTTTAATCCAGGTGTGCACTGGAATCATCTGGGAAGTTTTTTATATAATGAGATATCCAAGCGCTACCCTCAATTTAGTGAATCTGAATCTCTAGGGGCAAGAGGATTCTTTTTAATGTACATCCCCATTTAAAAAACATTTATGTGGAGAGGTTTGGAAGGAGGAGGGAATGGAAGCTGGGACTTCAATGAAGAGGTTATGGCAATTGTCCATATCAGTGATTATGAGGGTGGACAGTGGTAGTTAAGATAGGGAACAGACAAAAGGGAAAACACTGTGCAGGTAATATGGATAAGATGTAGTGACAGATTAAGTACACACGGTTAGTGAATAAAGAATAACTGAGATTTTTACCTCGACTACTGGGTAGATAGTGATAACATATCCAAAGTAGGGAACACAAGAGTAGGAAACAGGATTTGGTGTTGGACTGGTGGGAGTAGAGAGAATGAGTAGGAAGGTTAAGGGTGAAGTGATTTCAGTTGTGAAGTCGCTGAATCTGAAGTGGCGTTGGTAAGCACAGGTAAATGATATCTTACCTGCTTCCAAGTAGTTGGAAATAAGAGAATGGAACCCAGGTGAGATGTCAAGTTTGAAAATATTTGAGTGTCATCATTTAAATTGTAGCTGTTCATTTGAATACTCTGATCATTATAAAGATGGATTTTAATTTACTTTTTTTAGGTGGAGCAGGATAAGTTTGGGAAAATACCCAGTAATAGGGTGGCTTAGATAATAGGTATAGAGCTTCTGGTTACTAGTTAAGACAAAACTCCTATTAGAAGGGCAGAGTCAAGATGGCAGTGTGGGAAGACACCGAGTTAGAGTCTCCCCACAACTAGGGCGCCTGTCGGCTGCTGGTGGAAAACCCTGACACCCAAGGAGACTGGAGGAATCCCCAAGTGAACTGGTAGGACTTTGGGGAACAGAGTAGGGAGGAGAAGTAGTGGTCAAACAGGATCAGCGCCCCTGAGGCCAGGGAGATCAGAAGAGGCAGGCGGGAGGGCCAGTCCGGGAGAAGCGGAGGGCAATCATCCGGCCCACTGGGCCTGGGGGGGCCTGCTGAGCTCCCAGTCCAGTCCCCTGCCCTCCAAGGCCCAACCCCCATCCCCCCATCCCCGGCCACATTGGTCCTGGGGACGTAGGAGGGAGGCTGGGGAGATCAGAAGAGGCAGGCAGGAGGGGCCCTCCGAGAGGAGTGGGAGAGGAGCAGAGGGTGACTGCTCCGCCCACTCGGGCCCAGGGAGCCTGCTAAGCTCCCAGGCTGGTCCCCTGCCCTCCAAAGCTCCCTCCAGGCCCCGTGAGTCCTGAGGGCATAGGAGGAAGGCTGGGGAGATCAGGAGAGGCAGGAGGGAGGGGTCCTCTGGGAGGAGGGGGAGAGGAGTAGAGGGCGTTTGCCCCACCCACTAGGCCCGGGGAGCCTGCTGAGCTCCCAGGATGGTCCTCTGCTCTCCAAGGTCCCCCCACCCCCCCTGCATTGATCCTGGGGGCATAGGAAGAAGGCCAAGGGGAGAACAGGAGAAGCAGTTGGCAGGGGCCCTCCAAGACAGGAAGAGCTGGAGAGGAGAGGAGGGTGTTTGCCCCACCCACTCAAGCCCAGGAAGCCTGCTGGGCTCCCAGGTGAGGTCCCCTGCCCTCTGAGACCAGGGTTGGGGGGCACACCTGGGCCCCTTCTGTTCCTAGAGCCTAAGCCCCACCCCCCATAGCCCCTAGGGCCTTTTCCAGCCCTGTAGGTTCTAAGCATAGGCCCCAAACCTCGCCCTTGCTCAGGCCTCGCCCTCCACAGCCAAGGTCTTTTCCCCGTTTTTTGTTTTCTCTTTTCCCTCGTCCTCTTCTTTGCTATTATGGTACTGTTGTACCTTCCGATTGTTGATTCATCTATATTTTTATTTTTAAAACTAACATATCTGTTAGTTTTCTAGTCTAATTTTATTTTTTACTTTGTTATTGTTCTTTCCTTTTTTTGCCACCCCATGTGGCTTGCGGGATCTTGGTTCATGAGCCGGGGGTCGGGCCAAAGCTCCTGCGGTGGGAGCTCCGTGTCGGAACCAGTGGACTAACAGAGAACCTCAGACCGCAGGTAATATTCACCAGAGTGAGGGCTCATGGATGTCCTCATTTCAGCACCAAGACCCAACTCTACCCAACAGCCTACAAACTCCAGTGCTGGAAGCCTCAGGCCAAACAACCAGTATGACAGGAACACAATCCCACTCATAAAGAAAAAAAAAAAAAAGAGAGAGAGACGGCAAAAAAATATGCCACATATGAAGGAGCAGGGTAAAAACCAACAAGACCAAATAAATGAAGAGGAAATAGGCAATCCACCTGAAAAAGAATTCAGAGTAATGATAGTAAAGATGATCCAGAATCTTGGAAATACAATGGAGGCATGGATTGAGAAAATACAAGAAATGTTTAACAAAGATCTAGAAGAACAAACAAACAGAGATGAACAACAAAATAACTGAAATGAAAAATACACCAGAAGGAATCAATAACAGAAAAACTGAGGCAGAAGAACGAATAAGTGAGCTAGAAGAAAAAATGGTGGAAATAACTGCCAAGGAGCAGAATAAAGAAAAAAGAATTGAAGACAATCTTTTTTTTTTTTGCGGTACATAGGCCTCTCACCACTGTGGCCTCTCCCATTGCGGAGCACAGGCCCTGGACGTGCAGGCCCAGCGGCCATAAGCCACGGGCCCAGCCGCCCCGCGGCATGTGGGATCCTCCTGGACCAGGGCACAAACCCGCGTCCCCTGCATTAGCAGGTGGACTCCCAACCACTGCGCCACCAGGGAAGCCCCTGAAGACAATCTTAGAGACCTATGGGACAACACTAAATGCACGAACATTCAAGTTACAGCGGTCCCAGAAGAAGAAGAGAAAAGGAAAGGGTCTGAGAAAACATTTGAAGAGATTATGGTGGAAAACTTCCCTAACATGGGAAAGGAGATAGTCACCCAAGTCCAGGAAGCACAGAGAGTCCCATACAGGATAAACCCTAGGAAAAACACACCAAGACACATATTAATCAAACTAACAAAAATTAAATTCAAAGAAAAAAATATTAAAATCAGCAAGGGAAAAACAAAAAATAACATATAAAGGAATCCCCATAAGGTTATCAGCTGATTTTTCAGCAGAAACTCTGCAGGCCAGAGGGGAGTGACAGGATATACTTAAAGTGATGAAAGAGAAAAGCCTACAACCAAGACTTCTCTACCCAGCAAGGATCTCATTCAGATTCAATGGAGAAATCAAAAGCTTTTCAGATAAGCAAAAGCTAAGAGAATTCAACACCACCAAACCAGCTTTACAACAAATGCTAAAGAAACTTCTCTAGGTGAGAAACACCAGAGAAGAAAAGACCCACAAAAACAAACCCAAAACAATTAAGAAAATGGTAATAGGAACATACATATCAATAATAACCTTGAATGTAAATGGATTAAATGCCCCAACCAAAGACACAGACTGGCTGAATGGATACAAAAACAAGACCCATATATATGCTGTCTACAAGAGAGCCACTTCAGACCTTGCGACATATACAGACTGGAGGTGAAGGGATGGAAAAAGATATTCCATGCAAATGGAAATCAAAAGAAAGCTGGAGTAGCAATACTCATATCCGATAAAATAGACTTTAAAATAAAGACTATCACAAGAGACAAAGAAGGATACTACATAATGATCGAAGGATCAATCCAAGAAGAAGATATAACAATTATAAATGTTTATGCACCCAACATAGGAGCACCTCAATACATAAGGCAAATGCTAACAACCATGAAAGGAGAAATTGATAGTAACACAATAATAGTAGGGGACTTTAACATGCCACTAACACCAATGGACAGATCACCCAAACAGAAAATAAATAAGGAAACACAAGCTTTAAATGACACAATAGACCAGATAGATTTAATTGATATTTATAGAACATTCCACCCAAAAGTGGCAGAATACACTTTCTTCTTAAGTGCACATGGAACATTTTCCAAGACAGATCACATCTTGGGTCACAAACCAAGCCTCGGAAAATTTAAGAAAATTGAAATCGCATCAAGCGTCTTTTCTGACCACAACGCTATGAGATTGGAAATCCATTACAGGGGGAAAAAAATGTAAAAAACACAAATACACGGAGGCTAAACAGTGTGCTACTAAATAAACAAGAGATCACTGAAGAAATCAAAGAAGAAATTTTAAAAATACATAGAAACAAATGACAATGGAAACACAACAACCCAAAACCTATGAGATGCAGCAAAAGCAGTTCTAAGAGGGAAGTTCATAGCAAGTCAATCTCACCTCAAGAAACTAGAAAAATCTCAAATAAACAATCTGCCCCATACACTTAAAACAACTGGAGAAAGAAGAACAAAGAAAACCCAAAGTCAGTAAAAGGAAATAAATCATAAAAATCAGAGCAGAAATAAATAAAATAGAAATAAAGAAAACCATAGCAAAGATCAGTAAAACTAAAAGCTGGTTCTTTGAGAAGATAAACAAAATAAAACTGATAAACCCTTAGGCTCATCAAGAAAAAAGGGAGAGGATGCAAATCAATAAAATTAGAAATGAAAAAGGAGGAATCACAACTGACACTGCAGAAGTACAAAGGATTATAAGGGACTACTAGAAACAAGTATATGCCAATAAAATGGACAACCATGAAGAAATGGACAAGTTCTTGGAAAGGTACAATTTTCTAAGACTGAACCAGGAAGAATTAGAAAACATAAACAGACCTAACACAGGTAATGAAATTGAAACAGTAATTAAAAATCTTCCAACAAACAAAAGCACAGGACCAGATGGATTGACAGGCGAATTCTATCAAACATTTAGAGAAGAGCTAACACTGACACTTCTCAAACTCTTCCAAAAAATTGCAGAGGGAGGAACACGCCCATATTCATTCTACGAAGACACCATTACCCTGATACCAAAACCAGAAAAAGACATCACAAAAGAAGAAAATTATAGACCAATATCACTGATGAACATAGATGCAAAAATCCTGAACAAAATACTAGCAAACAGAATCCAACAACACGTTAAAAGGATCATACACCATGATCAAGTGGGATTTATCTCAGGGATGCAAGGATTCTTCAATATACGCAAATCAATTAATGTGATACACCATATTAACAAATTAAGGAATAAAAACTATATGATCCTCTCAATAGCTGCAGAAAAAGCTTTTGACAAAATTCAACACCCATTTATGATAAAAACTCTACAGAAAATGGGCATAGAAGGAACCCACCTCAACATAATAAAGGCCATATATGACAAACCCACCGTGAGCATCATACTCAATGGTGAAAAACTGAAAGCATTTCCACTAAGATCAGGAACAAGACAAGGATGTCCACTCTCACCACTCTTATGCAACATAGGTTTGGAAGTCCTAGCCACGGCAATCAGAGAACAAAAAGAAATAAAAGGAATACAAATTGGAAAAGAAGTACAACTGTCACTGTTTGCGGATGACATGATAACTATACATAGAAAATCCTAAATATGTCACCAGAAAACTACTAGAACTAATCAATGAATTTGGTAAGGTTGCAGGATACAAAATTAATGCACAGAAATCTCTGGCACTCCTATACACCAATAACGAAAAATCAGAAAGAGAAATTAAGGAAACAATCCCATTTACCATCGCAACAACAACAACAAAAATACCTAGGAATAAACCAGCCTAAGGAGGTGAAAGACTTGTACTCAGAAAAGTATAAAACACTGATGAAAGAAATCAAAGATGACATAAACAGATGGAGAAATATACCATGTTCTTGCATTGGAAGAATCAACATTGTGAAAATGACTATATTACCCAAAGCAATCTACAGATTCTATGCAATCCCTATCAAACTACCGATGGCATCCTTCCCAGAATTAGAACAAAAAATTTCACAATTCGTATGGAAACACAAAAGACCCCGAATAGCCAAAGCAATCTTGAGAAAGAAAAATGGAGTTGGAGGAATCAGGCTCCCTGACTTCAACTTATACCACAAAGCTATAGTAATAAAGATAGTATGGTACTGGCACAAAAACAGAAATACATATCAATGGTACAGGATAGAATGCCCAGAGATAAACCCACGCACATATGGTCACCTAATTTACAACAAGGGAGGCAAGAACATTCAATGGAGAGAGGACAGACTCTTTAGTAAGTGGTGCTGGGAAAACTGGACAGCTACATGTAAAAGAATGAAATTAGAACACCACCTAACACCATACACAAAAACAAACTCCAAATGGACTAAAGACCTAAATGTAAGACCAGACACTATAAGACTCTTAGAGGAAAACGTAGGAAGAACACTCTTTGACATACACCACAGTAAGGTCTTTTTTGACCCATCTCCTAGAGTAATGGAAATAAAAATAAACAATTGGGGCTTAATTAAACTTAAAAGCTTTGGCACAGTAAAGGAAACCATAAACAAGACAAAAAGACAACCTCAGAATGGGAGAAAATATTTGCAAATAAAACAACAGACAAAGGATTCATCTCCAAAATATACAAATAGCTCATGGAGCTCAATGTCAAAAAAACAAACAATCCAATTAAAAAATGGGCGGAAGACCTAAATAGACATTTCACCAAGGAAGACATACAGATGGCCAAGAGGCACAAGAAAAGATGCTCAACATCACTAATTATTAGAGAAATGCAAATCAAAACTGCAGTGAGGTATCACCTCACACCAGTCAGAATGGCTATTATCAAAAAATCTAGAAACAATAAATGCTGGAAAGGGTGTGGTGAAAAGGGAACCCTCCTGCACTATTGGTGGGAATGTAAATTGATACAACCACTATGGAAAACAGTTTGGAGCCTCCCTAAAAAACAAAAAATAGAACTATCATATGACCCAGCAATCCCACTACTGGGCATATATCCTGAGAAAACCAAAATTCAAAATGAGTCATGTACCACAATGTTCATTGCAGCACTATTTACAATAGCCAGGACATGGAAGCAACCTAAGTGTCCATTGACCGATGAATGGATAAAGAAGATGTGGCACATGTATACAATGGAATATTACTCAGCCATAAAAGGAAATGAAATTGAGTTATTTGTAGTAAGGTGGATGGACCTAGAGTCTGTCATACAGAGTGAAGTAAGTCAGAAAGAGAAACACAAATAGCGTATTCTAACACATATATATGCAATCAAAAAAAATGGTACTGATGAGCCTAGAGGCAGGGCAGGAATAAAGATGTAGACAAAGAGAATAGACTTGAGGACACGGTGTGGGGAGGGGGAAGCTGGGGCCAAGTGAGAGTAGCATTGACATATATACACTACCAAATGTAAAATAGTTGGCTGGTGGGAAGCAGCTGCATAGCACAGGGAGGTCAGCTCAGTGCTTTGCAATGACCTAGAGGGGTGGGATAGGGAGGATGGGAGGGAGGCTCAAGAGGGAGGGGATATGGGGACATGTGTATGCATATGGCTGATTCATTTTGTTGTACAACAGAAACTAACACAGTATTGTGAAGCAATTATACTCCAATAAAGATCTATTAAAAAGAAAAACTCCTATTAGAAAGTAAAAATTTAGCTTACTGTGCAAGTCATTTTTGCATTATTTTTCTTATGACCAGACCACTCCAATTCATTCTGGTGGATGCTCTGGAATGTAGACTAACTTGAAATTAGAATTACTACAGAATCTCTCTTAAGGTTATTAAAGATAGGAAGAGATGAAGAATAACTGATCATGCCTTTAAAATCTTTCAGGACAGATTATATATAATTGTGTATTTCTTTCTTTCATTTATTAAATATTTGTTGTGTCTCTACAAAGTGGTAGGTACTGTGCCAACTGCTGGGGATAAAAATTAAAAGGATGAAAACTGAAGTTTTATGAAGAATAAAAATTCAGAAAAAATAATTATAATATAATGCAGTAAGTATTTAATAAAAGAAAAACTGTGACACGCTATGGGGAAATATTGAGATCACCTCGCCCCATAAAGAAAAATATATATTTACAGTGTGTTAAAGAACTAAATGTAAATGTTTAATTGTACAACTCACAAGAAAACATATAAGTCTATGGATAGAGAGGATTTTCTAAGCTCAAAAGCAATGGAAAAATTAGGAAGAAAGAGACAAATTAATTCAAATGATTTAAAAAAATCAGAAAAGAAAGAAAAATACAAATTTGGGGAACTATTTCAACAAATGTGACACAGCAAGAATTAACAGCCTTAATGTACAAGGGATTCATACAAATTTATAAGAAAACTATTAAGATTGCAATTAGAAAAAGGTCAAAGTGAAAATACACGTTTAAAAAGAAGAAATACAAATAATTCAATTTGAAAATACTTTATGAAAAAGCAAAGAAATTTGTTAAAATTATAGACCATTTTCCCTTATAAAAAATAACAATGATATTTTTTAAGTTTAAGGTAATTTTAAGGCTGGAGAGGATTTTATGACACAGGCTGTTAACTGTCTATTAGGTAAGAAAGAGTGAAAGTACAAAGTTAAGCAAAATTTCTAGAAAGCAATTTGACAATATGTCCATCAAAGATCTTTTAAAAAGTTCAAGTATTTTGACTCACTAATTCCCTTTCTAGGGATATATTCTAAGGAATTAATCAGAAATGTAAAGACAATTTTACATTTTAAAATATTTAGGAAAACATTATTTACAATAGAATAATTCTGGAAGAAACCTAAAATATTCAAATATGAGGGAAAGGAAAAGTAAACCACAGTACATCAATAAATATAGCTTATTATGCTGTCATTAAAAGATAATGCTTACAAAGAGTTTTCTAATTACATGAGAAATAGCTTTCTAATTACATGAGAAATAGCTTATCATGAAAGAAATAAAAAGAAGGGCAAGATAACTGTCATACTAGCTAACAATTACTGAATGTTTGATATATAGCTATTAGACACAGTGTTTAGGGCTTTAAATATATTATTTTATCTTCACAACAACCCTATAAAATAAAATTATTTATACATACACACAGCATGGTCTCACCTAAACAATATAATAAGTGTAAAGCAAAATATCTGAAGGAAATATGTCAAAATTTAAGAAAAGTGGAATTACGGGAATTATTTTTCTTGCTTACTTATACTTTACTGTACTCCTCCAATTTTTCAAGTTTTAATTTTTTCCTGATTTTCAGAGAAAAAACATGCTTAATAGTTAAAACAGAAAAAAAAACCTTGTTATACCACTGAGTCACTGAGTCAAATTTTCTAAAGTGAGCCTGTACTGTTTCTGTTATCACTAAGAAAGCAAACTGAGGGCTTCCCTGGTGGCGCAGTGGCTGCGAGTCCGCCTGCCGATGCAGGGGGACACGGGTTTGTGCCCCGGTCTGGGAGGATCCCACATGCCGCGGAGCGGCTAGGCCCGTGAGCCATGGCCGCTGAGCCTGCGCTCCGCAACGGGAGAGGACACAAAAGTGAGAGGCCTGCGTACCGCAAAAAAAAAAAAAAAAAAAAAAAAAAAAAAAAAAAAAAAAAAAAGAAAGCAAACTGAGAAGGAAGGTGTTTTACAAACTTAGAACTTTGAGGCTATTAGTAGAAGAAAGACCTGTTAGATGTTTTGAGTAGGTCCAAAATTCCACAGCCCCCCAACATCCCTACCACCACATCCCCAAAAAAGAAAGAAAATATTTTAGATCTGTCTACATTATCTCCTCTACTAAACTGCAGGAAACTTGTGTGCTTTTTTTATCATTGTATTTTGAGTAGCTAGCGTGGTACGAACACGGATTAGGTTTTCAGGAAATACTGGATTATGAGTCAGCACCACGTCGTGTGGAGAGTGTGTAAGAAGTAACCTTTCTGTTATATTTAGCTTTGGTGAGACTCTTCTCCGAGAATGGAATTAGCATTATTAGTTGTTATATTTGGTAGGCATGTTTGGAATGTTTGTAGCCATGGCTAGTTTTCATCTGTGACTTAGTAATGGAATCAACAGAGTAGAGAGTGTCTTTTACAACAATAATAATACTTATTGAGCGCTTAATACATGCCAGACTCAGTTCTAACATTGTGCATGGATTCACTCATATAAACCTCACAACCACCAAGGGGGCAGATCCTATTATTAACTTTATTTTACAAATGGAGACAATAAGGCACGGAGAGAAGTAATGCACCTTAGGTCACAGTCAAGACGTGTGGCAGAAGTAGGATTTGAACCAAGGCAGCGTGGCTCTTGGGTCTGTATTCTTAATCATTATGGTATAGTGTCTCTACTACCTCTGTTGCATTTTTAGAAAAACTTACTTAAGACTGTTTGGTCTATAAATTAAAAGCAACAGCATGATGTGAGCATCAGCTCTTGTAAAGTTGTTTCTATAGGAAGATGAAACAATAATAACCCCAGGGTATGATTTTGGGTGATTTATTCTTTCCCCTGTCACCTCAACAGAACTCTGTATTACATATGCCTCTCTGAACTCAAACCATTTGGTTGCATTTTTAACCACCTCTAGACTGTCCCAGGGGAAACAAGGTAAGCTAGTATGAACTGTTCCCTTGAAAAACATACCTCTAATTTATTAAAATGACTTTCAAATCTAGTCTTAATTTCAA
This sequence comes from Delphinapterus leucas, assembly GCF_059928025.1. Lineage (NCBI taxonomy): Eukaryota > Metazoa > Chordata > Mammalia > Artiodactyla > Monodontidae > Delphinapterus > Delphinapterus leucas. The sequence goes on along the minus strand of NC_143141.1, from coordinate 74,729,381 downwards.
AGATCTTTTGGAATCCTCATCTCAGCCTAACAAAATACATACATTTGATGAGGAAATTATTATGTCAGCCAGACCGTTGACTTAAAAAGATGTTGAACGCTGGGCTCAGGACCAATACTGAGTGTGATTACTTGTTTTTGACTTTCTAAGTTGACTTAGATCAACTTAGGGGAAAACAGTTTCTGGATATGACCTTTCTAACCAAGGATGTGAAAGTACAATATTGTTGTTTAAGCAAAGTTTCTACTTAAAAACTGTGAGTGAATAAAGGGGTACATGAACAAAGCCAAGTCTGAAGCCTGAGAGGACCAGTGAGATCTCGGGCACCTGTCACTTCTCTGTAGGCCCTTTGGTGTACCTCTTCTGTAGGAAGTCACCCATATAGACAGATACTTATCCCTACCCTATACTTTTAAAAGCATTAGCTCATTGTGTTGCTCCTCCTCCCAGAATATTTTTTTAGCTGTAGAGGTTATGGTTACAGCCCTGCAATTCTCTTTTACCTTGACAGTTATCTGCCAATCATGCACGTGGGGACTTTTTATCAGACTTTTTGGACTGTTTATTACTGTTAATGTGCAAGGAAAAAAGATTTTATTATGCCATATGCTTTCATTTACTTGATTACTTTTTTGTATTCCCCACAACAATGCTTTATATATGAGGTACTTAACCATTTTAGTTAAGTACATTTAATAACTTATTACAATTTTTTTAGCCAGTTATTTCACCTTCAATCCTAGATACTTGTGTTGTTTCTGAAATTATCTTCCCGACTCACTTTGTTCATACTTTTCTCCTCATTAAGTTTATGTGGCAGATTTCACCGTACTTTAAGACAAATTTAAAACCCACACTGTGACTACTTCATTCTTTTATCTGTCAAAACTCAGGTCTTCCACATCTTTCAAGCAAGTTGTTCATTCACTTCTTCTAAGCCCCTGCTTTCAAAGCTTCTCCTAGGTATCTATCCTGGAATGTCTTTCTTCATAGACTTGCCAAGGTTACACTCTCTCTCATTTTTTTTTTATGAGAGAAATGGCTCCAGAAATTTCAGTATCTCCATAAAGTCCTTCTGATTACTACAAATTCCATTTAAATAAACAAGGGTCTTACCAATATACAAACAAACAAAAATCCATGGTTTATTCATGCCTGGCACTATTAGGGGCTTTGAGAAAAAACAAAAACAAGTTGAAGACTGTTCCTGCCCACAAGAAGTTTATATTCCAATTAGTCTTCATACTTAGTCTTCACAATAGGTGTTTAAGCTTTAGCTTAACATATTACAATTTTTAGGTCAAATCTAACTGATAATTATCATTCACAATAAAAAATGTGTAAAATCATTTCTAACAAAGACAACTTAATTATTTCAAATAGTTAACCACAGACCAGTACAGGAAAACAATATAAAAAATGCCATGAAGTTAACAGTTACAAGATTTGCTGTGTATGTGCATATATTTCCTTTTAGAACACTGCAGAGGGCTGGGAGGAAAGGGGTAATGCACCTCAAACATTTGCTGAGTATGAGCTCTGCATCAGCCCTCAGCTAGGTCCTCAGATCCATTACCAGAATTCTTGCTACTACTCATGATGGTATTCTTATTTTACAAACAAAGAAATAAAGGTTAAAGGGGATTATTAACATGCTTAAGGTCACAAAACTAGTAAGTGGCAGGACCAGCATTGGAAACCACTTTTATCTGGTTCTAATGACATTGAATAGATCAAATCCACACATTCACCATCCTAACCCAGGCATCTCTGTATTGTCCAAATGAATTTTTCAGATTAGAGTTCTCAGGGAAGAATAAATTCTCATCTTTAAGAAACACAGCCCTAGTTCAGGACCACTGGCTTCAAATCTAACTTGAAGTATCTTAAAAAAAAAAAAAAGATGAATTTACTAAGTATCATAACTAAATGATAACTAAATTCATAACTAAACTTCATGAAGGGTGGGGGCTTCCAGGACACTGGAATGTCATGAGGACACTCATTGTTATCTTTGCTGAGACCTCATTTTGAATCAGAGTCTATACAGATCTCACAGCTTTTTATGCTTAACAAGAAACAACTTCTGCCTCACTTCTGGTAACTTCACCCTTGGTGAACAAAATCTCTTCCCTCATTCCAATTTGAGATTCCCAGAAAAGACTCAAGATGACCTAGCTTGAGTCATCTACCCCCTCTGGTAGACAGAGGGCCCAATACTTTGATTAGCTGTCCTCTTAGAACAACACAGTTAGGACTGAGAGAGCACCACTTCTCCAAAGAAGTGGGTAATACTCCCAGAAAAAAGACTGAAGAGCAAATCAATGGAAAACATTCACTTACTTAAGGATTAAGTTTTATTGAAGGAAAAGTGTCAAATGACCGAGTCTGGGGTCCAGGCACTCCTGAATCTCCGCTTGGGGTGATAAGCCCAGATGACACTGCTTTAGGATGAAGGTGGTATTTGTTTCTCTCTTCTTAGTTATTACCCTCCAAAATTTGGTAGCCTATAAACCTATTCACAGACCTCCACATTGAAACAATATATGATCTAATATGAAAGTCAGTTTATCTAATTATTCCATTATAATGAAGAGGAAACATGGACTTATAATGATCTATAATAATGGCACACTGTAGCTCTGGTGAAATATTAAGGAGGTTAGATTCTAAGATCTCCTTAATCTCTAGGATTCTTTTTTTTTTTTGGGCCCCGCTGCACGGCTTGTGGGATTTTAGTTCCCCGACCTGGGATCGAACCCGGGGCCCTGGCAGTGAGAGCGCCGAGTCCTAACCACTGGACCACCAAGGAATTCCCTCTATTACTCTCTCTAAAAGCACCCTGCCTGCCTCTAGGAAACAGTTAGGACAAGCGCAGCTCACTTTTATCCTTCACGAGTAGTGCGATGTTTTGCTCTTTATTAACGTCTATGTACCAGACCAACCATCTCCCGTCACTCCACGAGGTTCTATGGTTATCTGACAAAGCAAAGAGCTTAAACAAGCCAATGAAACTGCCTTTGGGAAAACCATTAAAAAATAACCATATGGTATTGTAAATGTAGCAAAATACAATATTATATATTTATAATGAGGTTTCTCTGACTTTTAGGAAAGTACATTTTACTTTATTGGTCACTGACAATTAATTAACCGAAAAAAAAGATTTAAGATTTCCAAAACCAACTTCTAAATACATTGCAACTAATCCATTGATGTAAAAAAGACCTATCAACAAACACACATGCCTCAACTCCTATTTCTAGTAGTTCAGCATAGCCATTTGTGGTATAAGACTTAGAATGAAATATTTCTCAGGGAAGGAAAGGTTTACCACAAACACATTCTTATACAGAATTTTCACCACTAGATAGCATCTAGAGACACCCAGAGGAAGCCAGGTATCTTGCTCTAGCTCTGGAAAAGGATAGAATTGTAAAATGAGGCAATAATTAGCAAATTATTTAGTAGTATTGCTCAGTTTAATACGATTACACTGAAAAAGTAGGCAAAGGGTCCTATGAAAGAGATAATTAAATCGTCAGAAATGTACTGTTTTATTTTAAAAACCTTTCCACAATGAATCCCTGAATCTTTCCTTCGTTGTTCTCCTTGTTCATTAAACTTAGAGAGGAAGTTGTGAATACTTTACAGACGTCAACTCCTATATGTCTAGAAAGATGAGAAAAGAGGACAAGTTAAATACTTTATCAAGTTTCTGCTCACAGAGAGGTCAATGAAATACATGATGCAATGTCATTTCCTGATCTGTTCATACGGTTATTCCTGAAACCTGTCTTCAGAAATGGAAACAAACATATTATAGGAGACAAGCTGACTCTTGTATATTTTTAAAATTAACCAATTAACCAAGAATAGATACAATGGGCTTCCCTTCTTTATAATAACTGGATGGGAAGTTCCAGAGGCTCTAGCATCCTGCCAAAAATAAACACAGTCATCATCAGCCCAGCAGCTCAAGCAGCAGAAACATAAAGGCAAGGAAAAGCTATCAAACCTTCACATTCTGTAGCAAACGCTTCTTCTTTCTCTATGCATCTGGCATCTAATGCATTATTACACTGCTGTTGTCTCTAAGGAAACAGAACGATCACATGATGAAGAATCTTCTCTACAAGGTAGTATATCCCACAGAGCATTTTGGGAAAAAGCAGGTACAAGAAAACAATTCATTAGAAGGCAAGCACACGTCTGCACTCCGTCAGCGAGTCCATCAAGCAGTCGAATGCAGCCAATGACAGGAAGGCAGATGCAGCACACAGAGTAGGCACCAATCCTTAGAAGCTTAAACGTGAAACACACCCTCCTGCGACAGAATCCAAGTTCTGCGGCAAATCAGTGACCTAATTAACACAGTCTGCAATTCCATTCTGATGGGGATATTCAGGAGCACCCCCTTACCTCCTTTCTTAGGGCCTCTCCTAATTGCCAACCTCTTGATAAGAAAGCAGCTGGCAGAACTCTGCCAAGCCATCCAGGTAGGTAGCAATTGGGAGCTAGGAAGAACTAGCAAGCCTTGACTTTTTTGTTTTGTTGAAGAGGAGTTAATGGAAACACAAGCAGAATGAAAAAAATAGAACCATGGTGTCTACCTACCTACCTTTGCATCTACCTTAGATGCAAAGAGCTCCTTACTCCATAAAGGCATATCATCAGAGGGCAACTAAAAGAGAAGGGCTATACAGTGTGAGCTGTTGAGTAGGTGGGCTTTCAGGGACACCTCTAGCAGGACAATCACCTGAGGAGAATGTCCCTGACACTCAGAGTCATCCTGCGGCCTCTTTTCTATTTCATCTGCTCGAGAGCTCTTAAATCTATCTGCTCCTGGTCTCCACCATCTCCACTGGCATCATCACCTTTCAGCATGCATTTGGTTGGTGTAACTTAAATACCGTAAAGGTTTTCTATTAGTCCACTGGTGTCCAGAGAACCTTTAAGCTATTGCTCATCTGATTTCGTTTTTGTTTTTTTTTTTTTTTTGCGCTACGCGGGCCTCTCACTGTTGTGGCCTCTTCCTTTGTGGAGCACAGGCTCCGGACGCGCAAGCTCAGCGGCCATGGCTCACGGGCCCAGCCGCTCCGCGGCATGTGGGATCCTCCCGGACCGGGGCACGAACCCGTGTCCCCTGCATCGGCAGGCGGACTCTCAACCACTGCGCCACCAGGGAAGCCCGGTCGTCTGATTTCTTATGGTTAAAATTACTTTCCTAAGCACAGGTCTCATGCTACCATTCTGCCCCTCATCATCAATTCTCTACTCATCTCCCAAGTCAGAACAAACATCTTTCTCTCCACAGTCACTACCCAGACACTACAGCCCAGGTCTCCTAGTCCACCTTAATTTTCACGACTTCTTTACACTTCCTAAGTGTTCTGGGCAAATATGCTACTCCATTCAAATGCAGGCCCTGAACTTTTCTGCCACAGTAAAGCAAAAGTAAGACAAAATGGTAAAAGATACACAACTATTTACACTAAAAACAGAGTAAGTCAAAATGGAAGCCAGACTAACAACCTAAGTGTCGTCAGAACTGGGAAAGAACTCTTATCATTTGAGATAAATGAAGAGGCAAGAAAAGGCAAGCCAACAAATCAGACCACTAGCTAGTTAACATAAACACTTTGATATCAATAATACAATTCTACAGAATGAAATGAATGCATGTGTTCGAATGCTTAGCAGAAAATAAGAGTAGATTCATATGACATAGCAGAAATATAATAAAAACAAAATAGTGGTGGGATAACATCTTTCAAGGCTACAAACTTATATTGTAAGGATATACAAGAGGGATGAAAGCACCGAATATGAAGGGCAATGTGAACAACAACGGGTGAAATTAATTTCAGGGGGAAAAAAAAATGAACTACAGAATACCAGAGATTGAAATGCCTTCAGTTTATAATAAAAATGCATCAAAGGGGAAGAAGGGGCAGTGGAGAGTGGAAAGAACTCAAGTGTGGGAGAATTGGGTTCACCTTCCAATTCTGGTACTAAGCAGATGAAGTGACCCATATGACTCTGGACAATAAAGCCCTTTGTGCCTCAGCTAATTGGTCTGGGGATGGTTCTAGAACAGTGGTTTTCACATGTATTCCCTGGGCATCAAAAGATTCCACAAGGTGCTTCAGAATCCAATGAGGAGAGCAAGGGGATTAGGTGCCAACCTCATTTCAATAAGAGCAGCTCCACTTCCATTCCATGTAAGAGTTCATATAAACAAAATGTTCCACCGCTGTTTTAAAAAGTTTGAAAACCCCTTTCCCTACTACAAAATTTAAAATAGAAGTCTCTGCTGTACCCGCTCATAGTATCCCTTTCTTCTCTTGTATAGCCCTCATCACAGTTTGCAATTACATGTAATTAGCATTTACTTTTTGACTGGCCTCACTCAAGAGGCTGTAAGCTTCATGAGAGCAGGGCCCATAGGGTTTATTCCACCACCGTGTTCACACTGCTTACCTGACAATGTGACTGACACATAGTGGGTGCGCAACAAATATTTTTCAATAGTGAAATTTTATGATTCTACTTTCCATTCCACTCTACATGAAACAATGTTTTAGCTAAACCAAAAAGTACAAATTGGTGAAGGGCTCACGGAAGAGATGTCCTGATAAGGAAGTCAAAGAAGGATACCTGACAGGCCATTTGGGATGGTAAAAATTCTTGAGTGGGAGGAGTAATGATGACTAAATAATGTTCTCAGGAGTTTACCTGGACACAGGAAAACAGGAGTATTTCTCATATGTAATAAATGCATCAGGTCAACTCTGCCTGTTAAATCGGCCTTGGTATTTAATTTCTGGGCCAAAAGAATCTAAAAGTAATTTTAAATGCCCTAATACATTAGGGAGTTTGCCAGGGGAATAAAGAACCACACGCCACTCATTAAATGTGTATCAAAGTCTGCTAAAAAGGCCATACAGAGACCTTTGGAGACAGTGCTATGAAAGTGAATTATAAACCAGCTGAAGGGATCGTGTAGGGATTTCTGGTTCAAACTGGCAGATTGAGCACATGCTGAGAGCTAACCCTCCTGTACCAAAGAAAAATGACTTAAAGATATAAAAATTAATTGATACATGCATAGCTAGAATCCAATTTTTTTAAAAAAGGGAAACTTTCTTTAAGCCTAAAAATAATGAAGACGTATCCCCCAAGGAAGAAAATAAACAAGAAGCCATCGTGGTGAGCAAGGGCTGTGCTGAGCTGCCATCAGCTACACACAGGATTGCAGGCCAACTTTGAGGAGGTTGGAAGAACTTAACCAAATCCCACCTCCCCTCCCAAAAAAAATCCCAGAGAAAACAGAGCATCTAAAAAGGTCTTTAAAATGAGTATATTTAATACCCTCAGGCACCTAAAGGATAGAGTAACATTCATTAAATGTTCTGAAAAAGAACCAATTAGAGATTTTTTAAATGAAAACCATAACTATTGAGATTTTAAATTTTTATTTATTTATTTATAATTTATTTATTTATTTTTGGCTGTGTTGGTCTTTTTTGCTGCGCACGGGTTTTCTCTAGTTGCAGTGAGCAGGGGCTACTCTTCGTTGTGGTGCAAGGGCTTCTCATTGCAGTGGCTTCTCTTGTCACGGAGCACGGGCTCTAGGCGCGCGGGCTTCAGTAGTTGTGGCTCATGGACTGAGTAGTTGTGGCTCACAGGCTCTAGAGCGCAGGCTCAGTAGTTGTGGCACATGGGCTTAGTTGCTCCGTGGCATGTGGGATCTTCCCAGACCAGGGCTTGAACCTGTGTCCCATGCATTGGCAGGCGGATTCTTAACCACTGTGCCACCAGGGAAGTCCCTATTGAGATTTTTAAAAACCTCCACAGATAGGCTGAATATACAAGCCTGAATACTGCTAAAGGCTGATGGTACTTTTTTTTTTTAAGTTAAGAAACATTAGAGCTAAATCCAGTTTTAAAGTCTATAACTCAGAGTTCCAGAGAGACCAGAGGCAATGAAGGAGAGGCAATAGTATCTAATACATCAAACGGGTGAGAATTTTTCAGAACTGATGAAAGACATGAACCTTTAGAGAGTAAGAATTCTGAGTAGTAAAACAAATTAAATAAACTTTTAAAAAAACTTTGTACCCAGACAAATTATAGTAAAACTTCAGATTACCAATGTTATAAAGAAAACCATAAAAGTTACTAGTGAAATATGAGAGGGTCAACAAAAAGGAAGGGGAATCAGATTGTTATCAAGACTGGTTACAAGATAATAGAGGAATGATATCTTCAAAGAATGAAGGAAAAACATCTTTTGGCTAGATTTTAAACCCAGACAAATTATCATTCAACAGTGAGGGTATACCACAACAATTAGGCAAGAAAAAGAAATGAAAAATATCTAAACTGTAAAGGAAGAAGTAAAACTGTCTCTATTTGTAGATGAAATGATCTCATATACAGAAAACCCTAAAGAATCTACCCCTCACCCCCCAAAAAGAAACTGTTAGAGCTAATAAACAAACTGCAAGGTCAATGTACAAAATCAGTTGTATTTCTATATACTGGCAATGAACAATCTGAAAATGAAATTAGGAAAACAATTTCATTTATAATAGCATCAAAAAGAATAAAATTCTTAGGAATAAATTTAATCAAAGAAATGCAACACCTGTACACTGAAAACTACAAAACATCATTGAAAGAAATTAAAGAAGATCTTGGGCTTCCCTGGTGGTTCACTAGTTAAGAACTTGCCTGCCAATGCAGGGGACACGGGTTCGAGCCCTGGTCCAGGAAGATTCCACATGCCGCAGAGCAACTAAGCCTGTGCACCACAACTACTGAGCCTGTGCTCTAGAGCCCACACGCCACGACTACTGAAACCTGCCCACCTAGAGCCTGTGCTCTGCACCAAGAGAAGCCACTGCTATGAGAAGCCCGCTCACCACAACGAAGCGCAGCCCCCGCTTGCCGCAACTAGAGAAAGCCCAAGCACGGCAATGAAGACCCAACGCAGCCAAAAATAAAATAAATAAATTTATATAAAAAAATAATAAATCAAAGAAGATCTCAATAAATGGAAAAACACTCCATGTTCATGGATTGGAAGACTTAACATTGTGAAAACAGTAATATTCCCCAAATTGATTTACAGATTCAGTTCAATCCCTATCAAAACCACAGCTGCCTTTTTTGTAGAAACGGACAAGTTGATCCTAAGTTCATATAAAAATACAAGAAAGATAGAACAGCCAAAATAATCTCCCAAAAGAACAAAAGTTGCAGGATACATACTTCCTGATTTCAAACTTACTACAAACCTATTGCAAAGTAGACTAGTTTGCCTTATATTAGAAGGTTCAGGGATATTCATAAATTATCTATCACTGTCTGCAGTTACACAGAAATCCCTAATTAATACCTGAAATTATTGTCTTTGAAAAGGTTTCTAAGTCTAAACACTGTGTAAGGATTCAACAACAGTTCATGAAGGCTTTTTAAGTAGCTCTCTAACTGGTGCCCCTGTCAGCGCCATGAACTCTACTTCACACCCCACACCTCTGTTTGCATGGTTTGCTGGAATTCCCAGAGTAGAAGTACAGCTGATAATGGTACTCGTACAGCTGATAATGGTACTCTTACAGCTTCTTCACTCAAGGTCTTCACTATTCCTCTGTCCCCATATAAAGGTTGGGGAAATGACAAATGGACACAGTCACAGGAAGCTAAAGGATGGTGCTGTAGACAGAATGCTGAAAGTGACTTCCATGATGTGTTAGGAGGGGTCTAGAGTATTTTTCATTTCAAAGATGTTAAGCTTTTGGATCCACCAGTGCTTTTTCACTCATGACTTACTGCAGTGTACCCAGAGCAACAAAACATTTGACTTGATCCATTTAAAGGTTTACGTGTTCAAGTTAGTTTTGGAGATCTTTCCTTGGGAAAGATCAAGTTATATATGGGATTGCTTTCCCTGTTTTTAAAAAAGAAAAATATCAAAAGCTTGCTGCCACTTATACTTCTCCTACTTTCCTATTACTCTCCTTCCTTCCACTGCTACTTATAACTTTAAGATCACAATAAATTAGAAATATAACTCTGTTTCACTTTGATGACTCAATTTCATCCAAACTCTCTAAATACATCTCTGACATCAGTATCTTCGTCATCACTAAAGGTTCTCTGAGTCATCACACAATTCTCCAGAGTACATCATGGTCATTTCTGCCCAAATTGTTTAGAAATAACTCCTCTGTATCTAATGCTCTCAATGGAAAATGTACCACAAGCTTCTCCCATAATATTAAGCCAGTTGGCATTTTCATCTATAATCACTTAATGCATTTTTATTTTTAAAATTAAACTTAATCTTTTCACATAATTAATAAGCTTTATCTAATGGGAATATGGGAGAACACTGCACTCAATACTAATCTGAGGGCTTCCCTGGTGGCGCAGTGGTCAAGAATCCGCCTGCCAGTGTGGGAGACATGGGTTCGAGCCCTGGTCCGGGAAGATCCCACATGCCACAGAGCAACTAAGCCCGTGCGTCACAACTACTGGCCTGCGCTCCAGAGCCCGCGAGCCCGTGCACCACAACTACTGAAGCCCGCCCACCTAGAGCCCGTGCTTTGCAACAAGAGAAGCCACCGCAATGAGAAGCCTGCACACCGCAATGAAGAGTAGCCCCTGCTCGCCACAAGTAGAGAAAGCCTGCGTGCAGCAACGAAGTCCCAACGCAGCCAAAACTAAATAAATTAAAAAAACAACAAAAACTAATCTGAGAACATTTTTAAGCATACAGAGGATGTTTAGAAAAATTGTTCAGATACTTGACCCTAAAAGAAATCTCAACTCTACCAAAGAATCAACATCATATAGAATACCACCTCCTACCAAAAGTCGATAATATCAGAAACCATCAAAAATTACCCTCCAAAGTCTCATGTGTTTGGAGATTTAAAAAATCACCTTAACTCTGCATATTAGAAAAAAAGAATTTTAAAAAATCAATTAACTGAATAATCATCTAAAGAAGTAAGAAACTAGTAACAGGGTTTGATCCTTACATGAAGGAAGGAAGGAAAGGAGGAAGGGAGGAAGGGAGGAAGGGAGGAAGGGAGGAAGGGAGGAAGGGAGGAAGGGAGGAAGGAAGGAAGGAAGGAAGGAAGGAAGGAAGGAAGGAAGGAAGGAAGGAAGGAAGGAAGGGAAAAAGAGCCATGAATGCCCTCAAGACTTATATAAACTGCCTATTTGACATCTCTATTTGGGTATCAAAAAAACCTCAACATGTCCAAATGGAGCTCTCATTCTAGACAAACTTGTTCACCTGTAGGTATCCCCATCTCTATCTTTCCAATTGTTCAGGTCAAAGTGACATCTCTCTTCCTCTCATACTCCACATCCAATCTGTCAGCAAGATTTTTATCCCTACATATTATGCCAGGTCTAGATTTAAAGGCTGAGCTCAGAGAGATAACATAAATGGCAGTTTAATCAATTTCTCAAACTGAAGATGTTAAATATTCATCTCAAGAAACTCTATGGAGAAGCTCTTAACAAGAATGTTTTTCTTGTAATAAACTGGACACAGGAAATGAGTGAAAAATAACAGTTGGGCTTATACAGAATTAAACATGAGGTGGTGACAGCTTGGAAGAAATGGCTAAGGAGAATAAAGAAGTCACTTAAATTCCAAAAAGAATTCTACTAAAAAAGCGAGAAACCAACGGGGAAGATTATTCAATATGAATTAACAGAATATTTTCTTAAATTCATGCTTAGAGTCCATGTATCCAATTTTACCCTTAAAATGATCCCATTAAATTATCCAATAGGGAAAAAATAAGTGAGACAAAAGAGAAAGGTCCTTTTACCGAAGGAGAAGATGCCTTACTTTAACCTTATCTTTATCTCTAGAATTATTTCAAGTAGTAAAATAAGAACCTCTCTCCAAAATCTAATAAAAAATAAGATTTTTACAATCTGAGTAACCTTTCTTTAATTGCCTTCCAAAGCTTCAGTAAGGGCGTATCAAAGTCATATCAAATAAACAAGTAGTAAAGGCCTATAGTGTGACCTTGAAGAGAAGGACAAGAAACTTGTCAAATTTAACCTCATTTAACTAGAATTTACAACTGGGCTCCATACTCCAGAAGTACAACAAATCAGTAGAGTTTAGTTCCACCAACACTGGAGTGTGCCAGTTACTAAGGATATACAATCCCAGACCTTAAGAAGTTGACGGTGCAAAGGAGGTGCTTACAGTCTTCAAGAAATCCAGGTTCAATACATACTCAAGAAATCCTTAAAGAAGGAGAGAGCACTTTATTGGGTGCCCAAATGACTAATAAAACAAGAGCTAAAAGAATCTAGGTAAGGAAAGGAGAGATTCATATGAGTTGGCTGCCTCTAGGGTTCAAAGAAGGTTTCATGAATGCAGCAGAACCTAAGCTCAGCTCATGGACATATAAAGCATGGAAAGTCTGGAAGAGACAAGAAGGGCATTCAGGAAAAGGGGGTATTTGGGCTAGGACATCATGAGCCAGCTCAGAGGTATGGGAAGAGATAACATTTTTTAAAGGGTAGGAAGGAGGCAGGTCTGGCCGAAGTGAGGCTTTGTCCTGCATAATTAGCAGTAGAAGATAAGATTTAAAAAGTAAGGTGGGTCCTGATTACACAGGGCCTTGAATTCCAGCTTGAGGAGTGCCTCCTTAATTCTATAGTCAGTGGAGTTTTATAGATTTTTAAATAGGGAAGTAATATGACAAAGGCAGTGATTCAAGAAGATTGATTTGTCAACTCTGTACACAGAGTTGAGGTTTAACAAGAATGAAAAAGGCTAACTTAGTAGGTGTTAAACTTAGGCAGTAGTCAAAAGTGGGCAAGACCTGTAAAGGTGCTAAGAAATATTCACATTATCCTGAATTGCAACCAGATCACAGGATACACATTCTACTAAGAAATTTAACTCAATGAAATAAACTTCTGAGGCTCAGTATCTGCAGGAAAGTGTGTTACAAGTACACCCTAGGGTTAGCTAGGGGAGAAAAAAGCTCAAGAAAAGCAGACTTCTCCAATATTCATGATTATTTTTCAAGGATTCTTTAGTAATCATAATGAATTGCAGGATCATGGCTTCCAACCCAAGAATGTTGATATTATTAGCTCTAGCTCTTTAAAAACACAAGAAAAAGACCTGCTTCATCCTCACATACTGATATAATTTCTGGTATAGCCTGAATACTTCATGAAGGTCACTGCTATTAGTAAGTCGTGAGCATATATACACATGCATTTATTCATTCCACAAATATTTATTTAAGGTCTACTATTTGCCAGGTCCATGCTATACCCTGGAGATACAGCAGGAAACAAAATAAAGTTTTTGTCTTCAAACGGCTTACGATCTAGTGGAGTATAGATTATAAAGAAATACAAAAACGTATAATGTCATATAACAGTGCCACGAAGAAACTAAAACAAGGCAATGGGATACTGACGATGGTGCTATTTTAGGTAAGACAGTTAAGATGAGGCTCTCTGAGAAGCTAACATTTAAGGAGAGATCTGAATGAAGTAAGGGAGTGAGCCACATGAATTATATGATAATTAAGTCCACATGCAAAAAAAGGGACTTAGACCCTTACCTTAAACCATACACAAAAATTAGTTCAAAATTAACACAAAAATGGATTATAGACTGAAATGTAAGGTTAAAACTATAAAACTTCTAGGTGAAAACACAGGAGAAAATCACTGTGACCCTGGGTTAGGCAAAAGTTTCTTAGATATGACATGAGAAGCACAATCCATAAAAGAAAAAAATTGATAAAGTGGCCTTCCTCAAAATTAAGAGATTTTCTCTTCAAAAGATCATTAAGAAAAATGAAAAGATAAGACATAGACTGGAAAAAATTATCTGTAGATCATATATCTGACAGAGAACTTGTGTCCAGAATATATAAAGAACTCTTAAAATTCAGTAAGCAGACGACAATCCAACCAGTTATAAAACGGGCGAGAGAAATTGTCACAGGCCAGAGGGGCCTAAGGAGACATGACGAATAAATGTAATGGTACCCTGGATGGGAACCTGGAAAAGAAAAAGGACATTAGGAAACAAACTAATGAAATCTCAATAAAGCACAGAGTTCAGTTAATAACAATATCAATATTGGTTCATCTGCAAAATGTTAACAACAGGGGAACTGAGTGCAGGGTATACGGGAACTCTCTGTCCTATCTTAGCTACATTTCTCTAAATCTAAAACTACCCTAAAATGGTGAAAGATATAAATAGACAATTATAGAAAGAAGATATATGAATGGTTTATTAGTCACTGGGGAAATGCAAATTAAAACTACAATAAGGTACCACTACTCACTAGCTAGGATGGCTATAAATACAAAAGACTGACAATATACCCAGTGCACTGGTGAGAATGTGGAGAAACTGGAGCTCTCACGTATTGCTGGTGGGATTCTAAAAGGTACAGTCACTTTCAAAAAACAGTTCAGCAGTTTCTTAAAATGTTAAGTATACTGTTACCCTGCAAGACCCAGCAATTCTACTCCTAGGTGTCTACCCGAGAGACATGTGAAAACATATGTCCACACAAAGGCAAAGATGTTCATAGCAGGATTATTCATAATAGTCAAAAACTGTAAATGAGCCAAGTGTCCATCAACAGGTGAGGGATAAACAAAATGTGGTATTCATATAATGGGATATTTTCAGCATTGAGAAGGCATAAAATACTGATACTTGCTACAACATGGATAAGCCTCGAAAATATTATGTTAAGTGAAAGAAGCCAGAAACAAAAAACTACATATGATCCTGTTGATATAAAATTTCTAGAAAAGGCAAAACTATAGAAACAGGATGTATATCAGTGGTTGCCTTGGGGCTATAGGTGGGAGCTGGGATACAAGGGAACTTTTTTGGATGATGAAAATGTTCTAAAACTGGATGGTGGTGATAGGTGCAAAACAACATACATTTACGAAAACTCATTTAACTGTAACAGTGGGTGAATTTTATGACGTGTAAATTATGCCTCAATAAAACTGTTTTAAAAAAAAGACAAATCAAAACCACAATGTTCTGTTACCTCATACCCATTAGGGTAACTTAAAAACAAAACAAAACAAAACAGAAAATAACAAGTGTTGGTAAGGATGTGGAGAAACTGGAACCCTTATACTTTGTTCATGGGATTGTAAAATGGTGCAACCACTATGGAAAACAGTATGGAGGTTCCTCAAAAACTAAAAATAGAACTACCATATCATCTAGCAATCCAACCTCGGGAATATAACCCAAAGAATTAAAAGCAAAGACATATTTGTACACCCACCTTCATAGCATTATTCAGAAGAGCCAAAAAGTGGAAACAACCTAAATGTCTGTTGGCAAAGGAATGGACAAACAAAATGTGGTATATACATACAATGGAATATTATCCAGCCTTAAAAAGGAAGGAAATCCTGACACATGTTAGAACATAGATGAACCATGAGGACATTATGCTATGTGAAATAAGACAGTCACATAAAGACAAATAATATACGATTCTACTCATATGAGGTATCTTAGGTACTCAAATTCATAGAAAGAGGAAGTAGAATGGTGGTTACCAGAGGATCTTGGTAAAGAGGAGTTGATGTTTAATGGATATATTGTTTTCGATTTGCAAGTTGAAAAAGCTCTGGAGATCTGTTTCACAACACTGTAAATATACTTAACACTACTGAACTGTGCACTTAAAAATGGTTAAGATGGTAAATTTTATGTTATGTGTATTTTACCACAATTTAAAACAAAGAAAGAAAACCAAGGGATGGTGTTTGGGCAATGCTAGATTTAGAGTTTAAAAGCAGACTGTTTTATGGCAGTACAGTGCTAAACAGAGTGAGAAAAATCCCAAGGGGTGGGTGAAACTGAGCAGATCAAAGTCACAACCACTTATAAATAATTATCCTCCTAGGATTAAACCTTGAGTATGGTTGTATTAAATAATGCTATTTCTCCTTACTGCATCATAATCCATCACCACATTTGCTGTTCACATGACCATGCCTCTCCATCACACACACACACACACACAGGAACTGCACATATACACTCACATGTGTGGGTTTCTGAGTATATGCAAGTTCTCCCATCCCCAACACACACACACACACACACACACACACACACACACACACACACACACACACACAGAAGTTCAGGCAAAAATCTTATCCTATTCCTAGGACTATCTCACATGATGCATCACCCTTGGTACCAGTGCCCTCTGTGCTCCCTCCTTCTTTTTTGGAGAGATACACTTCCCGGGCCAGCTACCCAAAGCCCAGAAGAGAATGATTATCTGGGACCTTTAGCCTGAAATGGAGCCAAACAGACAACACCCAAACCAGAACTGAGTGAAGCTCAAGGCTCTAAGAGAATCTTGTGTTCCTCAGCTGCTAGGTTTTCAAAATCATCTCAGTAAAATAAGAGCCTTCACATTCTAGGTTATCTAAATAGAATAAAAAGCAGCTTTTCTTTTCTCAAACGGTCAAATTAGATAAACCTGAAATGTTAGATATCTGATGCCCACTAGTGAGCAGACCGTGTCACCATGCCTAGGTTTTTCAAAATCATTACGGCAAAACGCAAGACAGAATTAATACCAGATGAGCTATGATCTAAGAGCCAAAGTATGACTTGCCTGTTGGAAATAGCTCAAAATTATAACCTTCCAAATAGGTTCAGCCTCAGGAGACCAGAATGAATCTGATACTCCTTTCAAGTGACTAGAACATCAGATTCACCTAGGAATCTAAGAGAAAAGTATCATCTTGCTGGTTTCCTCAAATAAGACTCTCCTCAGCACCCACAGAGCCCCACTCACAATTCACATTCAGTAAATACTTGTGGAAGACAGTGATTTCACTCCAGATCAACTTATCAATATCATAAATTCTATAACAATTTATTTTGGAATATAGTAAAAGCAGTTAATAACTCTCATTGAAAAAAAAACAAATCTGGCTCATAAAAAAAGTTGCAAACAATAAGGCGTCTGGTTTGCCACAGGACAGTTAGCCAGAAGTACCCTTGTCACAAAAGTCATTTCAAATTCCAAATTCCTCCATCATTTGAAAGAAGTGTCAGAAATATGTGCTTAAATAACTAAACAACATAAACAAGAAGTTAGACCTGTTTTCTCATAGGGTTACAAATGGTCTTAGATTATTCCTGGTCTGGTGAATTCCTACTGATCTACTTAAAGTCATCATGAATAAGAACAAAACTGGCAGAATTTTTGCGTTATACTAAAAAGTTCACAAACACTGGAAGCACCAGATGTTTAAAGCATAGTTGTCTAAAGTTCAAAAAACAAAAAAAATAAACTATGTCTTGGTATAGAAAAACAACAAAGAGGACAGATATGGCTTGATTAAATCAAGGTAGTGCATATGTACAGTCTAAGTCAGTATTAAACAGAAGAGTAGTTAAAATAGGACAATTAAGAGCCATACTGAAGTGTTATTTTAATTATACTTTTATAATTTAACAGTTTTTTAATTGTCTAGGTTAATTCTGTTTTGATACAAGGTGTGGAGGAAACTGGTTAGTTTAGCTGTTCAAACATGCTACACATGTATATAGGCACATGCTGCCAGAGAAACAGGAAGAAGGTAGTCTGGTTTCTAAGTAACAAACTTCATCCAAATGTTTTAACAGAAGAAGTTACCAAATTAACCTTTAAGCTTGGGTGGGAAAAAAAAAAAAACCTGGACCATCAAACCAAAGAATATGATGATCATTCAGAAAAATGAATACCAAGAAGCACACAGTGCCCTAAATTCACAGTTTTTATCAACTCTTTTTTAAGAGTAGGGATTGGCAAACTTTTCTGTGAAGAGCCAGATAATAAATATTTTAGGCTTTGAGGCTCATACAATTTCAGTGACAAAGACTCAATTTTCCCATTGTAGCCCAAAAGCAGCAGCCATAGACCATACGTAAAGGAATTAGCATGGCTGTGTCCCAATAAACATTTACTTATGGACACTGAAATCTGAATTTCATATAACTTTCACAAAATATTATTCTCCTGTTTATTTCTCTTCAACCATTCAAAAATATTAAAAAATCATTCTTAGGTCATGGGCCAGACAAAAACAGGTGACAGGCTGGATTTAGCCTGTGGGCTACAATAACCGCTGTTTAAGAGAACAGATCAGCCGCAGATGTATCGAGGGGGATACCAGTCATGCTCTTTCTTGCTGGAATTCAGAGGAACAAATATACTGAGCCGACATCAGAAACAAATAAACCATAAACTGAAATGTAATGGTGATGAATTGCTAATTAAAGAAATTTGATATAAGAATTATGTGGTTAGGGCCTCCCTGGTGGCGCAGTGGTTAATAATCCGCCTGCCAATGCATGGGACACAGGTTCGAGCCCTGGTCCAGGAAGATCCCACATGCTGCGGAGCAACAAAGCCCATGCGCCACAACTACTGAGTCTGCGCTTTAGAGGCCGTGAGCCATAACTACTGAGCCCGCGTGCCTAGAGCCCATGCTCCACAACGAGAAGCCACTGCAATGAGAAGCCTGTGCACCCCGCTCGCCACAACTAGAGAAAGCCCACGCACAGCAACGAAGACCCAACACAGCCCAAAAGAAAATAAATAAAATAAATTTAAGAAAAAAAAAAGAATTATGTGGTTAGATAATTAGATCCTAAGCAACGGCAAACTGCTTGAATTAGGCTAGCAGAAAGTTTATCAGACTCTTTAAGGGTCAGAAGTTTCACAAAAATGTTTTGACCAAAAGAAACAACTAATTTCTCTCAAAGACTTAGAAGGAAACTTGCTACAGTGTTGATGATAAGTAAACTGTTTTTTTTTCTTTTGAGGTTTATTTGAAAAACGTTGTTTACGTAATATTCTCAACTCACCAGAAAAGAAATACAATGGCTCAGTCGAGGAAATATGCCTGACATCTGGTGGAAGCCTTAGGTACTGTAGGTATGTGACCTATATTATTTACTGAAGGAAAAACAAACAGAAAAAGGGGGATGGGGTAGATGTCTGTTTATATAAATCATGTTTAGTGTCATTCATTAATTCAATACGTATTAAATGCCTACCATGTCCCAGGCACTATTTTAGGCACTGAGAACTCAGTGAAGAACAAACAACACAGTCCCAGCCTTTGTGGAGTGTACATTTTTATGACATGCTTTACTTTATTCTGAGGAAATTTAAAAGTTTAGAATACAGTATTTGTAACATCCTAACCTCTTAAAAGCACTTTCAGATACATTATCCTTAAACAATATCCTGAGATAATTAAGATGAGTTTTATTACCACCATTTTACAGAAAAGTAAACTGATGTCTCTTGATTTTCAATCTAGTTTTTCTTCTGTCACATCACACTGCCTCCCTTATATTTTTCAACCAACCAAGTTACAGCTATTCGATGTTCGCCTTTGATTCTAAACTTAACCACAGGGTTCAAACAATGGTTTGATTACCATATGTTTCTACAATAACAATTTCTTACTGGGTCAGCATGTTAGGAAACCAGGAAAGAAGGCTTGGCATGGAGTGAGGAGTCCCAGATTCTGGTCCCAACTCCAGCACTTTGTAGCTGTGTGATCTTGGGCAGGTCAAGCAACCTCCCCGATCCTGTTCCCTGATATGTAACAGGTTAATGCTATGTATACTACAAACGTTGCTGTGAGGGTTAAATGAAATAACATACACGGAAGAGGTGAACAAAGGGCTCGGAACACTGTGGGTGTTCAATAAATATCAAAACTTGAATCTCAAATTTGTGAGCATCTGAGTATCTCTACCCTATGCCAACAATGAAACGTAAGGAATTAACATTAAAATATACTTAATCGCAATTCCTGTCCCAAATTTCCACTGGAGTTTTAATTTTACTTCTAGGCATTTCATGGTAAAACCTAAGATTTTTAAAATATGTTGGCCGCTCTCGCGCATCCGCTGAGTGAAGAAGGCGAAAGGGCTGTGTTGTTAGGAGAGTTACTTTAGAAGTCACCCTTGTTACCAAAGCACCAGATTCAATAGTTCTCTGCTTCTTAACCTTTTGCTTGGTTGATTTTCATGGAACTAGCTGATTTTTTTTTTTTTTTGGTCTCTCTGCTAAAAAACTCCATATCTTCTGTGTTCCGCTGACATTGCTGTTCCTGAAGTGCAGGTGTCAGTGGTCTGCAATCAGTTTTTGTTTTGTTTTGGGGGACTCTAATCTCTTAGGCGTATTTGCACTCTATTGAAAGCCTTGCCAAACGACTTTGTAAACACAAGATTAGGAAAAGAAAAGGGTATTAGACTGGACGACCGTGCAGGAGACCCTTTTACATGCGTGTGTGAACGTTTCCCATGTTGCCTTCGGACCCACGGTTTGTGGTCCACAATCTAGCCGCTCCAGAGCTTCTGTTGACTCTTGCAAGTGGACACCTGGGTCTCAACTTCCCTGCTGTACGCTTCTTTGGGGGTGCATCTAAAAAAATGGTGGTCTTGGACATGAGGTAAGAGGGTGACACCTTGGCCTCAGCCATCATCTGTCTTCTGCTGGCACTGGTTGAATCTTATCAAGTTCAGTCTTTGACGTGAAAGACTGAAGGCTCTTGGTGCGCCAGCCAGGCGGCACGGCTATGCCTCTGAGGTGGGAGAGCCAAGTTCAGGACACTGGTCCACAAGAGACCTCCCAGCTCCACATAATATCAAATGGCGAAAATCTCCCAGAGATCTCCATCTCAATGCCAAGACCCAGCTCCACTCAACGACCAGCAAGCTACAGTGCTGGACACCCTATGCCAAACAACTAGCAAGAGAGGAACACAACCCCATCCATTAGCAGAGAGGCTGCCTAAAATCATAATAAGGCCACAGATACCCCAAAACACAGCGCCAGACGTGGACCTGCCCACCAGAAAGACAAGATCCAGCCTCATCCACCAGAACATAGGCACTAGTCCCTTCCACCAGGAAGCCTACACAACCCACTGAACCAACCTTAGCCACTGGGAACAGACACCAAAAACAACGGGAACTACGAACCTGCAGCCTGCAAAAAGGAGACCCCAAACACAGTAAGTTAAGGAAAATGAGAAGACAGAGAAACACACAGCAGATGAAGGAGCAAGGCAAAAACCCACCAGACCTAACGAATGAAGAGGAAATAGGCAGTCTACCTGAAAAAGAATTCAAAATAATGATAGTAAAAATGATCCAAAATCTTGGAAACAGAATGGAGAAAATACAAGAAACATTTAACAAGGACCTAGAAGAACTAAAGAGCAAACAAACAGTGATGAACAACGCAATAATTGAAATGAAAAATTCTCTAGAAGGGAGCAAGAGCAGAATAACTGAGGCAGAAGAACGGATAAGTGAACTGGAAGATAAAATAATGGAAATAACTACTGCAGAGCAGAATAAAGAAAAAGTATGAAAAGAATTGAGAACAGTCTCAGAGACCTCTGGGACAACATTAAACGCACCAACATTCGAATTACAGGGGTCCCAGAAGAAGAAGAGAAAAAGAAAGGGACTGGGAAAATATTTGAAGAGATTATAGTTGAAAACTTCCCTAATATGGGAAAGGAAATAGTTAATCAAGTCCAGGAAGCACAGAGAGTCCCACACAGGATAAATCCAAGGAGAAACATGCCAAGACACATATTAATCAAACTATCAAAAATTAAATACAAAGAAAAAATATTAAAAGCAGCAAGGGAAAAACAAGAAATAAGATACAAGGGAATCCCCACAAGGTTAACAGCAGAAACTCTGCAAGCCAGAAGGGAGTGGCAGGACATATTTAAAGTGATGAAGGAGAAAAACCTACAACCAAGATTACTCTACCCAGCAAGGATCTCATTCAGATTTGACAGAGAAAGTAAAACCTTTACAGACAAGCAAAAGCTAACAGAATTCAGCACCACCAAACCAGCTTTACAACGAACGCTAAAGGAACTTCTCTAGGCAGGAAACCAAGAGAAGGAAAAGACCTACAATAACAAACCCAAAACAATTAAGAAAATGGTAATAGGAACATACATATCGATAATTACCTTAAATTTAAATGGATTAAATGCTCCAACCAAAAGACATAGACTGGCTGAATGGATACAAAAACAAGACCCGTATATATGCTGTCTACAATAGACCCACTTCAGACCTAGGGACACATACAGACTGAAAGTGAAGGGATGGAAAAATATTCCATGCAAATGGAAATCAAAAGAAAGCTGAAGTAGCTATTCTCATATCAGACAAAATCGACTTTAAAACAAAGACTATTACAAGAGACAAAGAAGGACACTACATAATGATCAAGGGATCAATCCAAAGAAGATATAACAATTGTAAATACTTATGCACCCAACATAGGAGCACCTCAATACATAAGGCAAATACAACAGCCATAAAAGGGGAAATTGACAGTAACACATTCATAGTAGGGGACTTTAACACCCCACTTTCACCAATGGACCGATCATCCAAAATGAAAATAAATAAGGAAACACAAGCTTTAAATGATACATTAAACAAGATGGACATAATTGATATTTATAGGACATTCCATCCGAAAACAATAGAATACACATTCTTCTCAAGTGCACATGGAACATTCTCCAGGACAGATCATATCTTGGGTCACAAATCAAGCCTTGGTAAATTTAAGAAAACTGAAATCGTATCAAGTACCTTTTCCGACCATAGGCTATGAGACTAGATATCAATTACAGGAAAAAATCTGTAAAAAATACAAACACGTGGAGTCTAAACAATACACTACTTAATAACCAAGAGATCACTGAAGAAATCAAAGAGGAAATCAAAAAATACCTAGAAACTAATGACAAGGAAAGCACAACGACCCAAAACCTATGGGATGCAGCAAAAGCAGTTCTAAAGGGAAGTTTACAGCCAAACAATCCTACCTTAAGAAACCAGAAACATCTCAACTAAACAACCTAACCTTACACCTAAAGCAATTAGAGAAAGAAAAACAAAAAAACCCCAAAGTTAGCAGAAGGAAAGAAATAATAAAGATCAGATCAGAAATAAATGAAAAAGAAATGAAGGAAACGATAGCAAAGATCAATAAAACTAAAAGCTGGTTCTTTGAGAAGATAAACAAAATGGATAAACCATTAGCCAGACTCATCAAGACAAAAAGGGAGAAGACTCAAATCGACAGAATTAGAAATGAAAAAGGAGAAGTAATAACTGACACTGCAGAAATACAAAGGATCATGAGAGATTACTACAAGCAACTATATGCCAATAAAATGGACAACCTGGAAGAAATGGACAAATTCTTAGAAATGCACAACCTTCCAAGACTGAACCAGGAAGAAATAGAAAATATGAACAGACCAATCACAAGCACTGAAATTGAAACTGTGATTAAAAATCTTCCAACACACAAAAGCCCAGGAGGAGATGGCTTCACAGGCGAATTCTGTCAAACATTTAGAGAAGAGCTAACACCGATCCTTCTCAAACTCTTCCAAAATATAGCAGAGGGAGGAACACTCCCAAACTCATTCTATGAGGCCACCATCACCCTGATACCAAAACCAGACAAAGATGTCACAAAAAAGAAAACTACAGGCCAATATCACTGATAGATGCAAAAATCCTCAACAAAATACTAGCAAACAGAATGCAACAGCACATTAAAAGGATCATACGCCATGATCAAGTGGGGTTTATCCCAGGAATGCAAGGATTCTTCAAGATACGGAAATCAATCAATGTGATACACCATATAAACAAACTGAAGGAGAAAAACCATACGACCATCTCAATAGATGCAGAGAAAGCTTTCAACAAAATTCAACACCCATTTATGATTAAAAACCCTCCAGAAAGTAGGCACAGAGGAAACTTTCCTCAACATAATAAAGGCCATATATGACAAACCCACAGCCAACATCTTCCACAATGGTGAAAAATAAACCATTTGCACTAAGATCAGGAACAAGACAAGGTTGCCCACTCTCACCACTGTTATTCAACATAGTTTTGGCAGTTTTAGCCACAGCAATCAGGGAAGAAAAAGAAAAAAAAGGAATCGAAATTGGAAAAGAAGAAGTAAAGCTGTCACTGCTTCACAGATGACATGATATTATACATAGAGAATCCTGAAGATGCTACCAGAAAACTACTAGAGCTAATCAATGAATTTGGTAAAGCAGCAGGATACAAAATTAATACACAGAAATCTCTTGCATTCCTATACACTAAGGATGAAAAATCTGAAAGTGAAATTAAGAAAACACTCCCATTTACCGTTGCAACAAAAAGAATGAAATGTCTAGGAGTAAGCCTACCCTTGGAGACAAAAGACCTATATGAAGAAAATTATAAGACGCAGATGAAAGAAATTAAAGGTGATACAAATAGATAGAGAGATATAGCATGTTCTTGGATTGGAAGAATCAACATTGTGAAAGTGACACTACTACCCAAAGCAATCTACAGATTCGATGCAATCCCTATCAAACTACCACTGGCATTTTTCACAGAGCTAGAACAAAAAATTTCACAATTTGTATGGAAACACAAAAGACCCCAAATAGCCAAAGCAATCTTGAGAACGAAAAATGGAGCTGGAGGAATCAGGCTCCCTGACTTCAGACTATACTACAAAGCTACAGTAATCAAGACAGTATGGTACTGGCACAAAAACAGAAAGGTAGATCAAAGGAACAGGATAGAAAGCCCAGAGATAAACCCACGCACATATGGTCACCTTATCTTTGATAAAGGAGGCAGGAATGTACAGTGGAGAAAGGACAGTCTCTTCAATAAGTGGTGCTGGGAAAACTGGACAGGTACATGTAAAAGTATGAGATTAGATCACTCCCTAACACTATACACAAAAATAAGCTCAAAATGGATTAAAGACCTAAATGTAAGGCCAGAAACTATCAAACTCTTAGAGGAAAACATAGGCAGGACACTCTATGACATAAATCACAGCAAGACCCTTTTTGACCCACCTCCTAGAGAAATGGAAATAAAAACAAAAATAAACAAATGGGACCTAATGAAACTTCAAAGCTTTTGCACAGCAAAGGAAACCATAAACAAGACCAAAAGACAACCCTCAGGATGGGAAAAAATATTGGCAAATGAAGCAACTGACAAAGGATTAATATCCAAAATTTATAAGCACCTCACGCAGCTTAATAACAAAAAAACAAACAACCCAATCAAAAAATGGGCAGAAGACCTAAATAGACATTTCTCCAAAGAAGATATACAGATTGTCAACAAACACATGAAAGAATGCTCAATATCACTAATCATTAGAGAAATGCAAATCAAAACTACAATGAGATATCATCTCACACCAGTCAGAATGGCCATCATCAAAAAATCTAGAAACAATAAATGCTGGAGAGAGTGTGGAGAAAAGGGAACACTCTTGCACTGTTGGTGGGAATGTAAATTGATACAGCCACTGTGGAGAACAGTATGGAGGTTCCTTAAAAAACTACAAATAGAACTACCATATGACCCAGCAATCCCACTACTGGGCATATACCCTGAGAAAACCATAATTCA
Organism: Delphinapterus leucas; assembly: GCF_059928025.1. NCBI lineage: Eukaryota > Metazoa > Chordata > Mammalia > Artiodactyla > Monodontidae > Delphinapterus > Delphinapterus leucas. The sequence goes on along the minus strand of NC_143141.1, from coordinate 74,703,769 downwards.
AAAAGAGTCATATATCAAAATGTTCACTGCAGCTCTATTTACAATAGCCCAGAGATGGAAACAACCTAAGTGTCCATCATTGGATGAATGGATAAAGAAGATGTGGTACATATATACAATGGAATATTACTCAGCCATAAAAAGAAGTGAAACTGAGCTATTTGTAATGAGGTGGATAGACCTAGAGTCTGTCATACAGAGTGAAGTAAGTCAGAAAGAGAGAGACAAATACCGTATGCTAACACATATATATGGAATTTAAGAAAAAAAAAAAGATGTCATGAAGAACCTAGGGGTAAGACAGGAATAAAGACACAGACCTACTAGAGAATGGACTTGAGGATATGGGGAGGGGGAAGGGTGAGCTGTGACAAAGCGAGAGAGAGGCATGGACATATATACACTACCAAACGTAAGGTAGATAGATAGTGGGAAGCATCTGCATAGCACAGGGAGATCAGCTCGGTGCTTTGTGACTACCTAGAGGGGTGGGATAGGAAGGGTGGGAGGGAGGGAGACGCAAGAGGGAAGAGATATGGGAACATATGTATATATATAACTGATTCATTTTGTTGTAAAGCAGAAACTAACACACCATTGAAAAGCAATTATACTCCAATAAAGATGTTAAAAAAAAACAAAAAAAACTTCCCTAATGTGGGAAGAATACCTAGGTCCAAGAAGCACAGAGTCCCAAACATGATGAACCCAAAGAGATCCACACCAAGACATATCAAAAAAAACCCCTTAAATTCCTAGCTCATATCTGACAACAACAAAAAAGGAAAAAATACAGAAATAAGAAATTTATTGACAGAGGTATTTTTATAATCTTGAAGGGAGGAAATTAATTTTAAATACGAAATGGAAGCCAGAAACATCAAGAAAAAAATTAACAAGTTTGACCATTAAACTAAAACTTCAGTAAGAAATTTTATCCTCTACTCTGAGAAAGATCAAGCTTGAAATGGTCACAGATATACACACTGTAGCATGCTCCCTTTTTTTTGAAAATCTGTGAGCAAATAAGCATGCTATGTAAGAAATAACTATAAAGGGTGAGCCTACTTAAAAAGTGTTTAATTAGTGGCCTAGTTCAATCAAGTACATTGGTCATCCAGTCCCTATTCCCAACTCTCAACCTCCTTGGTAGATGGCATTCATCCAAATCAGGATAACTAATTTTTAGTAAAACAAATAAAGGCAACTTTAGTGTCTGAAAATAATACCCGCAATGTGTAAAGACACCTGAAGTACAAGAATGTTGTCTACTTTTTGTCCAACCAAAAAAGGGCCCTTCTAAATTAATATAGTGAAACAATGATTAAAACAATCATGATCCTATCTAAATGAAATATTTTGCTGACTTTAAGCATTCAAATGTAGGAGCTACCTTCATCTCTAAGTGCAAAACAGCAATCTTTTTCTTTTTCCTGATCATGATTAAGAAATGCACAGTGGCCCACTCCTCACAATTTTCTCATCTATACTTGTAACTTTTTCCTAAGGAAGCCAGCCGAAAACACTGTACTTTATAAAACTGGCTTCTTCACTGTCACTCAAACCTATTTGCATGTAAGCAAAGTACTGTGTGAATACTGTTTGCACCTTGCATGATACCTGGAAGATCCTTAATAAATATTTGCTGAATGAATGGAAAATTTAAATTTCAGCAAGCATTAAGAATTGCTGTTCACATATTTATATTTCAGTTGTACTCTATATGCATTTTTGGATGATTAACAGTGAATTCTTAGCTTGTTGTTCATATAGCTAAAACCATTTATGTTCTAATGAGGTGGTTCCATAATCTGATCAGATTCACAAGGAAACTTTTTCAAAAGGTAGATTCCAGGCCACCCCCAGAATAATGATTCAGTTAATCTAGAATGGAAGTAATCTAGTATTCTATACTTTTAAAAGCTTAGTGACCCTGGTATCAGCCAGGTTTGGGAACCACTGGTATGTGAATATATACATTAAAAAAAAATCTGTTAAACATAGAACCTCAAAGTTGAATGCGACTTTAAAAGTTGTCTAGTCAATCCAAATAGGATTAATTACTCAAAATTTCATCAGAATACAAAAGGGAAGCTATCACTGCATTTTCTGAGTGGTCTACTGACTATCTACATGGCTTGGGAATAGTTTAGATTAATAACTACCTGAACAATAAAATTTGAGTTCTAGGTTATACCTAGTCTGGAAGTATCTAGTAAAGTTGAATACACTTATGGTATACATTACTAGAGCTGAACAATACCTGGTTCTCCTCTCCTTCCTAGGTACATGGAAGATGATCTATACCTGAAGTTAGTACAGTTGTGAAGGAAATGACACGTGTCACCAAAGCACAGAAGAATTGATGTGAGGTCCCCACATGCTCTCTTCCCCAGCTGCAGTGACCAATGAGGCCTCGTGTTAAGATGGTAGAGCCAGAAACTTCAACTTCAACTGGTCTACCCGACCGTGGAGCACTGTCCAGTGAGAAATCTCCAGCACAACACTTCGCAAACCACTTTTGACCTGTTTGATCAGTCACAGCACCTTCTCCGTACACTTGCACAAATCTTTTTTTTTTTTTTTTTTTTGCACAAATCTTTTTTGAGTTTCAGTTGTGTTTTTACCTTTCTTGAAATAATAAAGCATAATATGCCAAAAATGTTGCTTTTTTCTTCCATCTTCAATATTAAAATGGCTACACAAAAATTCACCGATTTTGATAAATCTTTTTTTAAAGGCACACTGATATGACAGCTGTCACATACAATCTAACAAAATTGTTTCAAATGAAGTTAAAGACAACTTAGTGCTACTAGAGCCATCTTATGGAGAAAACCAAATGAACCTTTTGGCCCACCCAATATCTATAAAGTAATAAGCTTACAGAAGACTATGCAGAGCATGACCATTTATATAAAGTTTTAAAATATGTGATTTTAAGATGTATATACATCTAGCAAAAGTATAAAAACATGTGCAGAGTGACAGATACCAAATAAATGTTAGTGGCTACTCTTTGGGAGAGAGAAACGGTAATGGGATTAGGAAGGACACAGGAAGCCACAACATTATCTACTAAGTTTTATTTATTTTTTATAAAAAAGATCTGAGGGGCTTCCCTGGTGGCGCAGTGGTTGAGAGTCCGCCTGCTGATGCAGGGGACACGGGTTCGTGCCCCGGTCCAGGAAGATCCCACATGCCACGGAGCGGCTGGGCCCATGAGCCATGATCGCTGAGCCTGTGCGTCCGGAGCCTGTGCTCCGCAACGGGAGAGGCCACAACAGTGAGAGGCCCGCGTACCGCAAAAAAAAAAAAAAAGAAAGATCTGAGGTAAATACAATAAAATGATAAGAGTCAATAAAGAAAAAATCAGGTTTCAATTCTTAGCTCTCAGTCCTACACTGAATTCCTTACTAACAGAAACTAGAAATGGGGAGGCTTTTTTAATACACAGAGAAGAAATCTGAGGTCAAGTTCATCCTGAGTCAAGGGAAGTGGAAACACAGATGACCATGAATGCTCAGCAATTAAAGATGCCTGGTGCCTCTGAAAGAGAAGTGAGGGGCTGCATTAGAAAGAGGGGGATTAGTTGAAAGTCGGCCTGTGACGTAGAACACATCCACCTCCTCCACCGGACTCCCCAGCAGCACACAGTCAGATGACTACTTTTTTTCTGGGCTGGTAAGAAACTAGAGGTTACCTGCTAGTGAAACTGGCCAGAAAGTCTTCAAACTCAGGCACACCAGGGAGAGGTGTGGTATGAATTAAAATGGAGAGATTAACTGAAAGTCTACACTGAACTACTGGATTCCCCAACACACTTCTTCTGGTCAAGATGTACATAATCCTTCACCTAACAACTGTATTCTAGGTATAAAGAAATTCTTACCCAGTTCCATTTGGGGAACATCGGAGGCATTTACTGCAGCATTATATGTGGAGGCAGAGATCTGAAGGCAACCCGGGTGTCCATCCCAGGGAGAATGGATAGGCAAAACATGGTTCACATACCACTTGTGTAAACTTTAAAAAAAGGACATAGAAAACAATACCTAGTTTTCAAGAACAGGATTGTTCCTTATTGTAATCAAAGGATATACAATAAGCACATTAGAATGGTTACCCGTGGGGGAAAGGGTGACTAGAGTGGGATGTCACCCTTAAAATCCAGCTTACAATTTATAAGAAACATACTGAAAACCTAAGGACACAGAAAAATTGAAAGAAAAAGGATGGGAAAAGTTATACCAGGTACATACCTAGCAAAAAATCTTAAAAGATGTTACTAGCAGATAAAATATACTAGAGAACAAATAGAATTATTAGGAATAAAGGAAGTCACTACTTAAGAATAAATTTTTAACTTCCTAGTGAAATATGTATAATTTTGAACAAGTAAGTAAGGCTGTAGAAGATTTGAGTAACATGGTTAACTAATTTGACTTAATTGACATACATTCATTTACTATAAACTCTGTACCCAACAAGCATAGAATAAACGTTTTCAAGTTTACTTGCAACATAATAAAAACTTGATCATATACTAGATAATAAGCATGTCTCAACAAATTTGAAAGAGCTGAATAATACAGAACATTTTTCAGACCAAAATGAAATTAAATTAGAAATTAATAACAAAAAGGTAACTAGAAAATCCTCATTTGTTTGGAAATTAAGAAAGTATACTTCTCAAAGAAGAAATAACAGAACTTAGAAAATATTTAGAATTAAACAATAAAAAAATTACATAATAAAACTTGGACATTACTCAGGTAGTGCTTAGAGAAATTTATAGCCTTAAATGCTTAAATTTGGGGGAAAAAACCTAAAATAAGTAAGCTAACCATATCTTTAAATAAGTTAGAAAAAGAGTAGCAAAATAAACCCAAAGAAGCTTTAACAAAAGAAATAATAAAGGATGGAAATAAATGAAATTTTTTAAATACAATACATACAATAAAAGAATCATCAAAACCAAAAGTTGGTCCTCTGAAAGCCTAACACATTGGACAAGCCTATGGCAAGATTTTTCAAGGAGAAAAAAAAAAAAGGAAAAAACTATAAGTATGTGAGAGTAGGAATGAAAAAGATGTTAGCACAGATACTATAGATAAATATTATAAACTTTGTGCCAATAACTTTGAAAATTAGATGGAATTGACAAATTCCTACATCTATAAAATGTTCCAAAGTGACTCAAAAAGAAATACAAAATGAAAATAGTCTTATACTTTTTTTAAAAGACTTTTTTTTTTTTAACGATTAATGGAATTAATAGTTAAGAATCTCCCCACAAAGAAGGCTTAAGGCACAGATAGCTTCACTGGTGAATTTTACCAAAAATACAAGGAGCAAAAAATTCCAATCTTAAACGAGCTCTCCCCAAAAAATATAAAAAGAGAGAATTCTCCTCAACTATTTGAAGACAGCAAACTGGGCAAACTTTGTCCTAAAAACAAAACAAAAAAAATCAAGGGAAATTACAGGACAATTTAACTCATAAACATAGAAAAAAGCTAAACAAAATATAAGCAAGTGAAATCTAGCAGTGTATTAAAAGGAGGGTCAAATTATGTTTATTCCAGGAATGTAGGGCTGTTTAAGAAACAGTTAATGTAATTCACTCTATTAACAGAATAAAGAAACTCAGGCTATCATCTCAATGCAGAAAGTCTTTGACATCATTCATGACAAAAAGAAAGCACTAGCAAACTAGGAATAAAAGGGAACCTCTTTTATCTGATAAACAGTTTCTACAAAAAACCAACATCAAAAGACATGCTAAAATGAATGCTGAAAGTGTTCTCTTTGGTATTAGTAATAATGCAAGAATGCCTATCAGACCATTGCATTCAATATTGCACTGGAGGCTCTAGCCGGCATAATAAAACCAAAAGAAAAAAATATGAGTATATTTAAAAGCATAAAGAAGGGGAGGGAAGACAAAAGGCAATCATTATTTGCAGGTGATATAATGATTTATAGAAAATCCAAAAGAATGTGAGTACAAATTGCTAGAATTATGAACAAGTTACACAAGAAGACTACATAGTGGATTAAAATACAAAAGCAACGTGCGTGTCCAACACCAGCAACAAACTGTTAAGAAACATAATTCAAAAAAGATACCATTTTCATGACTGTACACATTTGCCAAAAATCACTGAATTGTACACTTAAAGTGGGAGCATTTTATTGCATGTAAATTATATCTCAAAGTAACTGCAGAGAAAAAGGCACCATTTGCAACAGCAGCAACAAATGCGAAGTACACAAGAATTAATTTAACATGTACAAGACCTTTCTGAGGAAAAATTATAAAGCTTTACTAAATGGCACAAAAGGATATTTAAATAAATGGAAAGACATAACGCATTCATGGAATGGAAGACTTAATATTATAAAGATGTCTGTTCTTCCCAATTTGATCTTTAGATTCAATAAATCTCTGATCAAAACTCCAACAAAATTTTATGAGGGACTCAATAAGCTGATTCTCAAATTTATATGAAAGAGCAAAGGGCAAAGAATAGACAAGACACTCCTAAAAAAGATGACTTAATCCCTTACAGTAATTAAGATAGCATGATATTGGCATAGTGATAGACATTTTGACCAAAGGAACAGAATCAAGAGCCCAGAAACCAGACCGTGCATATTTGCAAACTTCATTTATGACAATGGTGGCATTGTAGTTAAGTGGGGAAATGATGGATTATCCAAAAAATGGCATTGAGACAAGTTATTATTCAAATGCAGAGAGAGAGAGAAAACTGGATATTCCACATCACACCACACACAAACATTTGTTCCAGATGAATTAAAGACATATGTAAAAAGGACATCTTCAAAGCTTAAAAAGAGAGAGAAATATCACTACAATGTTGGAGCAGGCAAGGGTTTTTTTTTTTTTTTTTAATTCAAATGAAAAACACTAACCAAAAAGGAAAGAGGTTAACAAATTTAACCAAAAAATGGATTACACACAAATAAGTAAAATCTACTATGGAACACAGTGGGAGAAAAGCCTATTTTTTCCCCAGGGAGAAGAAATCAATGGGAAACTGAAGGAAAAACAACCACAAAAACAGTACAGGAAAGTCAGTCCAGTTATAAAGTCAACAGGCACACTTTTGAGCAATCTGTGGTACATAAGAAAGGAGATCCCACTGAACTCTGACGAGAACAACTGCACAGGGATTGTGACACTGGAACTAAACAAAGGGTACACAGAATGACAGCACACTGCTTGACTTTGTAATGAATGGAATTAACTTAAAATGCTGTTATTTGGTTTTCAACTTTTAGATTGAGCCCTTAATAAACCTCAGAAGACTTAGTTATGATCATAGGAGAGAACAGAAATATTATCAGCTTTGATAAAAGTAATGGCACAGATGACAGAAGTTAGGAGGCAAAGGGAGAAGGGAAAAGCAGACAGAAGGTTAAAACGTCCTTCGTTTACACAGTAGAAGTCAAAAGAAGTTACAAGAAATAGAAGTTTAAAAATTACATTCAAGAGTACAAAGGTAACTAATTTTTAAAATGGTGATATAATTATGAAAAGATGAGATGGGTTGATATGTAGAGTTATAAATGAGGTTGGTCCCTTACACCACAGAAGGAATTCAATAATGTCCAAAACCAATAAGCCAAGAAATGGTGCTCTGAATATGTTATTTAGCGATATGGAGGTATCCATTAGGAGATCTAAAAACCCAAACAAAGCATGATGAAACTGGGGAGGATGTGCTGCGTTTTGTTATACGTATTGTTGTATTTTTTCTGTATTACTGAATTTTTAATCGATATGTGTGTATTGTTTTAATAAATATAAAAGTTTTGAAAATTATTGAACGAAAGAGAAAGAAAAGATCAAGAACTCTAAGAGCTCATTTAATCAAACTATGTAATTTGAGCTAGGTAAAAGAAAATGGATGTCTACTGCAACAGAAAAACTTCTAAATACCTGAGCAAGACTAATAATCAAAAACCTACAAACTTTATCTAGCAGAGTATACTTAATATCATTATTTAATTCAGAGGGAAGAAATCAGTCTAAACGCTGAATCTTATCCTTCATTGCTTCTCCTCCTCCTTACTTTTCCTCTTCATTTCTCTAGTTTTTTTGTTCCCCTCCAGCTTTCTTTTGCTTAGCAAGAATATTTAACTGAAAATAAAAATAAAACACTAGTTTTACTTATAGAGTTCAGTCTTGTCGTTCCTAATTTTCTCTCAATACAAAAAGAGCAAATTAGGTTGATTTTCATCTCCATGTGGTCTAAACTAACTTTTAAAATCTCTATGGTCATTAACTGTTGTAAAGAAGAAAAGATCTCTACTGCTGATTTAAGGGAAGAACACAAATAACAAAAGACAACCTTGTTAAGCCCAGCACACTGATTACTCGTAACGCATTAGCTGTCTGAAGGGGACGCTACATAACACGAGCTTCAGGGCTCAGGAGCTATAGGTCTCCATGCAGATATTCACGGTGATTTAAAGAGCTGAAAGCTTTAAGTCTTAAGATCCCCAAAAGCAACGTGAAAACCAGAAGGTGCAATGTTCATGTTAGGTGATACTCGGTTTTGACCCCAAAGGATTCAGCAAGGTTTCCATTTCAGTATAATCCACATCTATCATATACTTACACTATATTTGCAAGGTCAAGTGGTTTCTCTGGTTGTTCAGGAAAAACAGGATGCGGAGGTTCTCTGGTGGGTACACACCCCAAGGATTTACTAATTGCATGGCTCAGCTTCTTTGCAGGGGATTTCTGTGTCAAAGTAGAAAATACGGAAATAAGGAATTGAATTTTCAAAAGAATGAAACAGAATTTCAACTTAGTGATGAGAGCTGTAGAAAATATCTTTGCAAATACAAACTAAGTTGCATTACAGTCACCACTACTGAGCCTTGCGGAAAGGAACCTACGGTAGTTTCAAGGGGTTGTTTCAAGGTCGTTTGTGGCCCTTTGTTTCTGTCCTAACTCCCTCATTTCTACTATGCAGTCACACTATCCAGTTAGTGTTAACTTGCCTTTTGAACATCTCTGTGTGCCCTTTGCAGGAACTCCCTCTTTTGATGCTTCTGGATCATTCTGGTAAGATGTTATAGTTAATTCCCTGATCAGAGTCAGAAATTCTTGCTAGACTAAAATACTAAAAGGTTAAGATAATGCTGAGAGCTCATGGCTCTTGAATGTTAGCAAATTAGCTGACTAACCCACATCCCCCCAAATATTAAGAGAATATTCCCCAAATGAACATGAAATAGAACGTTTGGTGTTAAGGGTCTGGCTATGTATACAGATACAAATGAGTGCACTCACATACACAGGTAGCATCAGATCTGTGACTCTAAATTATGATATGCTGAAGGTACAAAAATAAGTTGGCATACTAATACATTTCCTGGGAAGGTAGAACAATACACACTAAATCCAAAGACTAGCAGGCCTAAGGTATAATAGTAAATATGCACAAAAGTAAACAATATGCCACGACTAAGATATGTAGAATATGAAACCCATGTTTAAAGGACACTTTTTTAAAAATTAGTTTGTTTATTTATTTATTTATATTTTGGCTGCGTTGGATCTCCATTGCTGCACGGGCTTTCTCTAGCTGCGGTGAGCGGGGCTACTCTTTGTTGCAGTGTGCAGCCTTCTCACTGCGGTGGCTTCTCTTGTTGCAGAGCACGGGCTCTAGGCGTGAGGGCTTCAGCAGTTGTGGCACACGGCCTCAGTAGTTGTGGCTCGCGGGATCTAGAGCGCAGGCTCAGTGGTTGTGGTGCACGGGCTTAGGTGCTCTGCAGCACATGGGATCTTCCTGGACCAGGGCTCGAACCCATGTCCCCTGCATTGGCAGGAGGATTCTTAACCACTGCGCCACCAGAGAAGGCCCCCAATTCCCTTTAAATAATACTGTTATCTGAGATTTTCTTGGCAGGATACTAGTCGCAAAAAAGTTTAAATATTTCATTCTTCTGTCTCTGCAGTGTATTACCGTAGTACTACTTTAATTAGAAAATAGACCTTGTTTGCAGCTGTGTGTCTCATCAGTAGCACATCTCCACTTAACTTTTATATGCTGCCTACATATATTTTAACAGAAAATAAGCCAAAATCTATTTACCTTTAAGACTATATAGGGAAAGTTACTTAATACCTTGTTTCTAACAGACTGAATAATACCATTCTCTTCAGAAACTTCATATATTGGCTCCAAATCACCTACCACCATCCCCTTCAACACATTAAATTCTGGGGGAAATCTATATGTAATCTAATTTCCTGAAAATTATATGAAGCTACACAAAACAGAAATTCTGAACTTCCCCACAACTGCTCTCCATCATCCCTTTGCCCAATGACTAGCTGTAACATGACTCTGATTCTTCTTCCTCTGCTCCATCTTCTACACTGCCCCAGACATCATGCAGTCTTCTGCTTAAAATCTTGCAAAGGCTGATAATCATTTATAGACTAAGATCTAAATCCACGCCATCACAGCTCACTTAGGAGCTTTCATGTCCGGCTCCCCACTCTGTCCTCACCTCTCACCCCACATCAGCATAAACATCAAGCTGCTCAGTTAACCCAATGTACCATGTTCTCTTAGATCTCTGTACCTTGGCACGTACCTGAGATCTCCCTTTCCCAATCTATTTCTCTGTAAATTTTCTGCTCATCTCTCAAGGCTGCTTATTTGCAAGCCTCCCTTCCCCTATGAAGACTTTCCTCACTGCTCCGTAAGTCGGCACCCATCTTTCCAAGCTACCCACTCGCCAAGTACACACTTCCACTGCGGCACTGTTCCAATACTACACTGCACTTTTAAATTTACGTGCCTGTCTCTGTTAGACCAGTGGTCTTGAAGGGTAGGATCTACATTTTACTCATCTGTGTATTTCCAGAACCTGACCTACACCAGAATATGTTATTTGAATAAATTATTTGCCTAGATGAATTTTCTAGATTGCTTTTTCCTGGCTAAACCACATAAGCTTAATTTTTTTGAGAGTTATGATATGAGTAGGAGACCATCAGAGGACACCAGAGAATATCTTAATTCACCTTTACAACTAAACACTACATGTGTAATCCATATACTCATTTCGTGATTTTTTTGCTACATCTGAGAACCACCTGGGCCATTAATTCATCCAGTCTATGTGAGACGGATTATAATAGCCATGAAATCACAGGTTTCATGTGTATATTTTACCATAAACATTAAAATAAGACTGTTAAAATAAAAAATGTTTCCCTTTGTATCACCTAATATTCTCTAGCAGCATGCTTGTTGTGCTTTCAAAAATACTGCTCCAAGTCAAGGTTTAAGATTAGATCCCATTTCAAGTCTCAAAAAGAAAGAGAGAAAGGTAAAAATCAATACATCAAAGGCAATTCCACGTAGAGTACATCAAGAGATGCTTGATATGTATGGGAAGGAGAAAAAGACTGGAAATAAACATATATAGGAATTATCTAAGGGCTAGGATCAAACCAAAAAGAACATTATCCTGAAAATTTAAAGATAATGCACTCAATTAGGCTGTCTAAATTGGTAGATAAATGATTTCCTTAAAAAGACCTCAACGCATGAATTACAATATGCGCCTAAAGTGATTTCATTGTGGAGCTACGTTAGGAAACTAAGATTAACTAAGTGTGTGAGCAAGAGTTCGAAAACCACTATAAGTGCCGAGACAGGGACATTACCTCTTCTGGCTACTCGGCCCCCAGGACAATGCCCAGGACTTGGTAGTCAGTCACTAAGTATTTACAGAAGTGCAGGGAGTGAGGGAGGAAGAAAAGCAATCCAGGTGTAAGGACTGGTGACTACACACTTCGTTTAAGCCACTAGGACAGAGATGTTCTGACAGGTCTTTGTACCTTTCCCCTCACTTGAACCCTCACACTGATATACGGGGACGCCTTAACCTAGAAAATCAGATCTCCTCCAAACCCTCTTAGGCAATGATTTTCAATCTTTGTGCATTTTCAATACCTTCATCCACTTTACCTAATTTCAAAACATTTCCTACCATCTCTTAAAAATATTACAGGTTACATAATTCAAAAAGAGACATGTACCACAATGTTCATTGCAGCACTATTTACAATAGCCAGCACATGGAAGCAACCTAAGTGTCCATCGACAGATGAATGGATAAAGAAGATGTGGCACAGATATACAATGGAATATTACTCAGCCATAAAAAGAAACAAAATTGAGTTATTTGTAGTGAAGTAGATGGACCTAGTCTGTCATACAGAGTGAAGTGAGTCAGAAAGAGAAAAACAAATACCATATGCTAACACCTATATATGGAATCTTAAAAAAAAAAGGTTCTGAAGAACCTAGGGGCAGGACAGAAATAAAGATGCAGACGTAGAAAATGGACTTGAGGACACAGGGAGGGGGAAGGGGAAGCTGGGGTGAAGTAAGAGTAGCATGGACACATATACACTACCAAATGTAAAATAGATAGCTAGTGGGAAGCAGCCGCATAGCACAGGGAAATCAGCTCGGTGTTTTGTGACCACCTAGAGGGGTAGGATTGGGAGGGTGGGAGGGAGACGCAAGAGGGAGGGGATATATGTATACATAGAGCTGACTCATTCTGTTATACAGCAGAAACTAACAACATTGTAAAGCAACTCTACTCCAATAAAGATGTTAAAAATAAATAAAATAAATAAAGTAAGGTCACCTTGGAAAAAAAATTACAGCTTACATTAAAAAAGAATACTTCAAAAGTATATAAAATGTGGGTGTACAGTCTAAAAAGTGATAAAACAAATACCCATCTACCCACTCTTCTGCCTGAGAAATATACCATTATGGTCACTTGGAAGCCTGGCTGTGAGCCCTTATCTAATACAGCCCACTCCCACCATACCCGCACCTCTCCTGGTTATCAGTATCCTGGATTTTGTACTAATCATTTCCTTGATTTTACTATTTTAGCAATTATGTACTATAAAAAATACATGATTTATTTAATACATGCTTAAAACCTATATAGATTTACATATATATTTTTTCTGCAACTGGCTTCTTTTACTCAAAATTATGTTACAATTCATCCATGTTGATGCATATGTTGATAAAATTCACTCATTTTTTTCATGGCTTGATTGTATTTCATTGCTCAGTTACATCATAATTTATATATTTGGGTTGTTTCCCTTTGTTCCCTCTCAGTCACAATGCTGCTATAAAACTTTCTTGTCTGTGTCTCCTGCTGGCCATGTAAAAGAATTTCCTAAGAGTGGAATTATTGGGTCATAAATTATGACATTCAGTGTTACTAGGCACTGCCAATTTGCTTTTACAAAGTGGTTACGCTAATTTCCACTCCTATCAGCTATGTGAGGGACTTCCTGACTCTACATTCTGGCCAACCCTTGTTACAGTCAAATGTTCTAACATTTGCCAATCTGGTGGGTGACAAATGTTATTGGGCTTTTAATTTGCAATTCCCTTATTACTAGAAATATTGAGCATCTTTTCCAATGTTTATGGGCCATTTGTATCTCTTTGTCTGTGAAATGCCTGTTCCTGTCTTTGGAGTAGTGTTTCACTGGGTTTGTCTTTCTCTTACTGATTTGTAAGAGTTCTATATATTTTTGTATTTTAACCGTACAGAAGTTATATCTTACAAACAACTTTCACTTTAAGGTTTTTCACTCTATTGTTTTTAATGAATGGTCATCTTTAAATACACAGTAGTCCCAATTTATTAATCTTTTCTTTCTTATTTTGTGCCTTTTGTATCTTAAGAAATATTCCCCTCCCTGATGTCATAACGATATCCTCCCAGATTGTCTTCACTGTTCCATAGTTTTTATCTTTCATATTTAAGTTTGAATCTACTTAAAACTGATTTCTGTGACAGGTGTAAGGAAATAATCCAATTGTATCCAATATGGATAATCAGTTGCTTCAGGGTCACTTAATAAACAATCCATTCTTCTCCTACGAGACAGATATTCTACTTCTATCCCTGTACCAGTATCATGATGATTTAATTGTTACAGTTTCCTCTTATCTTTTCAGGTAGTACCAGTGCCCCAAACTTTCATTCTTCATTAGGAGAGTCTTTGTTATTCTTGACCCTTCACACTTCCAATTAAATTTTACAATCAGTCTGTCCATTTACCACAAAAAAAAAAATCCTGTTGGGATTTTGATGGGAACTGATCGAATATACAGACAATTCTGGAGAGAACTGACATCTTCGTATGTCAGTTCACACACTGAACATTCCTTTCCGTGAATATGTTCATCCCCTCATGTATTTAGCCTCTTTTTTTTGGCCACACCACGCAGCTTGCAGGATCTTAGTTCCCTGACCAGGGATCGAACCCGGGTCCTTGGCAATGAAAGTGCGGAGTCCTAACCACTGGATCCCACTAGGGAATTCCCCTAAGCCTTTTTAAATATCTTTCAATAAAGTTACAGATTCTTGTTTATAAAGGATATATGTATCTGTTATTTATTTCTAGTTATAGAAAGATTTTATTCAGAAACCTTGCTCTCTTATTTTTAAAAATTTTGGTAAAATACACATAACATAAAATTTACCATCTCAACCATTTTTAAGTGTACAGTTAAGTAATGTTAAGTATATTGGCCATTTATATGTCATCTCTGGAGAAATGTCTATTCCTTTAAACAATTCCTTTAGACCAATTTTTTAATGGATTATTTGCTTTTTATTGTTCTTAAGTTATAGGAGTTCTTTATATAATCTGAATATGAGCTCCTTATCAGATATATGATATGCAAATATTTTCTCCCATACCATAGTTTGCCCTTTTACTATGTTGATGTGTCCTTTGATGCACAGGAGTTTTAAATTTTGATGTAGTCCAATTTATCTATTTTTACTTTTATTGCCCCTACTCTATTTTAATTCTAATGATTTGGAGATTCTTTCAGTCTTTCTACATTAACAGTCATCAGTAAATAATGATAACTTTGTTTCCTTCCAATTAAAATACCTTTTATCTCTTTTCCTTGTTTACTCTGCTGCTTTAGGACCTCCAAGAAAATGTTGAATAGAAGTGGTGATAGCAAGCCTCCTTGTTTTGTTTTCAATCTTAAAATCTTAAGATTTCAATCTCAAAACAAATACTCCTGACATTTCATCAGTAAATATAATGGATACTATGTTTTTATAAATATCCTATATGTATTAGGTTAAGGAAATTCTTCTACCCCTAGATTGCTAAAGTGCAGTGTGTGTCTGTGTGGATATGAGGTTTTAATCACTGTTTTACATGTCTTTTGAGATGATTATACAGATTTAATCCATCAACTTATGAATATGGCTAAATTATAATAATCTATCTTTAATTGCGGGAATAAAACCAGTGTGATTATGATCTTTTGTATACACCGCTGAGTTGAGTTTCATAATACTTTGTTTAGGCTTTTATTTGCCTTCATTAGAATGGCTTGTAATTTTCCTTTCCTGTTGTCCTCATAAGGTTTTGGTACCAAGGTAGTTCTAGCCTCAAAAATGAAATCAGAATGCTCATTATTTTTTCTAGAATTTGGGAGATTTTTATAATACCGGAATTCTTTTCTTTGAATGTTTGTTGAAACTTATGTAAAGTCACTCAGGCCTGGTTGTTTCCTTTGTAGAAATATTTTAAGCTACTAATTCAAATTCTTTAATGATTATATTAATACTTGCAGGTTTTATTCTATCTTGAATCAGTTTTGGAAAGCAAGGTTGTTTTAGGAGTTTGTTCATTTCAACTAATCTTTCAATAACCAATGTACGGTTGTTTTCTTATCTTTTTGTTATTGATTCCTAGCTCAAATGCACTATAATCGACACTAATTCTTTTCTGAGACTTCATTTAGGTGGTCAAGTTTTGTGTGTTTGAAAAGAATGTGCAACCATTAACTGCTGGATACATTTGAATTTTCCACATTGCGTTTTTTGTCTAATGATTCTAACAACTGTTGAGAGAAGTGCGTTAAAATTATCCATTTTAATAATGTATTTTTAATTTCTTATTGTGCTCTTATTTTTATTTACACAATTTTAAAGCTATGCTATTAGTTGTATATCTATGTGTAACTGTTAATTTCATCTTTTTATCTTTTGTAAACTTTACCTCTGGTGAAGATTTTTTTATTGTAATAAAATATACATAACATGAAATATAACATTTTAATCTCTCTCCTAAAGATTTTTGCCCTGAAATCTATTTTCTGAGGTTAATATAGTTTCACCAGTTTTCTTTTGGTTAGTTCTTGGCTTGGTATGTCTTTTTTTTTCTTTTTTCTTACTGAGATATAATAGACATACAGCACTGTATAGATTTCAGATGTACAGCATAATGATTTGACTTACACACATTACGAACTGATTACCACAGTAAGTTTAGGGAACGTTCATCACCTCATGTAGATACAAAATAAAAGAAAAAGAAAAAAATATTTTTTCCTTGTGATGAGAACTCACAGATTCAAGCAGAAACATAAGCCTATTAAATCCCCAAGAGAAGTCAGGAACCTCCTCTAACTCATTTAATGTGAACATTTTACCACCGTCTTAAACAGTATCTGTACTCTCATCCTGTAACTTCAAATCCTTTAACTCTAACCATGACCCAACTATATTAACGTCATAGTTAATTAGTACTTTAGCTGCATCTCATTTTAAGACCAATTAAATTATTAGTCATTATTATTTACATATAGTGCTTATTTAAATTTACTCACATTTGCCAATTCTGCTGTGCACCATTCCTTCTTATGTTCCATTTCTTCCTTATTGCTTCAATTCATTTTTTCCCCAAAACATATCCTTTGTTAGTTCCTTTAGCAATGGTCTATTGGTGACAAACCCACTGAGACTTTTTCTGAAAATATATATTCCTTCTTTGCTCTTAGATTAGATAGGTATGGAATTCTAGGTAGACCTTTTCATTCTATCCTTCAAATCCTTCAATTGCCTGTCACATTTTCCATTTCCCTATATCTGTGTTCAATATTCTGTATCCTGGTTAATTTCCTCAGACTTATTTTCCATTCCCTAATTTTTGCTGTAGCTGTCTGTAATCTGCTATTTAACCCCTCTATTGAGCTTAACCTTATTATTTTTTATTTGTAGAAATTCAATTTGTTCCTTTTTCATCTTGACTTGTTCCTTTTTGAAATGTCACTATTCCTAGACTTACTCCTTTAATTTTTAAAGTGTACCATTTTCTGAAGTCCTTGGCATACTAAAGCTACTGTTTGTTGTGTTTGCTGATTCTCCCTCATAGTAGATTGTTTTATAATAGGGTTTGCAATATTTGATGACAAGCTCACCTTTAGCAGAGACTCTTTTTTTGTATGGGAGTCCTATTTGTACTATCTCTGGGCCACTGGAATATTTTTAGCCCCTCTTTCACAAGGAGGCAGCCCTTCTCAAATTCCAGCTTTTACAAAAATACCAGTTCTACTCACCTTGAGTGGACCCAAGTTACATTTCCTACTCCATGGAGGCACTAACCCCAACCACTGGCCTAAATCCAGTATCCCATCTGATAAATCCTGGGGACATCACAATTTGGGGTTTAATTTTTGATAGCCAGGAATTTCTCTTTTATTCAAGTTCAATTCTGCATTTCAGTTTGTTATTATATTTCATCCTACATGCATGTTTGTCACTGGGGATGGGAGGCTACAATTAGCTTAGTCTACCTTTACCCTGAACAAGATGGGAAGCTATTGGAGTGTATTGAGCAAGCAAGGATCTGATTTTTAACAGGATCATTCTGGCTGCTATACTTAGAATAAACTGAAGGTAACAAGGGCAGAATCAGGAATACCATTTAGAAAGCCTCGGCAGTAATTTGTAAATGTATAAATTTATACACATATATACATACTTAAACATGCAGTGTTATCAAGAGCAGGACAAACAGGCTTATAACTGATACCAACTCTTACAAATTATACTTTTTAGCATTTTAAATTCCCCACCTATGTCCGTTCCAATGTTGTTTGCCTTGTTTTGTCTCATACTAATATTTTATACTACCTTTTTCATCCCTTTATTATCAACTGTGTATCTTCTCTGAAATAGCATGTGGTTTTTGTCATTTTGATAAATCTGAGAGTTTTTATCATTTTAGTAGGTGAGTTTAATTCACTTTCATTTACTTTAACTACTGCTATGTATGCTTAAATGTGTTCCTAGCAACTTATTTTGTGTTTTCTATTTTACCATGATTTTCTTTTTCTCTTTTCCTGTCTTCTATTGGATTGGTCAAGGTTATTTTTGCTACATTTTTTCTTCTAATAGTTTTAAGGTTTATATTTTATATCTAATTCTTCAAGTGGTTACCCTTAAGTTTTTAATGCATATTTAAAATTATAGTTTCTTACAAGTTAGAATTAATTACATTTTATTATCCTCCTCCTGAAATCTTTAGTGTGCTTTTAATTCCCTTTATCACTCCCCCAACCACAAATTCCATGTTGCTATTTTTGTTGATTTAAGTTACAACTTACTAAAAATCGTCATATATTTTATAACCAATATTTATTTATATTCAATATTGTTTTTGATTTCTCTGCTTCCTTTTTTTTCCTTAAATCCCATTACTACCTTCTTGGTTCATTTTTTTTCTTACTGCAGTGTATCTTTAAATAGTTCTTTCAGCAAAGGTCTTTCAAAGTCCTTAAATTATGAATATGTTATTGTAGTGTCCTTGCTGTTGAAAGATAGTTTGGGTGAGAATAGAATTTTAAGTTCAAATTTATTTTCTCTCAGCACCTTGAAGACATTCTGCTGTTGTTTCTCAAAACCAGTGATAAAGTCTAATGTCATCTGGATTCTTATTCTTTTGTAGACCATCAGTCTTTTCTCTCTACTGTCCCCTAGGAATTTCTCTTCATCATTATCACTAGGATGTATGCAGGTGCTGACTATGCTGTTTCCTTTTAAAATGTATTCTTCTTCAGTTAGTAGGCCTTCTACCTAAGGGCTCATACTTTTTCAGTTTTGGAAATTTTTCATACATTATTTCTTCAAACATTGTCTCTTGTCAATTTTCTTCACTTCCAACTCCTATTAGATAAATGTTGGAACTTCTACACGAATCTAAATGCTTCAATCTTTGTTTCATACTCTCTTATGTTTTCTTTTTTGTTTTTTTTTTTTAAAGGATACTCTCTTACCTCTTGATGCTGAGTTTTGGGAGAATCTCTTGCCCTGATCTTTCAGCTCAATAATCTGTTCTTCAGCTATATCCAGTTTGCAATGCAGCCCATCCGGTGAGTTTGTTTGACAACTACGTTTTTCATTTTCATTATTTATAGTTTCATAACTTCCACTTCTTGTATTAATCATGAAAGTCTATCCCTGGTCCTCTAAGAAAATTAGATTGACCTATTTTTAAAGTTTCTTTCTGACTGTTCTACCCCACAGGGTGTAGTTCTGCTGTTTATATTTCACTGTGCTAAGCTTCCTCTGGGTTTTCATGGCCGTGTAAACATCTCCCATGGGACTGCTCACTTGCCGTCTTAGCCAATAGTGGCATCCTAGCCAGAGGCCGCATGCTGAATCTGTTCTGACAAAATCAGCACAGAGCTTCAGGGTCCTGGCAGTAGTGATGGCCTCAAACAGGCAGTGTAAGCAGTCCCTTTCTGCAACTTCTCCTTCAATGTACAACTCTTTCACTTAAAGATGTTTTATTGCTTCAGGTCAGGAATATTCCTTTTCTTTTCAATCCTGAAAGGGAATTTATTAATCAAATTAATTTTTTATCATTTCTATGGGTTTGGTGCAGAAAGGGTAAGAGGGAGTATGTGTTTGGTCAACCATCTTGAAACTGGATCTACTGCTTCTCTAAATATCATTTCCCTGCATTCTCTTTAGCTTCTTTCTGGAGTTCATATTAGATGGCATTCTTCAATCTAACTTCCATGTCTTAGTTTTTTTTTTCTATTACTGTATCCTTCTGTGATGTGCTTAGGAACAATTCTCTGCTCCAGTATCCAGCTCACAAATCTGCTCTTAAGCTACAGACACAGTTAATCAGCCCATTTAATGAATTCCTTATTTTGACAATCAAAATTTTAATTTCCAGTATCAATACTTAGTTATTTTTGGTAGATAAAATAACTGCTCATATCTCTCCAAGAGTTCAACTGTACATATTTTTAAATCTAGTTCTACTTATTCTATGAATTCTATGTCCAAAATAAACTCTTTTGTTATCTCCTTTGCATGGCAGTTTTTAGTGATTTTTAATGAAGTGCTCATCTTTGTAGTTAAGGCTCTCTGTTGAGACAGTCTACACTATCTGGGTGCACTGCATACCTGGAGGGGAGAAGTAGGGCTTGTTTTCAGTGAGAGTGAAGGAGGGACAGAAGGTGACACCTCATGGAAAAGCTTTGTAGTTAGTCTTATGAACATGGGACCCCTATTCTCCTGGAATTCACCAAGCACCTGGACCCCAGCCCTGCCTCTCCAACCTAAGGTCCTATGTACACTACACCTGCCGGCGACACCTGCATCACCAGGCTATAGTACCAGAGTCACTCTGTCACTTGCCCTGAGCCCCTCTCAGCTGCCCATATCAACTTTCCAAGCAGGAACATTCTAGATGCTACTCCTATCCTGAGAAGCAATAGTTTCCTGCCCTTGTTTTGAAACAAGGTTTTCTTTTGTAAACTGATCCCATACACTTTTCATGGGGGCTCTGCACATCTGGGACCTGCTGTGGGTTTTCCTTCTTTTTTTCCCCTCTAGTGTACTTGCAAATTATTTTTAAAATTCTAATCTATCATTTCTAAGTATCTGAGGCAAGATGGAAAGGTGATAGCATGTCCTCAGACCATCACCCTGAAATGGAATTCCCAGTTCTTTTTTGTTTATTAAAGTTTATTTAAAATATATTTTGAAAATTCATAATATCCCTTATGATATATTATTTTTTAAAGGATTCAGAATAACTGCTTTAGAAAGTAAAAAAATTACAGTTGCTAAGCTCCAGTTGAACTTAATTTGTAAAGCTATAATTTTGACTGATTAATGTGTGAGAGAAATGTAATCCATGTAATTTTTATTACTCTTCCAAGATTTGACAGTATGAGCTCTCTGACAGTTATGAGAATATAGCTAGGTAGAATAAAAAGTAATCAGTTCACATATGGCTTCTGAAACATGCTTATAAATTACAACCTCTTGACCCACAAAAAAGGAACCACCATGGTTCAATGATAGCTGAGGCTGGAGTTATGTAAAGAACAGCAGTAACTTGGTTTTTGAGCAGCAAATCGTTTCAGCCTCCTTTTCAGGAAAAACAAAAAAACAAAAAAATTCCAACAAATACAGATTTGTTGGAATTCAACATCAACAGACTGACACTGCTAGGTGTGCCCTGACAGCCAATATAGTATTTATGGTTCCATACATACCAACCCTGGGTGTGGGAGGGGTACCCTTGAATTACCGATAATTGCCACATTAAGCATAAATAAGTTACAACTGAAAAAGCTGTGAATGTGTATAGGCAAAAACAAAGTTCAAGGCCAGACTTTGCTCCTAACTGAGCTGTGATATCAACCTGGCCTGGCATCCCATTTTGTGTTGGAACTCCTACCAGAATGTACAACAGGGGAAATGCTGCACTGAGAATTGGACTGCCCTTTAAAACATCAGTTTGATGACATGGACAGAATTTCCTTTCTCAATAGCTTTAACTGGCAGTTCATATTCCCATCTTCTTCAAACAATTTGTTAAGAGTTTTGTTGCTCTGTAAGAGAATTAAAAGTAACATATTCCTTACAAATGAAGATGTGAATACATGGTAAAGCTCATACACTGCTGGTGGGAGTGTGAACTAGTAAAGCCACCTTGGAGAGCAATGTAGTAAAATCTAGTAAAAGATACACACTCCTCTGGACTAAGGAATTCCACTCCTAAAAATTACCCTAGAAAAATTCCCCAGGCTGCACAAGATGACCTGTACTAGAAAATCCACTAAAGCTTTGTTTGGAAAAGTAGAAAATTAGAAACAAGTTGAATGTCAATCAACAAGAGAATAAATAAAATGTGGCATATTTATAGAACTGAATTTTATATGGCATTGAAAATAACCATATCAACATGGAGATCATTTTACAAACCATGTAGGTGAACAAAGGAAGCTGCAAGAGGATATATGTAATATGACACTATTTTGATAAAGTTTAAAAATATGAGAAACAATGCTATATATATTTTTTTTTTTTCTTTTTCTTTTTTCTTTTTTTTTCTGCGGTACACGGGCCTCTCACTGTTGTGGCCTCTCCCGTTGCGGAGCACAGGCTCCGGATGCGCAGGCTCAGCAGCCATGGCTCACGGGCCCAGCCCCTCCACGGCATGTGGGATCTTCCCAGACTGGGGCACGAACCCGTGTCCCCTGCATCGGCAGGCGGACTCTCTACCACTGCGCCACCAGGGAAGCCCAATGCTATATATTTTAATGGCCACATACACATGTGTAATAAAAAATACGAAAATGTCATATGAATGGAAATATTGAGTACTAAATTCAAAATAGAGGTTACCTCTGAGGAGGGAGGAAAATGGGTATATACTATGGACCTCTTTCCACATCTGAACATATAAATCTATTTCACTTATTTTGACTGCTACACAGAATTCCACAGTTATAATTATATATATATATATATGTATATATGTATATATACCATAATAAATTTACCCATTTTGTTACTGTTGGAGATTTTGGCCGTCTCTTCATACCAAAATCCTAATATACTTGATGCAAGGGTCTTTGTGGGAGAATTCCTATATGGGGAATTGCTGAGTCAAAGTTTATATGCATTTACAATTTTATTTTTCAAATACTGTATCAATTCACACTTGTACCAACAATCTTCTAGAGCCCTCTTCTCTACACTCTTGCCAAAATTGAATATTATCAATCTCTCACACTTTTTCGAGTCAGGAAGACATTCCCATGATCAAAAGTAGTTTAAAAACTGGAACAAGTGGGAGATGCCAACTTTATAATGTTCTTTAACAAACACAGGGGTATATAGGCTAATAACATACTAAGGAATTATGAGATAATAGAATATACAGACAAATGAACAGATAATTATAACAGCATATTAAGTGCCTTAAAAGAGGTATTCAGCGTGCCATAGCAGAGCATGAAGAGACATATAAATCAGCTTGGGGATCAGGAAAAGAGGCAATGGCTGAGCTGAACCTCAGAGGCTGAAGAGAAGTTGGCATGGGAAATTTGGGAGGATGGGGAGGAGAGGAGACAAAGGGAGATAGAACAACAGATTCAAAGACATAGAAGTAAGAAAATATGGTAGAACAAGCAACTGGAAATAGTTCAATACTGTCATAGTGCTGTCTATGAGTTAAAGCCATACATAAAAGTCCAAGTCCAAAGACAAAACTGAAGACGCTTTCAAAATGTTACTCCATAAGATAAAACCCCAGTGTGTTACAAATCATCTCTGATTTAGAAGCTGCTTCTAGAATACATTGAACAGATAGTTCTCTGGCCAAATGCAGCAACAGATTGCATGGCAGGATAGAATGAGGAAGGAGAACTGTGACCAGTACTTCAGGTCTGGGTAAACAAAGGGTCTAGTCAGCTAAGACAAAAAGGAGCAGAGCACTTGAGTACGATGGAAAAAGATTTACAGGCAGCCAAAGTCCCACAAAAGGGAGGCTGGAGGTTGGAGAGAGCATGAAGGTTGGAAAACCAAGAAGACCCACCAATTGCTTCTTTGTATAGCAGCACTCTCTGGGGCCTGGAGCAGAACAGGCACTAGAAATGTTTACTGAACGATTACCAGGGCAAAAAGCTCTTTACCAGGGCCCCTGGATGATGACACCTGGGCACCCGCTATCTCCAAAGGCTGTCACAAACACTGCCACAGGTGAAGGCAGGAACGGAGCCAGAAGTCAGTTAACGTCACACATGATACAGATGCCCCACAGCCAGGAACCGAAGACCACCACCACTATTACTTAGCTCTGAAACAGTGTTTCCCAAAACTGTCTGAAGATTAAAAAATTCCTGGGGTGTTTGTTTCAAAATGAAACAAAACAAAACAGATTCCTCTAACTCAACCCAGACCTACTAAGTTAAAATTCCCAAGGGTAGAGACCTGGTACTCTGTATATTAAACAAGCTGCCCAGCTGATTCTTTTCAAGCCATTTTGGGAAGCACTGATCTAGAAGTTCTTGCCAAAACAAAAAGGTTAAAAAAAAAAACACAAAGGTATAACTATTGGAAAATGATTGTTACTGTTTCCCACAGGCAATATAGTTATCTACTTAGAAGTCTAAGAAAACTGACTGAAAAAATTATTAGAACCATGTGTTGACAGAAAAGCTAGTGAGACTTTAAGATGGAAATGTCCATAGGGCCACTGAATATAGGAGTCTTAACCTGGACCAGAAGCCTCGGCTGGAATTAAAAAACTGCAGAGGGGGCCTTCCTTGGTGGCACAGTGGTTAAGAATTCACCTGCCAATGCAGGGGACATGGGTAAGAGCCCTGGTCCGGGAGGATCCCACATGCCGTGGAGTGACTGGGCCCGTGCCCCACAGCTACTGAGCCTGCGCTCTGGAGCCCATGAGCCACAACTGCTGAAGCCCAAGTGCCTGGAGCCCGTGCTCTACAACGGGAGAGGCCACCCAATGAGAAGCTTGCGCACCATGGCAAAGAGTGGCCCCCACTAGCCACAACTGGAGGGAGCCCGCGCGCAGCAATGAGGACCCAACGCAGCCAAAAATATAAATAAATAAATAAATAAATTTATTTTAAGTCCCTGCAGAGGGACTTCCTTGGTAGCCCAGCAGTTAAGACTCCATGCTACCAGGGCAGGGGGCCTGGGTTTGATCCCTGGCTAGGGAACTAGATCCCGCATGCCGCAACTAAAGATTCCATGTGCCGCAACTAAAGATTCCATGTGCCGCAACTAAAGATTCCGCATAAAGCAACTAAAGATCTCGCGTGCCGCAACTGAAGATCCTGCATGCTACCATGAAGATCCCGCATGTGGCAACAAAGATCCCATGTGCTGCAATTAAGACCTGGCACAGCCAAATAACTAAATAAACAAATATTTTAAAAATGAACAAAAATAAAGTTAAAAAAAAGAACTGCATAAATCTATTAGTGTTGGGGGGGTTGGTTGGGGAGGGTCATCTAAAACCTGGTACGCTCAGAGGTTGCAGCAAGAGAAGAAAAGACAGCTCACTGAATCAGTGTGTTGTGCACCTGAAACTAACATAATATGGTAAATCAACTGTACTTCAACTGCAAAATAAAGAATAAGAAAAGCAGCTCAGGAAAGAATGCCAGGGAACACAATATCTGGTTTATCATAGGTCATCAAAAATTTCATAATTGGACATTTTGTAGCCACTAAATGGAGATAAAAGGTAATGAATATACAATACACGTGTATTAAGTGTATTTAGAGAAACAGTTCTACCATAAATCTGTATCTGTAGATCTCAGAAAGTCCTAGATATACAGACAATAATCACTGATATATCTGAGTTAACGTAGAAACAGACAAGCAATTCACACTGCTGGGTCATACAGATTCCTCTAATCCTCTCTACACATGGAAGCTGGATACACATTCTCCAGTTCAGCTCTGGTAGCCACGTGTAATAATCAAAAAAGATCTAACACTGGAGAAAGGGCTGTGGCTAAGATGACTGCCAGAGGAAACCATTCACTTGAAGAACTGCTTGGTTTCGGTTAAGTCACACATTCTCTGCAATGGAAAATCTCCCTGTCATCTCTTTGCTCTAAAAATAATCAGGCTAGTTGAACAAAACACCTTATTATTTCATAAACTATACATCAATACTTTCTTTGATAAGCATCCATCTTTTTAAACAGCTGGGTCCATTTCAAATGTTCTGCTTTCAAACTCAGCACTTCTGCAGCTGTAAATGGGTTTAAGAATACACAGTGCATCCAAATACCACAGCAGAACAGGGGCAATATTCAAATACTGAAAAGAACAATATTTAAAATATCCCACTCAACCTACTGAAAATGCTGATAAATGCTGTCAGGATACCTCTAGCCTATTCCTTTTATCTCTTGGATGGCCCAAGAAATTCATAATTTCAGAGGGAAGGCCTTGGTCAGCGAAGCAGTCAGTTTAGCTGTGGTCAGGAGAACTTCAGGGCCATCTCCCCAGGTTTCATACCACCTTAACAGGAGTAAAGATGGGAGCCCAGAGCTCTGCTCACTCCTGGCAAGACCCTCTCCCAGTAATACTCACATTGACAGCACCATGATCTGCCTAGGAGACTATCTGGGGCTAATTCCAACACAACCTTTGTCATAGGTTATGCCTGTTTCATAAGAAATCCTAGACTCCCCGCTTGGATTCTCATTCCCATAAGGCTCTGCACATAGCCTCACAAGACCCCATCTCCCACTAATCCTCCACTCTCAAATCCTTCAACTTATCTTCATAGTCTACCATCAGCAAAATCCCTTCTCTGGCTGAGAATCCTCTTCTCCGAGTGTTACTTTCACATAGAAACCTGGCTTTCCCTGAAGGCCTGGCTTCCTCTGCAGCCATTCAAGTGGCAGCTGCTTTCTCTCTTATATCCCTCAAACAGCTGGACCTCCAGGTGGGGAGATGTCCTCCCAGAACCTCACTGCCATTCTCAGGTTATCTCCCCTTTTCCTTAAAGCCCCCGTTTTGAATTTCATGTCATCAGACCAAAACCCTAAATATCCCTCTACAGTGGAGTCCAATATTACTGTCATAATTCTTGTTGATTTCAACATCCACAGAGTTCACCTTTCCCATATACTATTGTGATCAATTGAATGGAGGACCTCCCAAAAGATATGCCCACACCTTAATCTCTGGAATCTAGAATATTGCCCTATATGTCAAAAGAGTAAATATTACCTTCTATGGCAAAATATGTGATTGAGTTAAGGATCTGGAGACAAAGAGTTTATCCTGGATTATCTGGGTAGACCCAAAATGCAATTACATGTATCCTTATAAGATAGACACACAGAGAAGAGAGAGAAGAGGAAGAGGCAATGTGACCAAGGAGGCAGAGACTGGAGTGAGGCAGCCACAAATCAAGGAATGCCAACAGCCACCAAAAGGTGGAAGAGGCAAAGAATGGTGTGATGGTTAATTCTGTGTGCTAACTTAACCTGTACTACAGCGTGCCCAGACAGTCAATCAAACATTACTTTGGGTGCTCCTGTGAGGGTGTTTTTGAATGAGATTAACATACATATTGGTAGACGAGTAAAGCGGATTTGTCTTCCCAATGTGGGTGGGCCTCATCTAATCAGTTGAAGACCTGAACAGAATAAAGGGGCTGACCCTCCCTCAAGTAAGAGAATTCCTCCTGCCTGACTGACTTTTAACTGGGATACTGGATTTTCTGCTTTTGGAGTTGAATTGAAACATCTGCTCTTCCTGGGTCTCAAGCCTACAGGCCTTCAGACTGGAACTACATTATCAGTTCTGGTTCTCAGGCCTTCAGACTCAAACTGGAACTACACCCTTGGCTCTGCTGGGTTTCCAGCTTTCTGACTCTTCCTGCAGATCTTGAGGCTTGTCAGCTTCCATTGCTGCATGAGCCAATTCCTTATAATAATCACTTCTTATATAATTGTAAACCATTTTGACTCTGTTTCTCTGGAGAACCCTGACTAATATAAATGGATTCTTCCCTGGAGCCTCCAGAGGGAGTATGGCCCTGCTAACATCTTGATTTCAAATTATGGTATCCACAGACATAGAGAACAGACTTGTGGTTGCCAAGGGGGAAGGGTTGAGGGAGGGATGGGCTGGGAGTTTGGGATTAGCAGATGCAAGCTATCACATACAGAATGGATACACAAGAAGGTCCTACCGTATAGCACAGGGAACTATATTCAATATCCTGTGATAAACCACAATGGAAAAGAACATGAAAAAGAATGTGTGTGTATATATATGTATAACTGAACCACTTTGCTGTACAGGAGAAATTAACACAACATAGTAAATCAACTATATGTCAATAAAATAAAATTTAAAATAAAATAAAATTGTGATGTCCATAACTGTGAGAGAATAAATTTCTGTTTTAAGCCACCAACTTTGCAGTAATTTGTTACAGCAGCTTCAGGGAGCATATACAGTGGCCTTCCCTGAACACTCCTACAACAACGTTCCCCCACTCTGCGTGGGTCACCAGCTTCAAGTCACGTCCTAGAACACCGTATTGCCAATTACCGCACATTATCTAACATCTCCATGTCAAGCACTGCACTCTCATACCAACTTCTATCTCTCTGGATCACTCCTTCCAGTGCCCTCGAACAATACTTCAGCGCCGATGGGACCCGTCTCCACCGAGCCTGCTACCTTCACACAGTCCCTTGTCTCCCTCATGGTCTCATTTCTCTCTTCAACCGACTTATATTCCACAGCCCATTACGACATTCATGTCTTTGCCTACTCTCTAGCCTCTCTCGCCAACCCTCCTCCTTTGTCACACTCCTCTGTCAAAACCCCAACTCCACCCGCTCTGCTCCTCTACCCACACAATGAGGGGGCAGAAGTAAAATATACAACTACGCTGACTGGTCTGACTTTGAATTCATAACCACCAACCTCAAGTTAGTCATTCCAATCTCAGTTCGAATGTCACTTCTTAAAAAAAAAACTTTCCCTGACCAATTTTTGATAGCTTTATTGAGATATATAATTCACATACCATAAAATTCACCCTTTTAAAGTTACAATTCAGTGGTTTTAATCTATTCAAAACAGTTGTGTAACCATAACTAATATCTCATTTCAGAAGATGTTTTCCACCCCCAAAAGAAACCCAATACTCTTTTTGCCCACCCCACTGATCTAGTTTGTCCCTATGCACTTGCTTACTGTGGGTATTTCATGTAAGTGGAATCAAACACTATGTGACTTTTTATGTCTGGCTTCTTTCACTTAGCATGTTTTCAAGGTTCATCCATGTTTTAGCATGTATCAGTACTTCATTTCTTTTTGTTGCCTAATAGTATTCCATAATGTTGACATAACACGTTTTGATTATCTGTTCAACAGTTGACAGACATTTGGCTTTATTTCCACTTTTGAGGTATTTTGGATAATGTTGCTATGAGCATTCATGAACAAGTTTTTCTGTGAACGTATATTTTCAACTCTCAAAGGAGAATTCTCAATTCTCACCTAGGAGTGGAATTGCTGGATCACATGGTAACTCTGTTTAACATTCTGAGCAACTGCTAAACTATTTTTTCAACGTGGCTGCACCATTTTACATTCCCACCAGCAGTGTATTAGGGTTCCTATTTCTTCACATTCTCAACAACACTTGTTATTGTCAGTCTTTATTTCAGCCAACCTAGTGGGTGTGAAGGGGCATCTCATTGTGGCTTTGATTAGTCATTTCCCTAATGACTAAGTAATGTTGATCATCTTTTCACATGTTTATTGGCCATTTGTATATCTTCTGAAATGTATATTCAGATCCTTTGTCTGTTTTCTCCTGAAGTTAACTTAAAAAAAAATTGTGGTGGGCTTCCCTTGTGGCGCAGTGGTTGAGAGTCCGCCTGCCTATGCAGGGGATACCGGTTCGTGCCCCGGTCCGGGAGGATCCCGCATGCCACGGAGCGGCTGGGCCCGTGAGCCATGGCCGCTGGGCCTGCGCGTCCGGAGCCTGTGCTCCGCAATGGGAGAGGCCACAACAGTGAGAGGCCCGCATACCGCAAAAAAAAAAAAAAAAAAAAAAATTGTAAAAAAACACATAAAATTTACCATCTTAACCATTTTAAATGTACAACTCAATAGTGTTAATTATATTCATATTCCTGTGATCTGCAAATAAAGAGTTTAGCTTCTTTTTCCAATATGGATGCATTTTATTTCTTTTTGCTGCCTAATTGCCCTGGCTAGGACAGCCAGTACAATGTTTATATAAGCAGCAAGAGCAGACATGCTTGTCTTGTTCCTGATCTTACAGGGAAAGCTTTCAGTCTTTCACCATTAAGTGTAACATTAGCTATGGGTTTTTCACAGATGTTGAAGAAATTTATCAGATTGAGGCAGTTACCCTCTATTTCTAGTTTGCTGCTTGATTTTTATCATGAAAGGAGGTTGCATTTTGTCCAATTCCTTTTTCACATTTATTGTGATAATCATGTATTTTTGTCCATTATTCTAATAATATGGTATTATATTGATTGATTTTTGCATGTTGAACCAACCTTGCATTTCTGGAATAATATACATTTGGTCATAAACTGATGTATAATCTTCTTTATATGTTGTTGAATTTGGTTTGCTAATATTTCATTGAGGATTTTTAAGGCTACATTCCTAAGGGATATTGGTCTGTAATTTCTTTTCTTTTGATATCCTCTTTTTTGTTTTGTTAGGTTTTGTTTTCATATCAGATAGCATAACACTGGCCTGACAAGAATGAGTTCGGAGGTGTTCATCCTCTCCTATTTTGGCAAATGTGTCAAGGCTTGGTATTAACTCTTTAAATGTTCAGTAGAACTCACCAGTGAAGGCATCTAGGCCCGGCCTTTTGTGGGAAGGTTTTTTTATCACTACCTTAATCTCTTTACTTATCACAGATTTATTCAGATTCGTTGTCTCCTCCCGAGTCAGTTTCAGCAGGTTGCCGACCACCATATCCTAAGTAGCTGTTCAGTCATCTTTTTATCATTTTACTTTTCTACATAGAACTTATCATCATTTGATACCTTCCTTGTTCACTTATTTTGGGGATTTTGTTTTTAAAATGTTTTTATCCATCTGCCCCCTTTAAAACGTAAGCTCCGGACTTCCCTGGTGGCGCAGTGGTTGAGAGTCCGCCTGCCGATGCAGGGGACGCGGGTTCGTGCCCCGGTCCGGGAAGATCCCACATGCCGCGGAGCGGCTGGGCCCGTGAGCCATGGCCACTGAGCCTGCGCGTCCGGAGCCTGTGCTCCGCAACGGGAGAGGCCACAACAGTGAGAGGCCCGCGTAACGCAAAACAAAACAAAAACAAAAAAAACCGTAAGCTCCATGAAGGCAATGACTTTGTCCTAGCCTTTTCTAAGTAACCCCACACCTACAACAGTGTCTGCGAGGTAGCAGGTACTGAATTAGAATTTGCTGGATAAACGTATAAATGAGTTAATGAAGCTGGCAGCAGAAAGTTAAGGGGGTTCCTGTCTTAAGGTTTTTGTTTTCTCTGTGTAAGAAAAGAGGTCATCTACTGAAAGACAGGGAAGAGTTGGGGTAGATGGTTTAAAAAGAATGGAGACTTTATTCCTTTATGACTTTAACTGACCACTGCAAAGAATGGAAAAGTAAGGTGATCAGAGAAATGCAACAGGGTTGCAATGCTGAGCATCAACATGTAGTTGGTGATCATGAAGCTTAAGGTAATACTAATCTGTCCCATTGTATGGATTTCTCCAGAAGTACTAGAGAAAGCAGATAAATTAGCTCATCCATGAATTTCGTTGACAGAGACATGGATAAAAAAGTCACAGGACAATGGCGTTTATGGTACAGGAATGAAGGGCCATATCTAAAATGGTAAGGAGAGAAGAAAAAAGAAGCAAGGAATGATGGATAGAGAGAGGAGACAGATCAATGGATAAAAGGCTGGAAAGAGATTAAAAAATGATCTTAGTGAGAGTGGTTGAAAAGTCAACTGGAATGATAATGGGATATCAAACGAGAATAGGATGTCGAAATCAGTGATTTTGGAAGTAGGAGCAGTTGGAGGTGGTGAAAAGGTCTAGGGTGTAACTGAGGGAGCAGACGTCTGATGTTCAGTGGAGAAGAAGAGTGTCAGAGCTGAAGAAGTCAAGAAACCATGTGGCCAAGGTCTTAAAAGGTTTGACTACAGAGATGCAGAAATCATCATGAGGTGACCATCAATCGGGTACCAAACCATCCAGCAGTGAAGGAGTATGTCCAGAAAGGACGGAGATAATACCACCAGAAAAGAAGAAGGATAACAGGGCTAAAATGACATGATCCTCAAAGCAGCATCTTGCTTGTATTTTTTTTTTTAATCTAAGAGACTCAGGGTGTAAAGATCTAGAAGTGGCAGGAAGGAATACAAGAAGGAAAATAACCAGGGTGACAGCATTCACAGAAATATAAGCTGACCCTCAACTTATAATTGAGGTTAATCCTCATCCTTGTATCGGCCTTTCCTCTTTGAATGTAGGTGGAAACTGTGGATATGATAAATGATCACTCCTCTGATTATGTTATACAGCGAAAGGAAGATTACCTTAGGTGGGCCTGGTCTAATCAGGTGAGCTGTTTAAAAGCAGTATTTTTTTCTGGCTGGTTTCAGAAGAGGTTTCAGAGAGATGCACTCTAGCTGGCCTCGAAGAAAGCCAACATCTATGCTGTGAACTGCCTATGAGGGCCACATGTCAAGGAACTGCAGGTAGCCCCTGGGAGCTGAGAGTCACCCCTGGCTGGCAGCTATCAGGAAAACGGGGACCTCATCATCACAGCTGCAATGAGATGAATCCTGCCAACAACCAGTGAGATGACAAGAGGACCCTCAAGCCCAGATGATAACTACAGCCTCAGCTGACACCTCGATTTCAACGCAGTGAGACCTACAGCAGAGAATCCAGCCATGCCATTGCCTGGACTTCTGACCTAGATAACATATTTCTGCTGTTTTAGGCTGCTAAGTTTATGGTTATTTATTATGCAGGAAACGAAAACTAGAACAGTGACCATAAATAGTTTACCCAGGATAATTGCAGTTTACGCATGTTGTCCCTGCATAATTAACAGTGTCCCCTTCCACTCTCACATGAGTCTGGATTATATGCTAATTTATACGGTCACCCTAACAATAATTTCACCTCCCAAACCCTAAGGATTCATGTGGATGTAGGAGAATAGATAGCCACCACCTGAAAGGGCTGCGAGAGAAGTGGAACACCTATAGGAAAGCCAAATTTCTATCAAAACAAGGGGTTAAAAGAAATGCTTAGACAGCCCCACTACTGGGCATATACCCTGAGAAAACCATAACTCAAAAAGAGTCATGTACCACAATGTTCATTGCAGCTCTATTTATACAATAGCCAGGACATGGAAGCAACCTAAGTGTCCATCAACAGATGAATGGATAAAGAAGATGTGGCACATATACACAATGGAATATTACTCAGCCATAAAAAGAAACGAAATTGAGTTATTTGTAGTGAGGTGGATGGACCTAGAGTCTGTCATACAGAGTGAAATCAGAAAGAGAAAAACAAATACCGTATGCTAACACATATATATGGAATCTAAAAAAAAAAAAAAAAGGCTCTGAAGAATCTAGGGGCAGGACAGGAATAAAGATGCAGATGTAGAGAATGGACTTGAGGACACGGGGAGGGGCAAGGGGAAGCTGGGACGAAGTGAGAGAGTGGCATTGACATATATACACTACCAAATGTAAACTAGATAGCTAGTGGGAAGCAGCCACATAGCACAGGGAGATCAGCTCGGTGCTTTGTGACCACCTAGAGGGGTGGGATAGGGAGGGTGGGAGGGAGACGCAAAAAGGAGGGGATATGAGGATATATGTATATGTACAGCTGATTCATTTTGTTATACCGCAGAAACTAACACACCATTGTAAAGCAATTATACTCCAATAAAGATGTTAAAAAAAAAAACCCAAACTAAACAGGTCAGAGCCACAGTGGGCAGGTCTCAGCAGTTTTTCTGAGGAGTGTGGGGCACTGACCTAAGGGACTAGATTTTGTAGCTTTTGTTTGGATTTTCTTCATGTGTGTATCTTACCTCCTGCTGTAACTTGCTACAAGTAGGTATACCGTTTTATGCCTTTAAAAAAAATAGTCCTCCTGCCTAGTTTTGCACCAGGTACAAAGTAGCTATTTAACTATGACATGTAACTATTTAGAACTGAACAGGGGCATGGCCAAGAAGTGTACCTTTTCCTCAATGAATACACATTATCTCTTAGAATTCTAGAGATGTGAGGAGAGGTATGCTGATCACATGAAAATGAAACATTGCTTCTGACAAAGTCAACAGTCTTAATTGTTCCAAGTCTATAACAACATAATTTTCTGACTCCTTAAAGTAAATGATTTAATATCATCAGTGCCCAAACAACTACACTGGACATATGTGAGTTGCTCATTAACATTTACTTTAAAAAAAGCAATAATATTAATAGAGATTGTGAAACAAATCCAATACTTTGTCATTTATAGATTTTGAAGAACGGGATAAGTAACTTTGTGCAGAGGTGGAGTCTGCCATCTGCTGGGAAGAAAGGTGAAATTTCCATGTCGTCAACTAAGTTATAGAACTACCTCTACTGACAACAAACTGTACTGTGGCACGAGGGTATTGTGCATACACACTTCCTGCCATGGAGTAGTAACCACATGGGAATCGGTCAAATTTCTCTTGGTAAAGTGAAGACAAGAATAAGTGGACCCCTGAAAGTAAGGCAAGGGGGAAGGCAGGGAATGGGAGCAGTCTTGTTTACCTCCAAGCCCTCCTTGCGGATCAGGAAAGGGTTAAGAGTTTCCGCTTGGGAAGATGAAAAGGTCCCAAAGATGGATGGTGGTGATGGTCGCGCAACAACGTGAATATACTTAACGCCACCGAACTGTACTAATGCGGTAGAAAAGCATGACAGTCTCCATGGCTGGACAGAAATCCTTGATCAGAATGTAAGGCTTTATCCGCTGGGTGGCAGACTGTATTTTCCAAACATAACTGCAGGGATCTCTCTCACCACCCTTGCTCCACTGTGATGGACTTGACCACCACCCCAGCATCATGAGATGAAGTCCCTGCTCCTTCCCTCCAGCCTTAGAGACTGTGACCAACAGAATATAGCGGAATGTCGCTGCATAACTTTACAGCCAGGTAAGACAAGGTCTTGCAGCTTCCCCATAGCTCTCTAGGGATGCTGGTCCTCCAGCTGCTTCCTCCGGTGATGCTCTCTCTTAAAATAATGTCTCCATGCTGTGAAAAGCACAAGCCACATTCAGAGGCCCACACAGAGGTGGGTCCTGTCGACCATTCCAGCCTTATGATCTGAACAAGGACTTCTGTTTAAGTGGTTCATTCAGTCACAGAGACTATCATGCTTTCTATTAAATTATACTTTTAAAAATAATAACTTATTCAAACTATGCATAATATTTTGTAGGATTTTTATTGCCATATTTAAATGATTCAGATTTGGAGGAAGATCCTGATACAGTGCTGTTGTTGGTTTTTTTAAATCACTGTTAAATGATGTTTAGCCCAAACCTTCCCCATCTCAGCAGATGGCAATTCCATCCTTCTAACTGTTTGGGACAAAATCTTAGAGCTTCCCTGGACTCCTTTCCTCTCACAAGCCACATCCCACCCATGAAGCAGATTTATAAAGTATATCCTAATTCAGCTCTTTTCATCACCTCTACTAACATCCTACCATATCTTGTCTTAATTACTGCAATCATCTCTCTGAAATGGTCTGCTTCTATCTTTTCCTTCCACTGTTTACTCTTTACATGGCATCCAGACTGATCATTTTAAAATATAAATCAACTCAAGCTATTTTCTACCCAAAGCTCTACAAAGATTCCTCCTTTCACTCAGAGTAAAAGCCAAAGCCCTTACAATGGCCAGCAAGTCCCTTGTCACCTCTCTGACCCCCTCCCTACAGCTCTCCTGCTGCTCCTTCTGCTCTGGCTACTCTGGCATTTTTGCTGTTCCCTGAATTCACATGCACACTCTTGCTGTACGGCCATGATCCTGAAAACTTCTGCTCCTCCCCAGATGTCTGCAGGCAGACATCTAAGACTTTGCTCAAATCTCACTTTCTCAACAAGGCCTATAAGATTATCCCCACTCCTACCCTTGATTCCTTTTTCTGATTTCTTGCTCATGTGAGAGTCCAGTGTACACTGGAAGAGGGGCTCTCATCCATGAATTCAGGGCCCCAGCCTCCCTTCATCTAAGGACTCTGCCTCTGTTAACTAACAGAGATCCTTTCATTTGGGCTGGTGTACATAGGGAGTGGGAAGGGCAAAGACAGAAAGAATGGAGAAGACACACCTGCTTTAAACTACCTTGACCCAGAAGTAACACAGATGACTTCCAAACAAATTCCATGGGTAAGAACTAGTCATATGGCCCATCCGGCTACAAGGAAGATGGCTATATAATCTAGTTATATATATCCAGAAGAAAAGGAAAACATGGATACTGGTAAGGACTTCTAATCACTAAGTATCTTTCTGCTCACTTTCACTACACAAAGAACACACTCAAGCCTCTCCCACCGCCCAGAAGCAAACCTGAAGTCCCATCCAGTCAGCACATCTAACCACAAGTGCAGGACCTCTGGCTCTGCCAGTTTCCTTCATCAAGACCACGTGCAGCTCCTTAAGACACAACCTATGAACTTAAAAGGCATGTTATTTGCACCTGCTCTCCCCAGTCCCAATATACAAGAGTGGGAGGAGAAGGTTCTTCCTTATCAAATATTCTCCTTGGCCATGTGGGCTCTGGTACACCCTCCTGAGGGGCCGTAAAACCTTCATAACCCACCTCTTTCCAGGGCAAGTTCTGGGTCCTTAAAAAGTGATTTTATAGCTGTAATAGTCAGGCTCATGGTTCCATTGCCAACAGAATTCCGTCAAAAACTTAGCAGGCCTTTGATCTATTTGTTTCCAGTCGGTTCCATGTGCCAGTAACCACACACAAAGTTCTTCCCCAGACATGCCTCCATTCCTCTTGCTTTCAACTAACAGAAGCCACCTGGAGGCCACATGAAACAATAGGTCAGCAGTTTCCAACTCTGGCTGCAAAACAGAATCTTGGCTGTAGAACAGAACTTTCAAAAACTGCCTGTGTCCGGGTTTCATGTGCCCTGGACCCATTAAATCAGAAGCTATGAAGGTGGGAGCAAGATGATTCTGATGAGCAGCCAGTAAGAACTACACTTCATCTGATCTTTGCCACAGGACTGTCACTTTTTTTTTTCAACTGAGAACACTTACTAGGTCTTTGAGGCTCAAAACCTCTCTCAACTCTTATCTCTTGCTCCCTAGAAATAGTCTGTTTTTCCTTTCACTGCCCCAACTCTCAGAGCTTTCTCTATTCCCTTTCATTTTTTGCTGGAAAGCTAGCCAATTCTTTCCTAAGCTCATCTCTTTCATGTAATACCTTACCAATAAGAGTCAACACACACTCTGACCTTTTCCAACATCTGACCTAGAGTTCGCTTGGCATGAAGCAAGTCTTCCAAGTTATCATCGATGACAAATTTACTAAATTGGTCACCACTGCAGAACTTGGGTTTCTGTCTTTCCCAACTCCAGTATCAGTGTCCTCATCAGGGTGCTGCCTGACTGCTAAGCCAACGAAACAAATGTTAAGGTTCTGTTTTAACAGAATTCCACTTCCAGTTCCAACCACTGTAGCAAAAACTAAAACCTCAGTAGCTTAACACAGAGCTTCGCCCTTGCTTCCATCAGAGTCACACAGGTTGTCAGGATATTCCTCTCCACCCATTGTTCAAGGACCCAGTTTCCTTTCATTTTATGGTTTCACCCTCTCTGGGTCCTAATGAAATTCTCTCCACTAAGCTGCCAGAGAGGATAGAAAAGGCACCCAGTTATTAACTGTCTTGTTCTGGGAAGAGATATATCACTCTGATCACATTCCACTGGTAACAGCTATTCACGTGGTCCTTTTGGATACAGCGGGGCTGAGAAATGTAGTCTAGATGCGTGCCCAGCAAGAACAGGAAAACAGCGATGCCGATGAGCCCTAGTGGTCTCTTTAACACCCTTAAAATCTAACTCCACCAAGGCAGGAATGTTTGTCTAGTTTGTTCATAGATGTATCTCACAAGCCTCTTACAGTGCCTGGGACACAGCAGGTGCTCAAAAAATATCTTTTGAATAATGAATGGACAGAATGAATTACAGGTATGGTACCATATGGCATTCTTTTCTATAATAAAGACAAATGAATGGATTGATGAATAAAAGAATGGTGAATTATACTGCATAGTTACTTAGATAAAACATTAAACAGAACTTTTAGAAAAAGCAAAATAAATTTCCAAGCACCAACACTACACATATCAAGTCTACAATGCAAATTCATATACAAACTGGTTAAATGCGCACTAAATTCATCTGTTGTGAACACAGAGAAACATTCATTCAAAATTTTAGTACAAACACAGTGGACAAACTTCAAAGACATTACTATTAAACTGATTACACATTTTTTTGTTAGGTGGAAATTTCTTTACCCACAACAGCCTCAAAATTCATCCATCTCTTCCTCAAAGAACAAGGGCACTGCACACAGAGTCCTAGTCTTAAAAACAAGTCACACACAGACACGTAAAAGACCTTACCAATATGCATCTACCATCATAATGCAAATATTCATCAAAATTCAGAACTAATACATTTATGATACCAGCTTCAAAATTATGCATGCTGATAATACTTGATTTTTCCTTAACTCTTCAGTCACTATAACAAAAATAAATTAATAAACTAGAAAAAAAAACAAAGCTGAAATAAAAATAACAATAAATGGCGATAAGACTTACTTCACAAGAGTGCTGTGAAGATCAAACAGAAAGATAAGAATTCACTTGTGATTTCTGTACTTTCCTTTATGTATGTTATAGATCAACAGAGTATATGAAAAACTGCTTTGTAAATCATAAAGCAATATTCAAACAGTCACTTATCTTTAAATAAATATAAAATTCCCATTTCTATAAGGGTTTTAAATTAGCTAAATGAGCAAGTTCAAACTAAGGTGAAAAAGAAGTTCCTCATCCTCCTAGCCCCAACATCTAGAAAGAGAACTTTCAGTAGATACATTCCAGAGAATCCAATCATTATGAAAGGTAATAAGGCAAAGAGCTTTCTCAGTGTAAAGAGTTAGACTCTAAACAAAAAACAGTTGAAAAATATTAATAAGTCATTTAACACAGCGGGATACTTGTACTTTAAGAAGAAGAAAAAGTAACAATTTGAAAATCTATAAATTCTCTCTAGTCAATGAAAAAGAGAATAAACTACTGGGTTTTATTTTTTGTTTTCCCTTTGCTTGTTTAAAAAATTTAAAATAATGACTCCTCAACCAAAAGAAATATTGGAATCTACAACATAAGACCCAGGATAGGAGGTTCAGTTTAACAAAATTTTATGGGTTAGCTGTCACTGAAAAGCCATCTAATAAAAAATTATCTCTAACACATTATCAGAGATGTAGGAAGTATATACTTGATTAAAGTTTGTTTCTTGTTTTTAACTAATCCCTGATATAAACTTATTTGCTTTTCTCTTGGTTGAGTTTTAAGACGGTTAACTAGGAAAAAAAAAGAAAATAGAAAAAAAACCCTGCTTATTGAAGCTTTCTAATACTTAAAGTCTAGTAGGATGACCGGGCTTAAGAACCTAGATCCTGAATTATACTTATGACCCTATATATTTTTCTACCTTTTAGCAAACCAACCAAACAAACAAAAGCTAGAGGAAAAGGATTTAAAGCAAGGCTATAGCGATTTAGGAAATAAAAATATGACATTTTTTAAACTCTGGAAATAAACTGAGAGAAGGGAAGAAAAAATGATTGATGCTAAACTTGTTACATGATTTATAAACACCACAGAAAAATCAGACATTGACCTCTACCCAAATACTGTTATTTAAAAGATTGCTTTTGAAAGTAAAGACATCAGTGTGGCAATTGTAAAATATAGTATCTACCCAACTTTAGAGAGGCAAAAATTTAACTCCCTCATCTCATGCAGCTTTCTCTGCAACATTTAAACCCTATAAGCATGAATAAAGTTTGTTGAAAAAAAGAGCTTTAAATCTTCCTTAAAGTTCAGAGAGTAAGTCTTCTGGGGTGGGGGTGGTACCCCCTTGTACAATTTTAAAAGAAGACATTTTTCGGGCTTCCCTGGTGGCGCAGTGGTTGAGAATCTGCCTGCCAATGCAGGGAACACAGGTTCGAGCCCTGGTCTGGGAGGATCTCACATGCCGCGGAGCAACTAGGCCCGTGAGCCACAACTACTGAGCCTGCGTGTCTGGAGCTTGTGCTCCGCAACAAGAGAGGCCGCGACAGTGAGAGGCCCGCGCACCGCGATGAGGAGCGGCCCCCGCTCGCCGCAACTGGAGAAAGCCCACGCACAAAAACAAAGACCCAGCATAGCCAAAAATAAATATTAATTAATAAAAAAAAAAAAAGAAGACACTTTTCACTGGGAAAGGGAGCACTGCAACATTCCATTTTACTGAATAAAAGGGACCACGTCAAAGGTCATAATATCTCCATCTCCTAGAACTTTAAAAACTCTCCTTTTCAAATCAAGTGATGAAGCACAACATATCTGCAAGCCCCATCATAAATGTAAGGGTTAATATTTTATGACACCACATCCTTATTTGATAGGCATCTATCAGAAAAGTGGCCCTGGTGCTGTTACGGATGAAACAGATAACTGCTGGGGACACAGACTGAGACACAAAGCAGTTACCCAAGAGGAATGCTCCTTCATCTGGTGCTGGTTGCTGTGAGGGCCATTGGCATGGCCACGCCAAAAGCAATTCTGGCAGAGCTGGTAGTTGTGGCACTGCTGGCATCGGTACCGGAAACCCATCATACTCTCACACCGGCAATAGGAGCACTCCACGGGGTGGAAGACTTGAGGGATGAGGGCGGGGAGGAGAGGGGACCAGAGGGAGAAAGAAGTCATTTTCATTTGGAGAATAAAGTCAGTACAGCGGAAAACCAAATTTAACATAAAAGCAAAGGTGAAAACAAAACTAGAAGTGAAGAATCTAAATTGTCTTCAATTTAGTTAATCTAACCAGCCATTCACTGGAATAAAAAGAAAATAACAAAATTTTCCATTTAGAATAGATTACAATCCACCTTAGAAAACAACCAACTGCCTTCTTTAAAATGACATTTGTGTCTCAAAGTTTAGGTAAACAAACCAGTAAGGAGGAAAGACACCCTCATTCCAAAATTTCTCTTCCAAACCTATTTTTTTTAAGAGATGTATATTGTTAGTTGTGGACATATGTTTCCTTCACTAACATAAAATCTGTGAGAGCCAGTACGCCATGCTTTATGTCTCTGCTACCTGCAAGTGGTATTTCACACAGTCCTTTGGATTGAAGGCCTCCCAATGTTTGCTGAACTACATACTACAGGGACTTCCCTGGAAGTCCAGTGTTTAAGACTCCGAGCTTCCAATGCAGGGGGCACTGGTTCGATCCCTGGTTGGGGAACTAAGATCCCACATGACACACGGCACAGCCAGTAAACAAATAAATAAATAAATACTACTATATCCCTGGGTGCAAATGGTAACTGGTAAAAAAGTAAGGCTACCATATCAAAATACTAGTTTTAGGTAAGAGCTCCAAGTATTGGCATCAAATAAGGTACTCTAACCAATGAAGGGGCAGTGATTTGGAGAGAAGGAAACTCAGGTGACCTGAGACTCCTTTCTCCACCTCACACAGCATCTTACCTCAGGAAAACCTGCCAGCCGGCAGTCAGGATTTATAGGGGTTACTGAGATTCTCTTATAGCCTGAAAGTCCAGTTTACTCAGTGGAAGTGGGCAATGAATGCACAACTGCATATTACAGATTGTTACTCATACTTTTTTTTTTTTGGTACACGGGCCTCTCACTGCTGTGCCTTTTCCTGTTGCGGAGCACAGGCTCGGGACGCGCAGGCTCAGCAGCCATGGCTCACGGGCCCAGCCGCTCCGCGGCACGTGGGATCTTCCTGGACCTGGGCACGAACCCATGTCCCCTGCATCGGCAGGCAGACTCTCAACCACTGCGCCACCAGGGAAGCCCTGTTATTTATACTTTTAAATGTTGATAGCACGATTGTTCCCTCTGGCAATTCAATTCTGAACACAAGAAATGGAAGTCAAAGGAAAGAGGGATATAATATTCAAAGCTTCGTTTGAACAACTCTTTCTAGCACTGTGTATACAAAGGCAGTGTTGTCTCAATTATAAGGCTTTTTAGTCCTACTTCCAAAAATGCATATTAACTAGAGAATCAAGTCTCAAAACAAACAAACAACAACAACAAAACCTGAGCACTAGGTGAGAAAAATAATACAACAAGATCACTAAAGAATAACAGAAAACTAAAATCTGGAATGAGAAATCCAAAGGACATACCTCCTCTAAGAAATTTAAATTTTTGTT
This sequence comes from Delphinapterus leucas, assembly GCF_059928025.1. Taxonomy (NCBI): domain Eukaryota; kingdom Metazoa; phylum Chordata; class Mammalia; order Artiodactyla; family Monodontidae; genus Delphinapterus; species Delphinapterus leucas. The sequence continues at coordinate 74,661,454 of NC_143141.1, read as the reverse complement.
ATCAAAATATTTCTAAGGAATAATGAAAGTGTTAATCACATAAGAATGTAATTTATAAATAATATACTACATACAAAGTCACAACAAAATGTTCATATGGATAACACTAGATCTAGACAAATGAGATCCTCTCTACTTGGGATAGCAGATATAAAATGATTTTATGAAAATGAGCTGGATATGAAACTATGAAAACATTTAGTGCTATAAAGGTATTGTCCCTCAAAAGAACCAACACTGTAATAATTTAACAGCATAAATCTCTATCCAAAAATCCTGTTTAAAAATTTAGCTGTTTGGGCCTCCCTGGTGGCACAGTGGTTGAGAGTCCGCCTGCCAATGCAGGGGACATGGGTTCGTGCCCCGGTCCGGGCGGATCCCACGTGCCGCAGAGCGGCTGGGCCCGTGAGCCATGGCCGCTGGGCATGCGCGCGTTCCGGGCCTGCGCTCCGCAGCGGGAGAAGCCACAGCAGTGGGAGGCCCACGTACCGCCAAAAAAAAAAAAAAAAAAAAAAAAAAAAATTTAGCTGTTTTAGTCTACTCAAGAGATTCCAGGACTTTAGGAAAATAATCTTGAATCTAAGGACTTGTGAACTAAAGCCATGACTGAGTGAAAGCCTGAGAAGTTTAAAAAAAAAAAAAGATATGAGTAGGAGGGAGAGAAAATAAAAAGAGTACGGTAGCGTTCTCTCATTCTTACAAAATGAAAAAAGAGGACTCTGCTTTTTAGTGCCGCTCAGCTATCACTCTTTCTCTTTTGTGCAATGAGGAGAGACAGGCAAGAAGAGCCTTGAAAGAAGGGAGCTTCCAGAGAAAAGCTAGGACCTTTTCTTTAATGAATTCAAACAACCTAAACAAGGAGATAAACTGATAGCAATAGCAGAAAAACCTAAGTAGTTACTGAGAGATAAGTACCATTTCAATTTCAAGTGAAACAAAGATTTAAGTCAAACTACTTGGGAAGGATACTGAGAGTAATTCAGCGGTAAAGGAAAAAACTGAATATGGGTGAAACCCAGTACCAAATTCTATCTTGGCTATTTTCCTCTAAACTATTCCAATATTTTATAGTTTTAGTGGCTGATATTGAATATATACAATTTTTTGGAGTTATGCTTTTTATAAACTAAAGGAAAACAAGGAAGTCATGGCTAAGTCAGGTGGGTTTAAGCAGAAAACAACCATCTGGAATCTTGGGGGAAAAGCCTGGAGTTTGAACCACAAAGTTTTCTGACCTGATATTACTACCTCTTGGTATCCTATCTAAGTAATAAGTCCTCCCTCCCTTTTTTTTTTTTTTTTTTGAGAAATAAATATTACTCTTTTGGAAGCTAAAACCACAAATTCAAATGATGGAGTGCCAGCAAATGTCAACTGTAATTTTCAATGATAATAACTAAGGACATTACAAATACTGTCAGTTCATATACTTCCTATAGCACAGGGAACTGAATGATAAAAGTTCTCCTTACCATTCTCAACGTGGGCAAGCCTATGCATGAGAGGTAGCCAGACAAGGCACTGGGGAGGAGGGTCGGCCATCATGGTGTCTAAAAACGTATTTAGCATTATCTTTTTCTGTGAAGAGAAAAAAAAAACAAATACACTTCATATTTTTCAAATATCTCTGAACTCTAAGATTAAGTTAACTTAGGATTCTCCCAACCAAGTTGTAATGAATTACATGGGAAACTTTATAGCAAAATAAATAATATTTTGCATTACTACAGACACTGCTACACACTATCCTATATACTACTGCTATATTCAAATGCATTTCCACTTACATTATTTTATTTGAGTCTTAAAACAACTGTATAAGACAAATAGGCTAGGATGGAATTACTACGTTGTACACCTGAAACTAATATTGTAAGTTAACTATATTTCAATAAAACATACGAAATGAAAAAAAGATAAATAGGCTAGGTATTACTATCTTCATTTTACAGATGAGATAATAAAGGAATGACACATTTAAATGATTTGTAAAGGTCCTACCAAAATCAGGACTACAACTCAGGTGTCTTTCAAATGACTATTTCTGAAGAATTCTGAAGGAAAGTCTCATATCCAGGACAGAGACTGCACGTCAGCACTGAATGGAGAGAGGGAAAGGTTCTCACATATATGTAAGAGGGCTAAATGAGGGTGATAACAGTAGGAAGTTACCATCCAAAGGCCCTTATACATAGCTATGCATTGACGGTGTAGTTTGAGAAATGCCTACTCGAATAGGCTAAATAGTTTTCCAAAGTGTTTTCCATCTCAGGCATCAAAGTTACTAATGTTTCCGAGATTTCAGAGGAATCTGGGAGGAATGCGTGAGCAACGTTAAAAATAAAAACAGAAAGTCACCCAGCATTTGAATGGAGGTTCAGACATGGAAAATGCCTCTTATAATGGATATGCAAATAACTGCAATAAACGAAAATGAAATTACAAGTGTCTACTTAAAATTGAGAAAGAAGATGCTAGGAAGTCTTTAGCTAGTCAGAGGTGGTTAATATACCTTTGTAATTATATCACTTATCATAAATGTAATGTTTAAATTAATGTTTCTGTATCATCTTATATTTGTTAAAAATTACACTTTTACAAATCCACTTATAATCCTAATGCTACTTTCCCTAAAACTTTTGATTCACCTATCATGGAGTTTTGTGTGGTTTCTTAAATCTTCAAGATGAAAAGGAATTATACTTGATATCTCAGAACTCCCTCATAAGTACACTCAGGATCAGTTTCCAAAAGTTGTCCTAAGTCATACTATAATTTAAGTCCTCCAAAAGCATGAGGAATGAAACCAGAAGAACTGTGTCCCAGTGCTCTGTCTTCCATTAACTACGTGATTGGGGGGAAATCACCTAACATTCTGGTTTCAGTTTTCTTATCTCTCAAGGGCTAGAGCAGTGGTTCTCGAAGTATGGTCAGAGGTCCCCCTGCAAGGTTCCTAAAACATTTCCAAGGAGTCCATGAGGTCAAAACTATTTTCATAATAATACTAAGACATCATTTGCTTTTTTCAATCTGATTCTCTCACGACTGTACAGTGGAATGTTCCAGAGGCAACATGGCATATCCACAATTATCTGCAAAAGCTTTTAAAATATTCCTCCCTTTTCCAACTACACAGCTGTCTGAGACCAGATTTTCTTTCCATACTTTAACCAAAACAACATATCACAACAGACTGAATGGATAAGCAGATATGAAAACCCAGCTGTCTTCAACTGAGCCAAATATTAAAGAAATTTGCAAAAAATATAAAACAATGGCATTCTTCTCATTAAATTTTTTTGCTTTGGAATATCTACTTTTCATAAAATATATTATTTATGTTAATGTGTAATTGGTTTATCATTGTTCTTTTTAAATGATTTAATATTTTATAATTTATCAGTTTTGATTTCTAATATGGAAATACTGACAGATATAACTCATATAAACAAAAGCTCTCTGGGGTGCTCAAATATTTTCAGGGGTGTAAAAAGGTCCTGATACCAGAAAGTTTGAGAACTTATGGGACAGAATTCCCAGCTCTAAAATTCCGTGACTCAGTAAATAACTATGTGAAAGACAGGCTCTTTCACTCTTTTCTTCTACCTTTTGTTTTGTTTTATTTTGGTTTTGCTCCTGAGTTGAACATATTCTTTGCATTTCTCTTTATTTTTTACAACAGAATATTTATAACAAAAACTATAATAAAACTGCAAGTAATGAACATTCTTGCTTCTCATTTTTCTGTATTTCCCTCCAAATGCATGTTTCTATATAATTATGTACATAGGGTATATAAAAATATATAATCTGTCTTTCCACTTAATATTTTTTCTTTTTTTAATATATTTATTTATTTTGTTAGTTAGTTCTGGCTGAGTTGGGTCTTTGTTGCTGCGCAGGGGCTCCCTCTAGTTGTGGCGAGTGGGGGCCACTCTTTGTTGCCATGCACGGGGTTCTCATAGCGGTGGCTTCTCCTGTTGCAGAGCACAGGCTCTAGGCGTGTGGGCTTCAGAAGTCGAGGCACATGAGCTCTGAAGCACAGGCTCAGTAGTTGTGGCGCCCAGGCTTAGCTGCTTCGCGGCATGTGGGATCTTCCCAAACCAGGGCTTGAACCCGTGTCCCCTGCATTGGCAGGCAGATTCCCAACCACTGTGCCACCAGGGAATCCCCCACTTAATGTTTTATTAAATACTTTATTGTTTTGCTACAAGGTCTTCTTTTCTAATCATTTTAACAGCTGCCTCATCCACTGAGCAAAAACACCATGATTTATTTATGCTTTCCTCAATAAAACACTGAGCCTGTTTTTATCTTTGTATGCACTCTCATATTTTTCTTAGAAACCAGTGTTTCTGTTTCCTGTCTACTTCCCCACACTTTGTTATTCTAATCATCAATACTGACAATTATTAGTCTAGATGCCATTTGACTTCCCTCCCTCCACTCTTGGCTACAACTTTCCTGTTTTAAAAGAGGGGAGAAATCATCTCTTAAAAGTGAGAAATCCAGTATCACTAAAATAACGTGAGAAAACAAGTAAAATAATTTAGCATTAGGTCATCATAGCTGCAATTTCCAATCTCATCTTTTCCATTAAAAACTCCTATTTTCTGGGACTTCCCTGGTGGTGCAGTGGTTAAGAATCCACCTGCCAATGGAGGGGACATGAGTTCAATCCCTGGTGCGGGAAGATCCCACATGCCGCGGAGCAACTAAGCCCGTGTGTCACAACTACTGACCCCACGTGTCGCAACTACTGAAGCTCACACGTTCTAGGGCCCACGTGCCACAAATATTGAGCCTGTGTGCTGCAACTACTGAAGCCTGGGCGCCTAGAGCCCGTGCTCTGCAACAAGAGAAGCCACCGCAATGAGAAGCCCGCACACCACAACAAAGAGTAGCCCCCACTCGCCACAACTAGAGAAAGCCCGTGCACAGCAACAAAGACCCAGTGCAGCCAAAAACAACAACAACAAAAACAACAAAACAAAACTCCTATTTTCTTATGGGCAACAGGGAAATATTTCTTATCCATTGCCCTACCACTTACTTGGTAATCAGTTAAACAATGTATGACATTTAGCTAAAAGACTTAAAAACAGCATTTTTTAAATCTTTCAGATTAAAATGTTTTTATACAAAGTTTTTGTGTAAAGTTATAGAAATACTT